>NC_029785.2:100720958-100737406 GCF_000816755.2 Arachis ipaensis | reverse complement strand
TGTTACACATAATAATAACAAAATTCTTTTCTTAATTTTTTAATTTAAATTTATTTATTTTATATTTTTTATATATATTAAATAATTTAAAATATTTTATTTTTTATTTTTAATTATTAATATTAAATTTATAATTTTAGAAATAAAAATATAAAAATATTTTTTAACTCAATACAAAAGCGGCTGAACAGTGCCTGTTGAGCCGCTAGTATAAATAAAAAAAGAATAATAAATATACAATAGGAATTGACATTTGAGAAGCAGAGGCTACAATCAAACAGACAATGAATAAAAAATGAGGGAAAGACAGAAGCCTATAATTGTTTAGGAAATTAAACATGGAGGTTATCTCTTTCAAGAAGGCCAAAATGCAGCAGGACCGAATGTAACATTAACTCCAGTGACAATTTCTCTGAAGGGGGGTATGTTGGCTATTTTGAA
This sequence comes from Arachis ipaensis, assembly GCF_000816755.2. Classification (NCBI taxonomy): domain Eukaryota; kingdom Viridiplantae; phylum Streptophyta; class Magnoliopsida; order Fabales; family Fabaceae; genus Arachis; species Arachis ipaensis. The sequence continues at coordinate 100,736,965 of NC_029785.2, read as the reverse complement.
TTAATTAACCAAAAACAAATGCAAAAAATGGCTATTTTGAATTAATTTACCTACTTTTCTTTTTTCTATTCAGCCACTCCCTAACAAATGCTCTCCATAATCCCATATAATCATCTTTAAATATTTGGTACACCACGCTTACTCTTTCAATCACTAATTAATTGCAAGAAGATAAATTAAAAAAACAAAACAAAACACCAATAACAATACAACATCAGCAACTGTAACAAGATGAAAGATTCGAAAAAATAACACAACAACATCCAAGGTGTTTCTGATCAAAATTAAATTTACTCTTATTCCAATTACCTACTTCAATTCCAATTAACTCAGTTCAGAAAAAAAATAAGGGACATCAAGCAAACAATGAACAGCACAAAACTCAGGCTAGAATACACAAATAAATACTACAAAATGATTCCAAGTCACAGCAAACAAAATTCAAATTCCAGCTAACAAAAATCATGAACAAAATTAAGTAATTAACCAAAATAAATGATTCTTATTTCCCAGTCACAGAAGATAAGATATTCAGAACTAAAAATCATGAACTTAGAAATTTCAGAATCAGTAATTACAAGAATGAACAGCGCAAAATTCAGGCTAGAATACACAAATAAATAAATACTACAACATGGAGAAAAGGAGAAGACCTACCTGAAGCACGAATAGAACGAACAGAGATGTCAGCGGCGAGGGAAGGTTTTAGCTAACAGATGAAGACAGAATGAATAGAGATGTCAGAGAGAAACTGAATGCTAAGTTTGCTATGAAGAATATGGGAGATTTACACTAATGTTGATGGAGGTCTAATGTTAACACGGCTTTTGGAAATTCAAGCTTTGGTGATCCAAAACTATTTAGATATGTAATTGGTAGCTTACAATATCTAATAGTGACCAAACCTAAAATCTTTTATAGTGTGTACAAGTTTTCTCAATTTATCCAACTTCCTTTAATTTAGATTCTTATTAAAAATTGTTGAAACGGGTATTGAAATACTTAAATGGTACAATAAGCTATGATTTATATTTAAAAAGAAATAATTTTATAGCAGTTATTTTTTATTGTGATTCAAATTAGGTTAAGGATCTTAATGATAAAAAGTATATTAGTGAATAATGTGTATTTCTTGATTCGAATGTGGTGTCTTAGGCATCAACAAATTAATGACTGTGACTAGGTCAAGTATAAAAGGATACTATAGGAGTATAGTAGATCTAGTAAAAAAATTGATCTGATTAAAAACTATGATGAGTGAGTTAAAATTCTCTTTAATAGAAGTTCCAATGATATACCATGATAACTTCAGTGCAGTATTATTAGCTGTCAATCCTATTTTACATTCTAAGTCTAAATATTTTAAGATATACTTGTCTTTTTTTAGAAATCATGTAAATAACAAAGAAATCGGAATAAACCACATCCTAAAAATTGTGCAAGTGGCTGATATTTTCACAAAGGTTATACACTCATAAAACTTTATACACTTCAGAGACAAACTTAGCATTAGTGATCAAGGTAAATCAACATAGCAACAGCAGTCTTCAAGAAAGCATAATTTAGAGATGATGAAGATCAAAGAAAAAAGAAACCACTTAAAAAAAATAAGAAAATTAGAGATAATGATAGGAGTTATGATATGTATATACATTAGTAAGGACTTACTTAATTATAATTAGTAATGAGTCAGCACAAATTAGTTATGATTAGCTTAGTTATAGCTAGAGATTAGTAAGAAGGAGTACATGCTAACAACTTTTGTTAGTTAGTTTATAATAGTAATTTCCTTTCTCATTGTAATTCACTTAGCTTTCACCTCATGTCATAACAGAATCATCTCATTTTGATTGATTCAACGTATCTCTCCTTCAATTCCTCTTCTTCCTTCTCTACCCTCTAAGGCTTGGGGTTTTTTATTTCAAACAAAATGATTCTAAGTCACAGCAAACAAAATTCAAAATCCAACTAACACAAATCAGGAATAAAATTAAGTAATTAACCAAATTAAATAATTTCTAGTCACAGAATATAAGATATTCAAAACCAAAAATCATGAACAAATCAGAAATTTCAGAACAGTAATCACAAGAATGAACAACGCAAAACTCATGCTAGAATACACAAATAAATACTATAAAATGATTCAAAGTCACGGCAAACAAAATTCAAAATCTAGCTAACAAAAATTATGAACAAAATTAAGTAATTAACCAAAATAAATGACTCCTATTTCCTAGTCACAGAAGATAAGATATTCAGAACTAAAAATCATGAACAACATAGAAATTTCAGAATCAGTAATCACAAGAATGGACAGCGCAAAACTCAGGCTAGAATACACAAATAAATGAATACTACAAAATGGAGAAAAGGAAAAGACCTACCTGAAGCACGAACAGAGCGAACAGAGATGTCAGCGGCGAGGGAAGGTTCCAGCTAACGGATGAAGACAGAACGAACAGAGATGTCAGGTGGCGAGGGAAGCGAGAAGAAGTTCTTGACAGTGACGGTTACAGTGACGGTGACGGAGGCACGGTGAACACAGAGAGAGCGCTCTCGAACAGAGGAGATGACTTCAAGCTCCTGCGACGGCGCCGACCTTTCCCACGTGATGCCTGTACATGTGATGGAGCTACAGGGTTGAGGTGGCTGTAGTGGTTGGCGTGGCTGCTGGCTGCGGGCTGCGGGCGGCGGGGCTGGGTCAATGGGTGGGTATAGGTTGAGTTATTTTTTCTTTCAATTTCAGAGAGGAATGGGGCAAAAGGGCATTGAGCTTCTGAACAATGATAAGAAATATAACTTTAATTTTTAATGTTTACAGAAATGATATATTCCTCCCTCTTATAAAAATATTTAATTACAAAGTTGCCCTACTTTAGTTAAGATATTAACTCTTATTGAGTTAAATTAACTCAAACTAAAACTAAACATCCAATTAAAACATGCCACGTCACAAGGTGTAATTTACATGTTGATTTAGAGGGGGTTAGGTAGAACTCACCATAAAAATGTGTCTGAAGGTTCTTATGGCTTAGAAAAACGGGTTGAATTTATGGCTTTGTTTTAAGCTTGATCAATTAATTCTTAAGCCAGAAAATGAAATTGTGCTTCTGTTTAGACTGTAAAATTGATTATGCATGAGACAATTTTATTTTGTCACGAACGAAAATAAAAACAGAGCAGGGAGGAGAAAAAGACACAGACATGTATCCTAGTTCAGCTACCTTGTGCAATATAGCCTACATCCAGTGGTAGAATTTTCACTATCTTTTTAAAATTTTATATTCACCAATACCCAAAGATTCAACCTAATCCAATCAGAGGCAAATCAAACTTCTACCTAAGCTTGACTTGGCTAAATTCACTTCCTAGGCTCATAACACACTAAGTGCTCACCTAACTTAGCAAAGGACACCTCTTAAATACAAAATACAAAATAGAAAAACAATCAAAAGAGATATGACATAATAATTGACTTTTCTCTCTAAATTACCTCTTTTTGTCTTTTCTCTCAATGGCTTTTTCTTTATGCCTTACATATATGCCTTTTTCATTGAAGTAAAATAATGAAAGATAAAACATAGAAATTGAATTCAAAGATAAACTATGAAGGAGATGATGTAGAGTAGCTCAAAAGCTATATGCTTGACCCCGTTTCTGAGTTCTCAAATGTAGCTTTTCAACTTGGCGGAATGCTCCTTTTAGTATAGGTGCAATGCTTCCAAGACTTCAAACTTTAAGTTGTGAGAATTCTCTGAAATTAGAATTTGGGTTCTCTCTCCTCAAGCAAACTGAAGTTAATTTTTTCTTTTTATAAGGAGTAAGGTTGCCAAGGCTAGCATTTGTTGAACTAAGTCAATACATTGAATCTTGAACCGGCTGAAGTGTTCCCCCTTTTTTTCATAAATAAAACAAAAAAAAACCAGGGATTAAGATCAGAGTTAAGCAGCGCAGAAGAGAGATGAACAGCAGTAGCTTCATTGATTTGGGTTCCTCGATGAGTTTGCCAAATCCAAACCCTTAATCTTGTGCTTTGGCCCTAAATTTCAATATCAATCATTGATTTACAACAAAAGAAAGTAGCCTCCACTTTCTTCTTGTTATCCAAAATGTATGTGCAGAGAAGGTGAATTCAACAAGTAATTGACTTGCATGATAATAGAAACATTTTACCTTTTTCTTCTGATTATGCTTGATTTAAGCATTTTGATTTTGGCTCTATTGATTTGACAATACCTCCAAAATTTTGCTTTTCCTTCTTTCTTCTTTGATGTTCGATTGAAAGATCAACTCCTTTTTTCTTCTCTATGCTTCACCCGTATTAACAAAGCTCCACCAGTAATAAAATTCTTTTTTTTTTTCATGAAAGCAATGGGCTAGACTATGAGTTTAGTCCTAGTAGCTGTGATTTAGACACTTGGTTCTATTGTTTGAGCTGCACAAATGATTTTTGAACCTACTACATTGACACAGGAATCAAACACACATTGGGAGTTTTAACCCAACCAAATATAATGTTTATCATCATTATTTATTTTATTTTTTACTAAATACAACAATCTTTTCCTTGATGACAAACATCATTCAAAAATAGAAATAAAGGGAATGAAATACAAGATTTAGATTAGAGAATTCCATTTGATGATATCATTTCAAATGTTGATCTGCTCTCCCTTTCTCTCATAAGAGATACTCCCCTTTAATGTGGGCTTCTCCACAAACAACACACATGTTATACTAGTATGCAGAATTTTTAGCAGCACATATAAGAGAACATCATTAATCATAAGCAAACTAATAAGCAAATCATCATTTGACAATCTATCAATCTATCCTATTCATGACACTACTCCCTTTTTTATCATCAAGGAAGAAAAAGCGTTACCAGTTCAGACTTGCAAGAGATAGGTTAGATGCCAAAGATAACATAATCAGAAAAATAGCAAAGGTTTAGTTAAGAGCTACAGTTATCCAGAAAGGAAAAAAAGAAGAAGAAGAAGAAGAAAGAAACAGTAGCTAAAACCAAATTGTCTCATAAATCTAAGTTCAACAGAATTTAAAGTCTTCAGCATGAGACATCCCTAGGCATCCGAGCTTTTTTTTTAGTATCCAGTGGCTCCTCTTGATCAATTGCCATGGTGACATCTTCATAAATGTTGTTTGCATACTTCAGAAGTACTGCAACTCTATCCATTGACTTGCGCAAAGCATTTTTATTTTGAACAGCAAGCTTTCTCTCTTGTTGACTTGAAGATATGAGATGATTGGACAAGTTAACAAATTCATGCAGAACATCCTTTGCAACCCTATACAGAAGAGATTTGTGTCTAGTAGAGGCTGATGTTCTAACAGTGGAGTGAGGAGGAGTGTCATCAAGCTCTTCTTCTTCTTCTTCTTCTTCATCAATGACCACTCTTTTGGATCTAATAGGTGATTTATTTTGTTGTTTCACTGCACTACCCCCCCTTTAGGTAAGAGTTTATGTTTTCAAGTGACTCATTGGGCAGGTCAACACTAAAAAATTCAAAAAAAAAAAGTTAAAAAGATGCCAGAGGAAAGCGATAGATTCTTATCACTCTTTATGCAGTTATACATATGCCTCATCATCAAATAAGCAAATGAAATTTCAATTTTCATAAAAATGGTATAAAATACCAGTGTGTCACAAAATGAAATCCTTTGATAGGAACCACTTTGATGGAGGATCACGTGATTTATAATGCGATGGAGTTGTGCATGAACAGGACCTATAGCTTTATGGGTTGGAGTGAGACCATCAATGAGAGAGATATTTTCCCAGACAAAGGCTAGGGATTTTTGGTATGAAAGAACTAAGTCTTCATCCCATTTTTCTGAAGTATATGTGTTAACACCAACATCAGAATAGCCTAGAGATTCACTAATAGTTTCACTGTTCAGATTTAATTCACGCCCTTTAACATATGAGTGAACATTTTCATTGTGATAGATAATTTTAGCATAGAATTCATGGACAAGGTCTGGGTAAACAGGCTTTTTGATATTAAAAAGATAATTCCAATCCAGAAATTCAATATTTTTCACAAAGTCGAGACTTTTTTTTACTAAAGCAGGAAGATCAGCGAGATAAGAAGAGCACAGAGGACGATTTACAACAACTATCCTATAAAGCTCGAAGTTCATAGCGGATGAAAAATGAAGAAGGTTGTAGTGAGAGTGAGGTAAGTTTGGAAAGTGAGATTTGAAAGAAAATGGGTCATGATTAGGGGGTTCTTTGACTGAACAAAAAAGGATGCGATGGTTACCTCTCTAAGGACGATGAGGAGTAGACTTAGGTTTAGATCGGGAGAAATCATGAAGCTCTTCTTTGGTCATAGGACATTTTCCCTTCGAAGCACTGGGGCAAGGAGGTGCATTAGATGGTTCGGCTGCCTGAGAGGAGGAAGGATGACGGATGGTTGTCTTAGAGCGAGCCATCGGTTCAATGTGAGGAGGAGAAGGAGATAGAGAAGGAGTATGAAAATGAATGAGGATGTGAGTGTGGGATGGTGTACGAGAACTTTCAGGGATTCTGGGGAGTTTATGAGAGAACGTGCCTTTTCATGTAGCAGTTTTCTTCCTCATCTTAATGACACAGGGGCATTGTAGTTTTTCAAAAAATGAAATGATGATAATGAGAAATGTGAAGATACATGCAAGATATATAAAGAGATTTGCAATTGCAGCAAGTTAAAGAGTGTTCTTGAAAAAGGAGAAGTTCAGAACCCAATGAAGAGTTAATTTGAAAAGGATTTGATCCAAGGTTAAAAAAAGTTATATTTTTAAAATAATGATTTAAAGTGTAGAAAAGACAGAAAATGAAAAAGATTTTAATGTATGACAAAACTAATGAGGCCTACTCATATACATACAAACTCATATTGGACCCAAGACGGATTGTGTTTAAGGAAACACATAGGACCACTTGAGATTAGAAAAGAATATTTGACCCACTTGAAATTATTTCAAAATTAGAATCCAGAATCAACGTTCCATATTGAGAGCTCTTCATTTGCCCAGAAATATCTCATTTCGACCTGTGAGACAAAAACTTCACAAACTTCATCAGCAAAATTAAAACAAAGATTCATAATAGAGTATGCCTAAATTTGTTCTTAATTTGCAGAACCTGTCTTCAACTAAAGATTTTGTGAATATATCAACCAGTTGTTCCTCCGAATTAACAAATTGGATATCAATATTCCTCTTTTGAATATGTTCCCTTATTGATTGAAATCTCACTTCAATATGTTTTGTTTTTGAGTGCAAAATAAAATTTTTAGAAATATTAATGGCATTCATGTTATCACAAAACAAAGAAATATTTTCTACTTTCAATTTGTAATCGGCTAATTGAGTTTTTCAACCATAACAATTGGGAACAATAAGATGAGGCAGCAATGTATTCGGCTTCGGCAGTGAATAGGGCTACGGTGGACTGCTTCTTGTTTAACCACACATTTAGAGACTTGCCAAGAAAACAAAAAATTCCTGAAGTGCTTCTCCTATCTACTCTATCTCTAATAAAATCTGCATCACAATACCCAACTATAGAAAAATCATCAGACATAGGATACCATAAACCAAAGTTGGATGTACCATGAACATATCTAATGATTCTTTTAACTGTAGAAAGATGTGACTCTTTTGGTCGTGATTGGAATCTTGAACAAACTCCAACGCTTTGTACAATATCGAATCTAGAGGATGTAAGAAATATGAGAAGACTTATCATTTCTCTATACCTAGTTTCATCAATATTTTTTCCAGTTTTATCCTTTTCTAACCATGAGTTCGGATGCATTAGAGTGCTCATGAGCTTGGCATTCTCCAATCCAAATTTCTTAACTAATTTCTTGTCATACTTCTCTTTATGTACGAAAATTCCATTTGAAATCTGTTTAATTTAAAGTTCAAGAAAAAAGGTAAGTTCACCCATCATGCTCATGGAAAATTCACTTGTCATTAGTTTACTAAAATCAGCACAAATGGACTCATCGGCTGAACAAAAAATTATATCATCAACATAAATTTGCACTAGAATGAAAAATCATTAGAATTTTTAATGAAGAGAGTAGTATCGGTGGTGTCTCTTTGAAAACTATTTTTCAAAAGAAAAGAGCTAAGTCTTTTATACTAAACTCTTGGAACTTGTCTTAAACCATAAAGTGCTTTTGAAAGCCTGAAAATATGGTTTGAAAATTCTTTATTTTTAAAATCAGGAGGCTGTGCCACATACACTTCTATATCTATGATACCATTCAAGAATGAATATTTCACATCCATTTAAAAAAGTTTAAAACCACAATGGACAACATATGTAAGGAGAAGCCTTATAGCTTCCATTAGGGCCATTGGTGCAAAGGAGTCATCAAAATCTATTCCTTCCTCTTCATCATATCCTTGAGCCACCAATCTTGCCTTGTTTCTAGCTATGCTTCCGTCTTCACCCAATTTGTTCTTAAAAATCCACTTAGTGCCCGTCACTTTTTTTCCAATTGGATCAGGTACAAGTGTTCACACTTGATTCTTCTCAAATTATTGTAACTATTCTTCTATGACGTTGATCCAAGAAGGATCATCAAGAGCTTCATTTACATTTTGGGACTCAATTTGAGAAAGAAATGACAAATTATTTTCCTCTGTTACTCTTCTAGAAGAAGATCTAGTAGTGATACCTTGTTAGGGGTCCCTATGATGAACTCTTGAGGATAATTTTATAGAAATATCCACTCTTAGGGTCTTGGAGATTTAGGAACAGATTTGAACATGGTTAATTCATTAATACTGGTATTCCCAAGAAATTCAGCAGTTGCAGGAGATAAAATGAAATTGTCCCCAGCAGAGTTATCTACAATAGTAGATTCAGGGATAGGATGTACAGATTTATATTTTTCTTGATCTTGGGCTTCACTCATGTTGCCTTCCACTTGGTTACATACATCGCCATCTTTTAGAACATTTAGAACAGAATTAGAATCACAAAATGTAACGTGTATGGTTTCCTCAACAGACCTAGAGTCTTTGTGGAACACTCTAGAAGCTTTGCTAGAAGTTGAGTATCCAACAAAAATACATTCATACGACTTTGAATCAAACTTTTTCAAATTATTTTTTCTATTTAATACAAAGCACTTACATCCAAAGACATGAAAGTATTTAAGATTTGGAGGGGTTCATTTCCAAAGCTCATAAGGGGTTTTCTTCAAAAACTTTCTAATTATTATTATATTTAGAATGTAACTTGCTGTGCTCACAGCTTCAGCCTATAAGAATTTAGTTACATTACTTTCACAAATCATTGCTCTAGCCATTTTTTGAAGGCTTCTATTTCTTCTTTCAATAACAACATTTTGTTCTGGGATTATAGGATAAGAGAAATTATGTGATATACCTAATTCATCATAAAATAATTCAAAAAGTTGATTTTCAAATTCTTTACCATGATCACTTTTAATAGAATTAATTCTTAAATTTTTTTCATTTTGAACCTTTTTGCAGAAAATACTAGAGCTGAAAAAGCATCATTCTTGTGAGTTAGAAAGAACACCCAACCAAATCTAGTATAGTCATTGATGAGCGGATAATTTATACGCTTTTTGGCATTATTTTTAGTATGTTTTTAGTAGGATCTAGTTACTTTTAGGGATGTTTTCATTAGTTTTTATGTTAAATTCACATTTCTGGACTTTACTATGAGTTTGTGTGTTTTTTTGTGATTTCAGGTATTTTCTGGCTGAAATTGAGGGACTTGAGCAAAAATCAGATTCAGAGGTTGAAGAAGGACTGCTGATGCTGTTGGATTCTGACCTCCCTGTACTCAAAATGGATTTTCTGGAGCTACAAAACTCAAAATGGCGCGCTTCCAATTGCATTGGAAAGTAGACATCCAGGGCTTTCCAGAAATATATAATAGTTTATACTTTGTCCAATTTTAGACGATGCAAACTGGCGTTCAACGCCAGCTCTCTGCCCAATTCTGGCGTCCAACGCCAAAAACAAGTTGCAAAGTGGAGTTCAACGCCCAAACTGGCACAAAAGCTGGCGTTCAACTCCAAGAATGACCTCTCCACGTGTAGACTTCAAGCTCAGCCCAAGCACACACCAAGTGGGCCCCGGAAGTGGATTTATGCATCAATTACTTACTTCTGTAAACTCTAGTGACTAGTTTAGTATAAATAGGACTTTTTACTATTGTATTAGACATCCTGAGTTTTATCTTCGGATCATAGTAGTCTTGGTTACTCCGGTTCCCCTCTAGGGCCGAGACCAATGAACTCCTTTATCACTTATGTATTTTCAACGGTAGAGCTTCTGCACTCCATAGATTAAGGTGTGGTGCTCTGCTGTTCCTCAAAGATTACTGCAAAGTACTACTGTTTTCTATTCAATTCATCTTATTTCGCTTCTAAGATCTTCATTCACACTTCAACCTGAATGTGATGAACGTGACAATCATCATCATTCCCTATGAACGCGTGCCTGACAACCACTTCCGTTCTACATTAGATTGAATGAGTATCTCTTAGATCTCTTAATCAGAATCTTCGTGGTATAAGCTAGATTGATGGCGGCATTCATGAGAGTCCGGAAAGTCTAAACCTTGTCCGTGGTATTCCGAGTAGGACTCTGGGATTGAATGACTGTGACGAACTCCAAACTCGCGAGTGCTGGGCGTAGTGACAGACGCAAAAGGATAGTAAATTCTATTCCAGTATGATCGAGAACCTCCACTTTCTTTTTGTTTTCTTTTCAAAAAGTTTTCAAAAATCTTTCAAAAATTTCTCCTTTGTTTTCGAAAAAAAAATTTTTAAAATAAAAATGTTTTCAAAAATATATTTTTCTTCAGAATTTTTAAGAATGAATTCTAGTGTTTCATGAAGCATGTTGAAGCCTGACTAGCTATAAAGCCATGTCTAAATTCTTTTGGACTGAGGCTTCCAAACCATCAGCATAGAGGCAAGTTACTTTGATAAGTAATGAGCAATATATTCTCTGATGTTATATGCTAAAGCTTGGCTGGCTATTAAGCCATGCCTAACCCTCAGATTGGAGCTTTAGACTAAGAATGCTAGATTCCTGGAATTCATATTAAAAATTTTGGAATCCTTATTTTTGTTTTTCAAATAATTTTCGAAAAAAAAAATCAGAAAATCATAAAAATCAAAAATATTTTTGTGTTTCTTGTTTGAGTCTTGAGTCATGTTATAAGTTTGGTGTCAATTGCATGTTCATCTTGCATTTTTCGAAAAAATTCATGCATTCATAGTGTTCTTTATGATCTTCAAGTTGTTCTTGGTAAGTCTTCTTGTTTGATCTTTGCATTTGCATAGGTGGATCCATTCACCTAAAGAAAACGCCTGCAGAAGCTCAAGAACTCATTGACATGTTTGCTAATAATCAGTTTATGTACACTTCTGAGAGGAATCCTGTGAGTAATGGGACGCCTATGAAAAAGGGAGTTCTTGAAATTGATACTCTGAATGCCATATTGGTTCAAAACAAAATATTGACTCAGCAAGTCAATATGATCTCTCAGAGTCTGAATGGAATGCAAGCTGCATCCAACAGTACTCAAGAGGCATCTTCTGAAGAAGAAGCTTATGATCCTGATAACCCTGCAATAGTGGTATGCGAAATTGCTACTCAGGTTGTGAATTGTTGTTCGAAATTGATTCCCTGGCAATGGCACCAAAAACGGATGCACAGAACCATAGTCTAAACATATCTTCACAACTTCGCATAACTAACCAGCAAGTGCACTGGGTCGTCCAAGTAATACCTTACGTGAGTAAGGGTCGAATCCCACGGAGATTGTCGGTATGAAGCAAGCTATGGTCACCTTGTAAATCTTAGTCAGGCGGATATAAAGCAGTAATGGGTTTTCGAAAATAAATAATAGAATAGGGATAGAGGTACTTATGTAAATCATTGGTAGGAATTTCAGATAAGCGAATGGAGATGCTCTTCGTTCCTCTGAACCTCTGCTTTCCTGCTATCTTCATCCAATCAGTCTTACTCCTTTCCATGGCTGGCTTTATGTGATACATCAGCATTGTCAATGGCTACTTTCGGTCTTCTCTCAGGAAAATGATCCAAATGCCCTGTCACGGCACGGCTAATCGTCTGGAGGCATCACCCTTGTCAATGGCTTCATCTTATCCTCTCAGTGAAAATGGTCAATGCACCCTGTCACGGCACGGCTATTCATCTGTCGGTTCTCGATCATGCTGGAATAGGATTTACTATCCTTTTGCGTCTGTCACTAACGCCCCGCAATCGCGATTTTGGAGCTCGTCACAGTCATTCATTCATTGAATCCTACTCGGAATACCACAGACAAGGTTTATACTTTCCGGATTCTCTTGAATGCCGCCATCATTCTAGCTTACACCACGAAGATTCTGATTAGGAGATCTAAGAGATACTCATTCAGTCTAAGGTAGAACGGAAGTGGTTGTCAGACACGCGTTCATAGGGAATGATGATGATTGTCACTTTCATCACATTCAGATTGAAGTATGAATGAATATCTTAGAAGCAAAACAAGATGAATTGAATAGAAAACAGTAGTACTTTGCATTAATCTTTGAGGAACAGCAGAGCTCCACGCCTTAATCTATGGAGTGTAGAAACTCTACCGTTAAAAATACATAAGTGAAAGTCCAGGCATGGCCGAGAGGCCAGCCCTCAAACGTGATCTAAGATAGCATACAACTGATCAAAGATGTCTAATACAATAGTAAAAGGTCCTATTTATAATAAACTAGCTACTAGGGTTTACAGAAGTAAGTAATTGATGCATAAATCCACTTCCGGGGCCCACTTGGTGTGTGCTTGGGCTGAGCTTGAGTGTTGCACGTGTAGAGGTCCTTCTTGGAGTTGAACGCCAGCTTTTGTGCCAGTTTGGGCGTCCAACTCTGGTTTTGGCTCCTTTTCTGGCGCTGGACGCCAGATTTGGGCAGAAAGCTGGCGTTGAATGCCAATTTACATCATCTATTCTTGGCCAAAGTATGGACTATTATATATTGCTGGAAAGCCCTGGATATCTACTTTCAAACGCAATTGGAAGCGTGCCATTTCGAGTTCTGTAGCTCCAGAAAATCCACTTTGAGTGCAGGGAGGTCAGAATCCAACAGCATCAGCAGTCCTTCTTCAACTTCTGAATCTGATTTCTGTTCAAGTCCCTCAATTTCAGTCAGAAAATACCTGAAATCACAGAAAAACACACAAACTCATAGTAAAGTCCAGAAATGTGAATTTAACATAAAAACTAATGAAAACATCCCGAACGCCAGAATTGCACCTTGGAGAAGAGCTGGCACTGAACGCCCAGAACAAGCATGGTTCTGGCGTTCAACGCCAGAAATGGGCAACAAATGGGCGTTGAACGCCCAAAATTGGCACCAACCTGGCGCTGAACGCCCAGAGTTGTGTGCAAGGGCATTTTACATGCCTAATTTGGTGCAAGGTTGTAAATCCTTGAACACCTCAGGATCTGTGGACCCCACAGGATCATCTCAGGATCTGTGGACCCCACAGGATCCCCACCTACCTCCACTCACTCTCTTCTCTCTTCTCAATCATCCTCTACTCCTAATAAACACTCTTCCCTATTAACCATTCACCATTCACATCCACCCACTCTTCCCCATAAACCTACCCAATAAACTCCACCTACCTTCAAAATTCAAATCAATTTCCCACCAAAACCCACCCATATGGCCGAACCTTAACCCCCCTCCCTTCCCTATATAAAGCCTTCCATTATTCCTCATTTTCACACAACACAACCCTCTCTTCTCTTCTTGGCCGAAAACACACCTCCCCCTTCTTCTCCATCTTTTCTTCTTCTTATTCATCTAATTCTTTATTTTCTTGCTCGAGGGCGAGCAATATTCTAAGTTTGGTGTGGTAAAAGCATAAGCTTTTTGTTTTTCCATTACCATTGATGGCACCTAAGACCAGAGAATCCTCTAGAAAAGGGAAAGGGAAGACAAAAACTTCCACCTCCGAGTCATGGGAGATGGAAAGATTCATCTCCAAAGCTCATCAAGACCACTTCTATGATATTGTGGCCAAGAAGAAGGTGATCCCCGAGGTCCCTTTCAAAATCAAAAGAAATGAGTATCCGAAAATCCGACATGAAATTCAAAAAAGAGGTTGGGAAGTTCTAACAAATTCCATCCAACAAGTCGGCATCCTAATGGTTCAAGAGTTCTATGCCAATGCATGGATCACCAAGAACCATGATCAAAGTAAGAACCCGGATCCAAAGAACTATGTTACAATGGTTCGGGGGAAATACTTGGATTTTAGTCCGGAAAATGTGAGGTTGGCGTTTAACTTGCCTATGATGTAAGGAGATGAACGCCCCTACACTAGAAGGGTCAACTTTAATCAAAGGTTGGACCAAGTCCTCATGGACATATGTGTGGAAGGAGCTCAATGGAAGATTGACTCCAAAGGCAAGCCGGTTCAACTAAGAAGATTGGACCTCAAGCCTGTGGCTAGAGGATGGTTGGAATTCATCCAACGCTCCATCATCCCCACTAGCAACCGATCTGAAGTTATTGTGGATCAGGCCATCATGATCCATAGCATCATGATTGGAGAAGAAGTAGAGGTTCATGAAGTCATCTCTCTTGAACTCTACAAAATAGCCGAAAAGCCCTCTCCTGGGGCAAGGCTAGCTTTTCCTCATCTTATCTGCCATCTATGTTACTCAGCTGGAGCTTCCATAGAAGGAGACATTCCATCATTGGTTCCTCAAGAAGGAAACTTCACCATCACTAAGGTGGATTCATTCCTTGTTCTTAATTCTTCTGTTTTTCGTTTTCTATGCTATGTGCTTATCTATGTTTGTGTCTTCATTACATGATAATTAGTAGTTAGTAACCATGTCTTAAAAGTTATGAATGTCCTATGAATCCATCACCTCTCCTAAATGAAAAATGTTTTAATTCAAAAGAACAAGAAGTACATGAGTTTTGAATTTATCCTTGAACTTAGTTTAATTATATTGATGTGGTGACAATGCTTCTTGTTTTCTGAATGTATGCTTAAACAGTGCATATGTCTTTTGAAGTTGTTGTTTAAGAATGTTAAATATGTTGGCTCTTGAAAGAATGATGACAAGGAGACATGTTATTTGATAATCTAAAAAATCATAAAAATGGTTCTTGAAGCAAGAAAAAGCAGCAAAGAACAAAGCTTGCAGAAAAAAATAAATAAATAGGCGAAAAAAATAGAAAGAAAAAGCAAGCAGAAAAAGCCAAAAGCTCTTAAAACCAAGAGGCAAGAGCAAAAAGCCAATAACCCTTAAAACCAAAAGGCAAGGGTAAATAAAGAGGATTCCAAGGCTTTGAGCATCAGTGGATAGGAGGGCCTACAGGAATAAAATCCTGGTCTAAGCGGCTAAACCAAGCTGTCCCTAACCATGTGCTTGTGGCGTGTAGGTGTCAAGTGAAAACTTGAGACTGAGCAGTTAAAGTCAAGGTCCAAAGCAAAAAAAAAGAGTGTACTTAAGAACCCTGGACACCTCTAATTGGGGACTTTAGCAAAGCTGAGTCACAATCTGAAAGGGTTCACCCAATTATGTGTCTGTGGCATTTATGTATCCGGTGGTAATACTGGAAAACAAAGTGCTTAGGGCCACGGCCAAGACTCATAAAGAAGCTGTGTTCAAGAATCATCATACTGAACTAGGAAGATCAATAACACTATCTAAACTCTGAGTTCCTATAGATAATACTATCTGAATTCTAAGTTCCTATAGATACCAATAATTCTGAACCTCAATGGATAAAGTGAGATGCCAAAACTATTATCTATTCAAAAAGCTACAAGTCCCGCTCATCTGATTGGAGCTATGTTTCATTGATAGTTTGGAATTTATAGTATATTCTCTTCTTTTTACTTTTTACCTTTTCAGTTGCTTGGGGACAAGCAACAATCTAAGTTTGGTGTTGTGATGAGCGGATAAT
>NC_029785.2:100689977-100693195 GCF_000816755.2 Arachis ipaensis | reverse complement strand
CCACCACATCAAAATAATTAGATTATTTTCAAGATATAATTTGAAATTCATGTACTTCTTTTTCTTTTTCAGAAAACATTTTTTTTTCATTTAAGAAAGGTGAAGGATTCATAGGACATTCATAACTTTAAGACATAGACTCTAAACTTTATTAATCATTTAATAAAAATAAGACATGAAATAAGCATAAAAGCAGACAAATAATAATAAAAGAAAGGAATTTAAAGACAAAAATAAATGACTCTAATACTAATGCTCATGTAACTCTTAAAATAGATCTCTAATAACAAAAGTTATCACAGAGTTAGGACTCAACAACCTGCATTGGGAGAGGCAAGTGCTCCTTCAATTTGTAGGACGCCTGACTCTTCAAGGGACAGCTTCTGGCGCTTTAGCTCCTGTATAATTTTTCTTGTTCTATGAGCAGTTTGCAAAGCATGCTATTTTGATTCTGCTGCTTCTCCTTGAGTTGATTCATAGCTTCTTGCAGCTTGGTGACAGATGCTTCTAAGAGAGCCCAATAGTCAAATTGAGGAATTTCTGGAAGGAGTTCATGCGCCCCCCTCTTGGTGGGGTTATCTTGAATTTGAGGTCCATCCATCATTTTTTTGGTGATTGGGCATTCAACTGGGATAAATTCATCCACACCCGTCTGTACCCCCGCATCTTTGCATAGTAGACTAATCAAGCTTGGGTAAGCCAATCTGGCCTCAGTGGATTCCTTGTTTGCAATTGTGTAAATTTCAATGGGGATCAACTGATGAATCTCTACCTCCTTCCCTAGCATAATAAAATGAATCATCACTGCCCTCTTGACAGTGACTTCAGATTGGTTGCTGGTTAGGAGTATAGAGCGCCCAATGAAATCCAGCCAACATCTAGCAACTGGTTTAAGATCTCCTCTCTTTAACTGGTTTGAGACACCTTTTGAATTGGTAATCCATTTGGTTCCAGGGAGGCATATGTCCTCTAGAACTTGATCCAGCTTTTTATCCTTGGCCATTCTCCTATTAAAAGACTCTGGATCATCCTGCAGTTGAGGAAGTTTAAGAACTTCTCTCACTTTATCAAGGTGGAAGTAAATAATCTTCCCTCTGACCATAGTCTGGAAGGTGTAGAAAGCAGTTCCTTCTAATCTTTGCTTCTCTGTCATCCACAGATTTGCATAGAATTCTTGGACCATGTTTCTTCCAACGTGTATCTCAAGATTAGCCAGGACTTCCCAGCCACTGTTTTGAATTTGCTCTTGGATCTCTTGGATCACTGATCTTCTGCATACTATTTTGAGGTAGTGGTCTGCATGTTCTTTGGTGCAGAATTTCTCATGCATCCAAAGTGGCTTTGAGTTACCTTCTTTCTTGCCTCTTGAAGTGGTTTTTTTTCCTTTGGGAGCCATGAGATTTGTTTGTTTTGGCTTTGTGATGAGCGGATAATTTATACGCTTTTTGACATTGTTTTTAGTATGTTTTTAGTAGAATCTGGTTACTTTTAGGGATGTTTTCATTAGTTTTTATGTTAAATTCATATTTCTGGACTTTACTATGAGTTTGTGTATTTTTCTGTGATTTCAGGTATTTTCTGGCTGAAATTGAGGGACTTGAGCAAAAATCAGATTCAGAGGTTGAAGAAGGACTGCTGATGCTGTTGGATTCTGACCTCCCTGCACTCAAAATGGATTTTCTGGAGCTAAAGAATTCAAAATGGCGCGCTTCCAATTGCATTGGAAAGTAGACATCCAGGGCTTTCCAGCAATATATAATAGTCCATACTTTGCCCAAGTTTAGACGACGCAAACTGGCGTTCAACGCCAGCTCTCTTCCCAATTCTGGCGTCCAGCGCCAGAAACAAGTTGCAAAGTGGAGTTCAACGCCCAAACTGGCACAAAAGCTGGCGTTCAACTCCAAGAATAACCTCTCCACGTGTAGAATTCAAGCTCAGCACAAGCACACACCAAGTGGGCCCCGGAAGTGGATTTATGCCTCAATTACTTACTTCTGTAAACCCTAGTGACTAGTTTAGTATAAATAGGACTTTTTACTATTGTATTAGACATCCTGAGTTTTATCTTCAGATCATAGTAGTCTTGGTTACTCCGGTTTCCCTCTGGGGCCGAGACCAATGAACTCCATTATCACTTATGTATTTTCAACGGTAGAGCTTCTGCACTCCATAGATTAAGGTGTGGAGCTCTGCTGTTCCTCAAAGATTAATGCAAAGTACTACTGTTTTCTATTCAATTCATCTTATTTTGCTTCTAAGATCTTCATTCGCACTTCAACCTGAATGTGATGAACGTGACAATCATCATCATTCCCTATGAACGCATGCCTGACAACCACTTCCGTTCTACATTAGATTGAATGAGTATCTCTTAGATCTCTTAATCAGAATCTTCGTGGTATAAGCTAGATTGATGGCGGCATTCATGAGAGTCCGGAAAGTCTAAACCTTGTCCGTGGTATTCCGAGTAGGACTCTGGGATTGAATGATTGTGACGAACTCTAAACTCGCGAGTGCTGGACGTAGTGACAGACGCAAAAGGATAGTAAATTCTATTCCAGTATGATCGAGAACCTCCAAGATGATTAGCCATGCAGTGACAGCGCATCGGACCATTTTCACAGAGAGGAATAGGATGCAACCAACGACAAGGGTGATGCCTCCAGACGATTAGCTGTGCTATGACAGAGCATTTGGACCATTTTCCCGAGAGGATTGAAAGTAGCCATTGGCACCGGTGACATCCTTACATAAAGCCAGCCATAGAAAGGAGTGAGACGGATTGGATGAAGACAGCAGGAAAGCAGAGGTTCAGAGGAATGAATGCATCTCCATACGCTTATCTGAAATTCTCACCAATGATTTACATAAGTATTTCTATCCTTATTTTAGTATTAATTTCATAAACTCCATAACTATTTTATATCCTCCTGACTGAGATTTACAAGGTGACCACAGCTTGCTTCATACCAACAATTTCCGTGTGCGAAGTTGGTTTAGACCATGGTTCTGTGCATCCGTTTTTGGTGCCATCGCCAGGGAATCAATTTCGAACAATAATTCACAACCTGAGTAACCTGAGTAACTACTAAGTTTTTGGCGCTGTTGTCGGGGATTGTTCGAGTTTAGACAACTGACGGCTCATCTTGTTGCTCAGATTGGGTAACTTTCTTTTCGTTTTCTTTTCAAAAAGTTTTCAAAAATTTTTCAAAAAAAAA
>NC_029785.2:100682808-100687390 GCF_000816755.2 Arachis ipaensis | reverse complement strand
AAAGTAGCCATTGGCACCGGTGACATCCTTACATAAAGCCAGCCATAGAAAGGAGTGAGACGGATTGGATGAAGACAGCAGGAAAGCAGAGGTTCAGAGGAATGAATGCATCTCCATACGCTTATCTGAAATTCTCACCAATGATTTACATAAGTATTTCTATCCTTATTTTAGTATTAATTTCGAAAACTCCATAACTATTTTATATCCGCCTGACTGAGATTTACAAGGTGACCATAGCTTGCTTCATACCAACAATCTCTGTGGGATCGACCCTTACTCACGTAAGGTTTATTACTTGGACGACCCAGTGCACTTGCTGGTTAGTTATGCGAAGTTGTGAAGATATGTTTAGACCATGGTTCTGTGCATCCGTTTTTGGTGCCATCGCCAGGGAATCAATTTCGAACAATAATTCACAACCTGAGTAACAATTTCGCATACCAGTCATCAACCACAACCAAACCATAGTATTTTCCTCCTAGACTTTGAGTCCTAGTGGAATAAAAAAGATCAATGTGTAGCAACTTCAAAGGTCTTTTAGTTGAGATATCTTCCTTTAACTTGAAAGAATATTTGGTTTGTTTACCCATTTGACAAGTATCACAAGTAATGTCTTTGTCAAATTTAATTTTAGGAAGACCTCTAACTAATTTTTTTTACAAGCTTGGAGATTTAAACCATGCTTGCATGTCCCAATCTCTTATGCCATAAGTATTTTTTAGAATCTATAGAGATAAAGCAAGCTACATTTTAATCTCTAAGTTCCTCTAAAGTGAGAGCATATACATTATCGTACCTTTTTTGTAACAAACAAAATATCACCTAAAATTTTATTTATGATCAAGCATTCAGCCTTTTTGAAGTGAGCTAATATTCCAAATTACACAATTGACTAATACTAAGAAGATTATATTTCAATCCATCAACCAAGAAAATATTGTCTATAAAAGTAGAGAAATTCTTACCCACTTTTCCAATAGCAATAATCTTATCCTTTCCATCATCACCGAAAGTTACAAAACTTTCATCATACTTGTTGATTTTGATGAAGAGCGTAGACTTTCGGTCATATGCTTTGAACATCCACTATCTAGATACCACATGTCTTTTTTCTTCTTGGATGCAAGGTAAATCTGTACAAAACTTCAAGAGATCTTAGGTATCCAAATAAATTTGTATCTTTTGATGTTAATCCACCTTAATTGGCTAAGTGCATTGAAGTCATTTACCACTTTATATACTTTGTTTCCTACTTTTCTTTCAACAATAAAACATTGATAAGATGAATGACCATCTTTTTTGTAATTGTGACAATGATTTTCTTTTGCAGATTTTTTTTATAGTGATTTAAAGTTTGTAATTTTTTGGTTCTTGAAGTTGATGCTTCAGTCTGAACAAGTGATCTTTCAAAAGCTACATCACTTTCATTAAAGTAACCCAAATCAGATTTTTCAAATGAGGGTTTGGTTCTTGAGGTTGATGCCTTGGTCTTAATAAATAATTTTTCAAAAAGTACATCATTTTGGTAACATAATCCAAACTAGATTTTTCAAATAGTGGTTTTTGATTAGCTAGCAATTTGTCTAAGTTGCTGAAATTTTGAGCAAATTGAGCTAAATCATGATTTAAACCTCTAATCACCTTATGTAATCTATCATTTTCTGCAATAAGATCAAGTGAATCATTGACCGAACATTTACCTTTAAACTTTTCAATTTTAGACTTAAAAAATCTGTTTTCTTCAACTAACTCAGAAACACTTTTCGGTTTCCTTCGCCTTTTCTTTTAGAAAATCATTTTCTGTTCTTAAGGCATCATTTTTAGCTGTGCATTTATTATATTTTTCTTAAATATTTTTAACATGAGCAGTTAAGTCATCAATCATCAAATATAATTTTTCATTGGATAAATCAAAATAGTTTACCCCTTCCAATCATACTTGGTTGACCATGAAGCACACTTGAGCATCGTATTCAAATTTTTCTTCATCATCGAAGTCATTCTCAAGATCTTTCCATGATGCTATTAGCACCTGCTTCTTGTCTTTTTTTTTTTGTCCTCCTTCTTGAGTTTAGGATAGTCATACTTGAAGTGACCAACTTCGTTGCAGTGATGGCATATGACCTTGCTGAAATCCCTTTTGTGCTCCTTTGAACTTGAACCTTTGCTCTTTTCTTTGCCTCTCATTAGACTTCTAAACTTCCTAGCAAAAAATACAATTTCATCATCTGAAAAACTATCATTAGAATCATCTTACAATGACTCAACTTTTGATTTTAGGACCACTCCTTTCCTTTTTGTGTCTTGGTTGGTGTGTGTAGTTTCATATGCAAGTAATTTTTCTCTCAACTCATCATATGTTAGTGGACTCAGATTATTGCTCTCGGCTATCATAGTTGCCTTGTTTCCACTCTTTTGTGAGACTTCTAAGTACTTTCTTCAAAAGTATTTGTTTAGTGTGGGTCATTCCTATAGCATCCAAGCTATTTATGATGATCGAGAATATCTCGAACATCTCATCAATGGTTTCTCCTTCCTTCATGGAAAATATTTCATATTATTTTCGCAGCATATCTATCCTAGTTTTTTTTACTTGTTTGGTACCTTCGTGAGTGACTTGGAGTTTATCTCAAATCTCTTTTTCCATCTTGTATCTAGATAGCTTCCAATATTCCTCGAAGATAATAGCACAGTACATCATATTGATGACTTTGGCATTTAACTCCACTTTCTTTTTGTCTTCTTCGTTCCATTCGATTTCTTCTTTTGGAGTCACCACTCCTTCAGCACTTGTCTTGGTTGGAATTTGAGGACCATTTACAATGATCTTTCATATATATAGTCAATGAATTACACAAAGATTCACATCCTTTCCTTCCAGTAGGTGTAGTTCTTGCCATTTAAAAAAGGTGGCCTATTATTGGATGACCCTCAGTGAGCGTGTAAGCTACAGTATTTGCACCCATGTTATTTGTCATTGGATCTTTTTTTCAAGCTGTGAAGCTTAATTCTTGAGACCTAGCTCTTGATACCAATTGAAGGTTCTTTATGGCCTAGAGAAAGGGAGTTGAATCTATGGCCTTCTTTTAAACTTGATCAATTAATCCTCAAACCAAAAAATAAAACTGTGCTTCTATTCAGACTACGAGATTGATTATGCAGGAAACAATTTTATTTTTTCTTATAACGAATGAAAAAAGAAATAGAGCAGGGAGAAAAAAAAAGGCAGCCATGTATCTTGGTTCAGCTACCTTGTGCAATATAGCCTACTGCCTACATTCAGTCTCCACCACAACAGTGACAGAATTTTTACTATCTTTTCACAATTTTACATTCACCAATACCCAAAAATTCAACCTAATTATATCAGGGACATATCAAACTTCTACCTAAGCTTGACTTGGCTAGGTTCACTCCCTAGACTCACAACACACTAAGTGCTCACCCAACTGAGCAAGGGACCCCTCTTAAATACAAGATACAAAACAAAAATACAATCAAAAGAAATATGACATAAATCTTGACTTTTCTCTCCAGGTTACCTCTCTTTGCCTTTTCTCTCAATGACTTTTTCTTTATGCCTCACATATATGGCTTTTTCATTGAAATAAAACATCGAAAGATGAAATATAGAAACTGAATATTCAATGATAAACTATGAAGGAGATGATGTAGAACAGCTCAAAAGCTATAAGCTTGACCCGTTTCTGAGTTCTCAAATGTAGCTTTTCATCTTGACGAAATGCTTTTTTTAGTGTAGGTGCAATGCTTCCAAGACTTCAAACTTTGAGTTGTGAGAATTCTCTGAAATCAGAATTTAGGTTCTCTCTCCTCGAGCAAACTGAAGTTGATTTTTCCTTTTTATATGGAGTAAGGTTGCCAAGGCTAGGGTTTATTGAACTGAGTCAACACATTGAACCTTGAACCGACTGAAGTCTTTTCCTTTTTTTTCATAAATCAGATCAGAAAATCAGGGATTAAGATCAGAGTTAAACAGCGCAGAAGAGAGATGAGCAGCAGCAGCTTCATTGATTTGGGTTCCTCAATGAGTTTGCTAAATCCAAACCTTTAATCTTGTGTTTTGACCCCAAATTTAAATGTCAACCATTGATTTGCACCAAAAGAAAGTAGCCTCCACTTTCTTCTTGTTACTCGAAATGCATGTGCAGAGAGAAGATGAATTCAACAAGTAATTAACTTGCATGATAATGAAAACCTTTTACCTTTTTCTTCTGATTATACTTGATTTAAGCATTTTGATTTTGCCTCCATTAATTTGACATTACCTCTAAAATTTTTCTTTTTCTTCTTTCTTCTTCGATGTTTGATCGAAAGATAAACTCCCTATTTTTTCTCTGTACTTTACCCGAATTAATAAAGTTTTACCAAACAACAAGATTTTTTTCCTTTTTCATGAAGGCAATGTGTTGGACTATGAGTTTGGTCCAAGTAGCTATGATTCAAACACTTGATTTTTTTATAGTTTAGGCTACACAAATGATTTTTGGGCCTGCTACACTAATATAGGGATCAAACACAAATGGAACTTTTAACCCAACCAAATATAATGTTTGTCATA
>NC_029785.2:100678381-100682799 GCF_000816755.2 Arachis ipaensis | reverse complement strand
ATTTGAGATTATTATTTTTTACTTTAATTTTTTTAATTAAGAAACAAAACATTAGTTAGGTATCCTTATTTTAAAAATTAAATAGCAAAAAAAAAAATGAATTTAATTAGTATTTATCAATTTTACAATCGTAACAAATTTTATAATCAGAAACCTGAAAATATATTTTAAATAATTGCTTGTTGAATTATTCTTTCATTTAAAAGAAAAAAGTACATTAGAAAGAATTAAAAAAATTGAAAAATGTGTGATAATAACTGAGTTGTTGACAATCTTTCTTTTAATTTATACATGAACTAATTTCTATTTTTGGATAATGTGGTGGTTCACAAAAAAACACTTGGAGTAACTAATATCATTTTTTGCCTTACATGGAAGTAGAAACTAAATTTCCAAGCAACTGAAACCGGTTATAACAACAGTAAACAATCCAACATTAACTGATGACGCAGTAGTTTAGATTACCCTTTTCAGATTAACTACTTTACTCAATTCAGCAAACAGCAAAAGAACAAGCTTATGTATGTACCTAACTAACATCGAGATCTAAATAGATCTGTTTAATTTTCTAATTTTGTTCTTGTTGTTGTTGAGATGCCAGGCCCTGGTGCTCACATGATGTATGCCATGGGTTCTGGCTTGGCTCTAACCACTGTCTCCAATGGAAGATTCAGCCCTCACCACACACTCACATACACCATCAACGCCTTCTTCGGACCGGACATCGGTTCTTTCTCGGAGTGGCTTGGGTCACTTTTTGGTGGACCTGCTGATGCTGCTGGATCTGCCATGGCCACTCTCATCCACCATCCTTTGTTCTATGTTGTTATATTGGGACTCCCTCTTTGTGTTCTCTACTCCAGGGTGTCATCTTATCTTGTTCACAATCACCTTCTTGATTCTGTTTCAAGGGTCAGTCACTCTCTAGTTCTACCAAGTGATGAGGTGAATAGTGATTTGAGTTTATGATGATGTTAATTTGTTACTTTGTAGCAGGTTCCCCTCACAAGGATGCAATGCTTTTTGTTGATTTCAGCTGCCTCTTTCACCCACTTCTTCCTAGATCATCTCTTTGAGGTAATTATTCTTTTCTCTAAACATCATTAATTATTAGCTATTTCAGTTTCTACTTTTATTTAATTTAATTGTCCATATTTTAATGTTTGGGAGACAAAAAAATCAGCCCAAGCAACTCAAACTTATCTTATTAGCGTTTATTAATTGTCGCTAAAAAAAGTAAATTTGAACTGTTTGAACTAATTTTTTATTATTTTCCTAACATTACCGATATAACTTAACCTTTTTAAAAGAGATAGTTGTACGAAAATCTCGACCCAAAGCTTTGGCTTAGGCTTCGGAGGTATAAAGCCTGTCATATATAGCAGGAATTGCTTTATTTCTGGGTTGAATACCATTGTCACTCAACTTTGGCCTATTCTTTAGTTCACTCTCCTCCACCCGAAAAGATGTCTCTAACTACTTAGATCCTTGACAGCTACATAAAGCGATTAATGTAGGAATTTTATTGAAATGAGAACATATGCATAGCTATATATTAAGAAAAACATATATTCTCTCTCTACTTGAATCAAAATCACATTACAAGCCAAGGATATATAATAAGAAAGTGAGTCTAATACTTGGTACAACCCCCTTAAAAAAAATTATACAGAAACAATACTATATCAAAATTGCGTAATTATTTAATCTCTACATATATGAAAGAGACATATGCTAAATTGATCATGCATCTTGTACCAAGTAGAAGCAAGATGTGTCTAATGCAGTCCACTTCACGTGGAGTTGATAGTCGAGAGCTATTAGATGAAAATTTAGTCAAATCAGTCAAATCATCTAACGGCTCTCAGTTATTAACTTCACATGAAGTCGACTGCACCTGAGTTTTCACCTTATGTTAAAGGATGTCATAACATTACAAGCATCTACTCTTCTACTATTTCATTTAGTGTTTCCAACAGCATGCTTAGAAATATTTCAAGACACTAGTCATCAGTGTACATGATGATGGCCAAAAGTGACTGAGAAATTGAACCACTTTGGAAAGTTAAAAGGAAATGGTGACATAATCGATTGTTATAATGCATATTATTAATTAATAGATATACGGATTTAATATCAAATATTTACAACACCAAATAAAACTGTAAAAGATAACTATATACATATCTCTAAAGATCATGATTCTAAGTGGTTAAAGAAAAATATTTGTACGAAGGTTGGTATTCGAAAACACATGTCCTGTCTAATTTTTTTCAGAGGTGATATGTGATTAATCTGTTAGCTGTCAAAAAAAATTAGATGATAGTATAAATCTTTTCCTTATAATATGTATATATAGCAATTAGGTCTTAACCATTAAAACTCAAATCATAAGAATCCTACACGATTATTTTATCTGATTATGTACATTTATCATTAGGCTCCAAAGCCAAATGATACATTGATATCTAAAACTCAAAATAGATCACTCAATTATTTCATGAGCTTACAAGCATATAAAATTATTTGACAATGATAAAAACCAGCAATCAATAATAGAAGCCCACCATGAAAAATTCAAACATTAATTACTCTTTATGCCCCTTGGTGATTGAGATTGAACAAATATTATTATATTAATTATCTTCAAAATCATATATAGGAAAATGGGAAAACAACAACCTATACTTGGATTTTGAGCACTGGCTGGTGGGAAAGTAGGGCACCAAACTACCCAGATGCAGTTATTGTAGTCTCCATCTTATGTGCTTCCTTAATTGGCGGCTTTTTCTACCTCAACAGGTTCTCACTTTTGCAACTTTCCTTTGTACCATTACGGTTTCTTTTAGTTAGAATAAGAAACAGAATAATTTTTAACCGTCACTCTAAAAACATTTATATATCTCCATCTTTGTTTTTTATTGTCTTAACTTCCAAAATTTGCTTAAATAGCATGGTCTTAACATATATTATCCGTATTCAATTGCCAAGCAGAGCAAATGCCACAAACTCCATAAAGAACAAGTCATACCAATCAATGCTACTTATCCTGTCAGTAGCTTCCTTGTACTGCCTATGGTGTGCAATCCAGATATACTGTATCAGTCCTCGTCGGCCGGCCGTTGGCGAAGAGGCTGATCTCGGTGTTCTTGTGTTCTTAGCTGTATATTTCTTTCTGCCTTATGCTTTGTGTATCATGTCAATGCACCCAAAAGAGCTTGACTCTAATCAAATTCCACTTTAATAGTTTCTACTGCTCTCATTGCAAGAGAACCGGTGAAGCATAAATTTCTTGTCAATGATAGAATCAGGGTATTTTGACCTGGGTTATTTCATTGCTTGTATAAATGTAATTGTAAACTGTTTCAAATAAAGCTTTTTGTCTTGACAAATATATGTATATGAAATTTTGGCTGAACTTATATGAAGGGAAAATTCAGGTTGTCCTTGCTGTAGAATAACTCCTATGGTCATTCAATTTGTTAAAACTTGATTCTTAACTCTCAATGTTTGTATCATCTCTTTATACTTACAATAATCAAGTTTAGTGAAGGGTAAAGAGTATAACAGGTCATTACTTTCTCCTTGTATTAGGGTAAATAATTCTGTGGCAAACTTTTCTTCACCCAGAGGTCCAAAACTATGATGAAAAACAATATAAATAACAAATGCTAAGAGAAAAAATTCAACAACAACAATAAAGCCTATCCCACTAAATAGGATTGACAACATGGATCAAACAAACGTTGCAGCGTGGATCTGTTTTTACAAAAGGCAAAAATAGAAGAGAATATATAAGGACACTACTAGGAAGATTTTGAGAAGGAACGAAGTGAGAGAACATAAGATGAGGAGATACCACATCTAACTCAAAACTTTATGGTAGTAAATTAATGGGGGTCTCGTCTTATAAACTCCTCACTCTTCTTTACTTTCTTCTATGTGCGACTAATTTCATATACTACTTCTCACACTTGCAGCATTAACAATTTTTAGCCATTGGTTGGAAAGCATCCAAAATAATGACATCCTAAGTCCCTACGGAACTGAATTGATGAATGCAATGCCTACATAAAATTTTGGTGTATATATGATTATGATGTTTGCTTGCATTACAAGTTAGTAAAAGAAAAACAGCTTAAAGTTTTTACCATCGTTGATATGAAGATGCATCCGGGGATCCTCGTTGGTATGCAAATTCATCGTTCTCCGTCAGTTGAATTTCTCCATCAAGAATAGCAACCTTAGCATGTCTCCATGACTGCACACAAAATCTCTTCTTTATTTTTCTTTAATCAACATGTAATGACATTTATGACTATGTTACATGTGTAGAAGAACAGAGAAATAGGCAATACATACAAGTACCTAATACGAAATCCTTTGATATTCTGCTTCAAAAATATTAGGAATATATT
>NC_029785.2:100654363-100678308 GCF_000816755.2 Arachis ipaensis | reverse complement strand
TCTTTTTAATTATTTCTATAATTAAGGTCTTTTATTTAGAGAAAAAATATGTAAAAATAGCATGCCACCTCACGTTAAAGAATTTAAGTTAAAAACTCTTTTTTAGGAAAATGGATCCTCTCCAATTTTTTTAACACTTGACAGAATCCAGTGTGATCTCTCAACTTTAATTCTATAAGTGGGACTAAAAATAAATGAGAGAGAGAATAATGAATGGTTAGATTAGACACTGCACACCATCCAGTTTTTTTCACTGGAGATGATCAACTCCCCTTTTGTAGCATGTTAAACAAAAATAAATAAATAAATGAAAAAAGATATAGTCTTCGTAAATTCTTGCTTTCTTATCACTTTTTTTGGGAAATGAATCCTCTCAACTTTTTTAACAATTGAGAGAGTAAAGTGTGATCTCTTACCATTAATTTTATAAGTGGGACTAAGAATAAATATAAGAGAGAGTAATAAAGGATGAGACCTACTACACATACAAGTCTTTTTGACATACAAGTTTATACAAGTTAATCTTAATTGAATAAAATCCACTTGTATAATGCAAGGAAGGAGAGGAAGAATTTTGAATTATATAGAACTTATCAATACACATACATAAAAAATTCTTAAACAATACAATATAAATGACTTGTATGAACTTGTATGTGTAAATGACTTGTATGTAGAGAATAATCCATAAAAGATTAGAGATTACATTTTATACTCTCAATTTTTTTAAACAATTGAGAGGATTCATTCCGCTCTTTTTGCCTAAAAAAAAAATCAAAGGTTTTTTTTTAAGGTATTTTTTCGGAACTTCTTTCTCCCACCTTTTCGGATTAGCATAAAAATATTTTAGTTTGGTTATTGTTTGGGCGATCAGCCTATAGGACAGACATTTTCCTTAAAAAATATATGACCCAATCTTCAACATTTAAAAAATAAATAAATTATATTTTTATTTTTAATTATGATTTTTTTTTTAAATATCTCTAACATATAACTATATTTAATTTTATTTTTAATATTTTTAATTTATGTCAAAATTATTCTTAGAAGTTAACTCCATATAAAATGTTAGGGATAAAATTAAAAACTTCTAAGAATAATTTTGACACAAATAAAAAATGTTAATGACAAAACTGAATAAAATTAAATGTTATGGATATTTTTAAAAAGAGTAAAATTACACATCCAAATCTTTTTATAAACTAAGTTCAACTAAGTTAAACAATAATACTTAGAATAATACTAATTATAACTGAATTTTATTATATTAGACTAATTTGATTAAATTTGGTTAACAAAAAAATTTGAATATGTAGCATTATTCTTTTAAAAAAACTCCAAATATTAAGGATAAAAAATATAATTTACCCATTCAAAAAAGTTTACTTTTTATTTCCGGAAAGAGTATGTATTATTCTCTCTTTACTTTTTGGTTTTGGTCAATATAATCTTATAATTAATTTTTTTAATAGAATTTTTCATAATAAAATTTCATATCTAGTTCTTACTGTCACGGTCTTGGACACATTCCAACGCTACCGTGCCGGCACTCAGATTTACTCAACCTCTTGAGCTAAGACCAAGTCAGCCTAACCCTCAATACTTAGCAAGAAAGCTAAGAATACAAGAGAACACAAGAGAAAGGAAGCTTTGGTGGAAAGAACACTTTATTACTCAAGTGTGATTACAAATGATTCACACACACCCAAACTCTAACTCTCACCCCTATTTATAGCCATCCACCTCCTCAATGGATGGTTAGGATTAAATCTAATTAACGGTCCAGATTAATCATCCAGAACCTTCTTTAAAAATATCTATCCTACCACAAATCTCTAAATGTTTCTAGATTATTCCAAACTACTCTTTATACTTCTATATACATCTACACTCTTCTAGAATACTCTATGACCTTCTAGAGTCTTCTAGAACCTTCTAGGGTATTCCGGGACCTTCTAGGACATTCTAGAACGTTCCGAAACCATCTAGAATATTCTCAAACACTCCAGAAAACTATACAAACACTGTTAAATCTAACCTTCTAAAATTTACCGTGACATTCTCCCCCACCTAATGCGCAGACATCCTCGTCGCATTCTGTTCATGATAGCGCTCTAGGTGTTCTTGGAATTGCCACAGATCTTCGCGAGTTTCCCCTCGGACTTCGGTAAGGCAGAGATGAAATCTAGAGAGACACTTTCCCTCGGTCGCTCTGATGGAGGCAGAGGTTCCAACAACTCACTTGGTGTCTTGTTTTCAATCTTATCTTGTTGGCACACAAGACAAGTCTTCACATAGCTCTCCACTTCATATAGTCAGAAGCATCAGTGTGGACTTCAAACACCTTTGAGTAGTCGGGTAGTGCTAGTACTGGTCCTTTTGTGATAGCAGCCTTCAACTCATCAAAAGCCTTTTGACACTCCTTTGACCATTCCCAAGAGTGGTTCTTCTTGAGAAGATCAGTTAATGGTGCAGCCTTGGCGGAGTATCCCTTGATAAACCTCCGATAGTAATTAGCCAACCCAAGGAATGACCTCAATTCAGATACCTTGTTTGGAGGTTCCCACTCTTTGATAGCCTTCACTTTTCCTTGATCCATGCAGAGAGTTCCATCTTTAATGATGTGTCCCAAGAAGTGGACTTCGTCCCTTGCAAAGGAACACTTTTCCTTCTTCACATATAGGTTATTCTCTCGCAAGATCTTGAACACGGTTCGTAAGTGTTCTACATGTTCCTCCAAAGTATTGCTATAGACAACAATGTCATCCAAGTAGACCACTACAAACCGATCAAGGTAAGGTCAAAAAATCTAGTTCATCAAGGTACAGAAGGTCGCAGGAGCATTGGTCAAGCCAAAAGGCATCACCAACCACTCATACGATCCATACCTCGTGACACACGTGGTCTTAGGTTCATCACCATCGGCAATTCTCACTTGGTGATATCCTGACCTCAAATCTAGCTTTGAGAACCACTTAGCTCTACCAAGTTAATCAAACAAATCGGCTATCAAAGGAATGGGGTATTTGTTCTTGATGATTACCTTGTTAAGTGCTCGATAGTCGATGGATAGTCTCAATGAACCATCATGCTTCTTTTGGAACAAGTCTGGTGCGCCATAAGGTGCCTTCGATGGACGGATGAACCCAGCATCTAGCAAATCCTTGAGTTGCTTCTTCAACTCATCGAGTTCTGGCGGTGCCATCCTATAAGGTATTGAGGCGGGCGGCTTTGCTCCTAACTCCAATTCAATCTTGTGGTCCACCTTCCTCCTAGGTGGTAGTTGTTTTGGCAACTCGGGAGACATCACATCCTTATTTTCTTCAAGGACTTCCTTGATTTTGGGAGGAACGTCTTCTCTTTTGGATGTTGACTCCTCTTGTAATAGAGCCAAATATGTAGTCTCTCCCTTCTTGAACCCTTTCTTGAGTTGCATGACAGACAGTATCGGTGGTCCGCCAACTTTAGAGACTGTAGGGACCATGCATGGAGACCCTTTCTCCATGACGCATACTACGTCGTAGTATGTCATAGGTATTATATTTGCTTTCCTTTGCAAATCGAGTCCGATGACTATTTTAAAATCGTCCATGGGTGCTACTGAGAAATCCACAAGGCCCTTCCAAGAACCAAGAGTCATCTCAACCCCTTTTGCTACTCCCTTAAGGGGTTCACCCTTGGTATTCACGGGTTTGAACCAGCCATTCTTTTCGGTGATCTTCAACCCAAGCCTCTTTGCTTCATCAGGCGTGATGAAGTTGTGTGTAGCACCAGTGTCGATCATAGTCATGACGGGTTTTTCATTGATAAAGGCTTTGACATACATCAAGCCTTTCTTTTCTGTAGTGCTTGCCTCTTTGCCCTTCACAACATTCATGTGTTGGATAGATCCAACACACTCAGTTACTTGAGTTTGAGTTTCTCGTTCCTCGGTGATAGATGCCAAAGTTCCTAGCTTGGGACAATCCTTCATTTGGTGTGGTCCCTTGCACACGAAGCATCCTCCTTTGGGCACGAAAGCCTTTTTCTTTTCCATTAGATGTCTTGATATGTGTGTTAAGTGATTTCAGAATTTATAGGGCAGGAATGGCTCAGAGGATGGAAAGGAAGTATGCAAAAGTGGAAGGAATATAAGAAGTTGGAGAAATTGCTAAGCTGTCCAGCCTGACTTCTTTGCACTCAAACAGCTATAACTTTAGCTACAGAGGTCCAAACGATGCGGTTCTAGTTGCGTTGGAAAGCTAACGTTCGGGGCTTTAATTTGATATATAATATGCCATAGTTGCCATGACGCTAGGTGACGCGGTCACGTGATCCACGTGGACGCGTCGCAGTGGCGAAAAACCAGCGTGGTAGATTTCTTCTCCAGCGATTTCTGGGCTGTTTTCGACCCAGTTTGCGGCCCAAAAAACACAGATTAGAGGCTATAAAGTGGGGGAATGCATCCATACACATAAAAGCTTTCACATTCACAATTTTAGGAGTAGATGTAGTTCTTAGAGAGAGAGGTTCTCTCCTCTCTCTTAGGATTTAGTTTTATGATTTAGGATTATTTCTTCTTCATCACAGGTTCAATGTTCCTTTTATTTATTTTTCTAATTTAATTTATGAACTCTTCCATGTTACATTTGATATCTTTATTAGTGCTAATTGAGGTATTTCAGATTTATGATTGTTCTCTCTTTTATTTATGATATAAATAATTTGAATTTTTCCCTTTTGGCTTTGGTTGAGTCATTGGAGACACTTGAGTTATCAAACTCATTGTTGATTGAAAATTGGAATTCTTCAAGAATTAATTCGGGTTCCAATAACTCTAACTTTTCCCAAGGAAAGACTAGGACTTGAGGAATTAGAATTAATTCATCCACTTAACTTACCTTCATAATTAGAGGTTAACAAAGTGGGGGAAAAATCCAATTCTCATTACAATTGATAAGGATAACCAAGATAGGACTTCCAGTTTTCATACCTTGCCAAGAGTTTTATTATCTATTTAATTTAATACAATTTACTTTCTTGCCATTTACTATTCTCGCTTTTTATCTTATACATTAAAAACCCTAATTTACAAACTCATAATCAATAATAAGAACACCTCCCTGCAATTCCTTGAGAAGACGACCCGAGGTTTAAATACTTCGGTTATCAATTTATTTAGGGGTTTGTTACTTGTGACAACCAAAACGTTTGTACGAAGGGATTTCTGTTGGTTTAGAAACTATATCTACAACGCAACTATTTTTATAAATTCTTTACTAGCAAAAATCCTAACGTCAAAATGGCGCCGTTGCCGGGGAATTGCAAACGTGTGCCTTATTATTGGTTATTGTAAATATTTGCTTTTTGCTTGTTTATTTGTTTTTATTTTTGTTTTTATTTTTGCTTTTTCATAAATTAAGAGGTTATTGGTTTTTTGTTTAGTTATAAAAAATTTTTTCTTTCAAAAATTTGTTCTTGGTGTTCATCTTGATCTTCAAGTTGTTCTTCGTGTTCGTCTTGACCTTCAAGTTGTTCTTAGTTGTTTTCTTCATTTTGATCTAAAAATTTTTAGTTTGGTATCATTTTATTGTTTTTCTCTTTTCTCATTAAATTCAAAAATTCAAAATTTAAAACTCAAATTTCAAATTTCAATTTTTAATTTTCAAAATTCAAATTTCAAAATTTAAAATTCAAATCTCAAATTTCAAAATTTAAAATTTCAAAATTTAAATTTCAAAATTTAAATCTTTTTTAAAAAAATCATATCTTTTTCAAAATCTTATCTTATTTCAAAATTCAAATTTCAAAAATTTCAAATTTCAGATTTCAAAATTTAATTTTCAAATTTCAATAACCTTTTAATTTTAATTTGTTTTTATTTTCGTTTTTTTGAATTTTTATTTGCTACTATGAACTTTCACCCCATCGCTATGAGTCTGGTTATAATTATATTGCAGGAAGAGAAAATTACAATGAGAACAGGCATCAAGGTTGGAACAATCAAAGATGGGAGGAGCCACAAGGATTTGATCAACCCTCTTGGAGACAACCACCTCCAATGGACTATCAACAACCACCACCATATGCCTATGAACCCTTTCCTCAACATGACATTGGACCACCATACTCACAAGTCCCTTTCCACCATTCACCTCCATATGACCCTAACCCACATCCACCATACCAACCACCCTATGAACCAAATGAACCATACATAGATCCACCCCAACCTCCATTGGATAACAATACACTCATCTCTAACATCATTGGTCTCACCTCTACACTCCAAAATCTTATATCCCGCATGAACCAACCCTCTACCTCCAATATTCAACCCTCAAACTCTAGTGCACTTCCTTTTCAACCACATAATGATCTTTTCATCCCATCACCACCCTCCATGGAAGAGCACCCACATCCATCAATCCAAGAGCAAGATGATCCCAATTATGCTATTGATATGGAACAGGAAAGAAGGAATCATCTTCGCGAAATACTTCATAAGGAGCTAGAGGAGGCCCTACGGGTAAAGGTAGGAGAGACCCTTGAAGGTGAAAGAGTAGTTGAAAGGAGTTGTCATGGAAAGAAAATCATCGAGGATGAGTACGATTTTATACTTAAACAACTGGACAAAGCAGCAATTATTAAAAAGGAAGAAGTGGTTGCAGACTTAAGAGATGCTGTACCTCCATTGGAAAGTCCAGTCACAGAGCCTCCTTCCATGCCCTTGGTGAGCAATGAAAAAGAGATTGAATTGGAAGAAAGCTACCAAGAGGAAGAGGTTAATATTGAAGAAACTTGCAAAGAGGTGGAAGTTATCAGAGAGGAGCACAAGGGAGTGGAGCTTGCAAATTTGTTAGAAATACCTCCCCCTAAGTTGCCATCATCCTTCACAACATTCAAGTGGGTAAAATTCATATCCCTTAGCTTTCTAATTCCACTTGAATATGGGCTGCTGGAGACGGATGGTCAACTTAGAGCTCTTTGTGGCATAAAGAGTAAGAGGAAGATGGTCAGTGGTAAGAATTGTTCTGCAAGGTTCATTATGGTTGGAAGCTTTAAACGCAAAGGTTGGTGTATAGTTCAACTGAGTGGGTCTAGAAAGTTGTTTGGCCGCTTTAGTGAGAATTCAGATTGCTTACTACCCGGTTGGAACACTAATGATCAACAAGAAGACGGGTGCAATAGCAAGGTTTGGGATCCTGGAATCTGTTCTGACATCCAACACCCCGGGAGCCTAAGAATCTGTTTGAAGCGGCTCAAAGGCTTTACGTGCCTAGTTTGGGATCCCGGAGGCTACTGGAATTACAAACATTGGTGGAGATTCCTGGATGAGTTCAAGCACAAGCCACCATAACGGGGAGCTCTTCAAATGTCCAACTTAAGGACTCTAACTAAAAGTGATAGGTGGGAGACAACCCACCATGGTATGATCGTTCCTTTTTTCATTTTTATTTAGTTTTATTTGTTTTCGAGTTTTATTTTATTTTATTATATTGAACCTGGAGTTTTGCATCACATTCATATTAACACTGCATTCTGCATTTTTTTCAGATTTAAAAAAAAAAAAAAGCACGCATGCGACGTGGCAGCGTCGCTGACGCGTCCGCGTCACCAGTGCAATGGGAAGAAAAGAAAACGAACAGAAAGTCACGCGAGAGCATGGCTGGAGGTGCACCTTTAGCATAATTTGACCCCACGCAACCGCGTCGCTGACACGTCCGCGTCATGTGGGAAAAGGGCCTCCCACGCGTCCGCGTCACTCACGCGGCCGCGTGACCTGAAAATCGACGTAAAAGAGGGTGCATGGCCGAAAGATGAGCTGGAGTGATGCTGGACTGGCGCTAGACGCACAGACCTTACCACGCGAACGCGTGCCCCACGCGTCCGCGTCATATCCCAATATTGGTCAACCACGCGATCGCGTCCCCCACGCGACCGCGTCACCCTAAAATTTGGCAATATGAGCTTCAAACAGAAAGTTACGCGACCGTGCGGCTGCCCTCGCGCTAATGGCACAGATCGATCCACGCAACCGCGTGGATGACGCGTCCGCGTCATTTCATAGAAGCGCTATCCGCGCGACCGCGTCACTCACGCGTCCGCATCACAAGCAGCGCACAGAATATCCAGATCAGTCAATTTTCTTATCTTTTCTTCTCTAATCCTAATTTTTCTATCTTTTCTTATTCTTTCTTCTTTCTTTCTTACTTTATTTCTTTCACTTCTCATTCCTTTTCACCTTCATTCTATTCTATTTAATTTAATTGCATATTTTCATTCATTGTATTTTTTTTATTTTGTGCATATTTTTATTCTCTTTTCTAAATTTGTTATTTTTATATTGGTGTTAAAAATTTAATTGGGTAATTATTTTCTTGTGAGTTATTATGAAATTGTTTGACAAATTATATATTATTTTTTAAAGGGTTGCTTGTATGTTCAATTTAATACTTTCAATAGCTTATTTACCATGCATGCTCTGTGTTTGTGAAAAAGCTCATATGGCATTATGTATTTTTCTAGATTATTCCATTCTACTATTTTGATGTCTGTTTTTCACAAATTCCCTTTTTATATTTTATTAAATTAATATAATTGTTCTTACAAATAGGTTGTTAGTATGAAAGACTTGGTAATTTAAATTGGACATTAAATGCTTGATCTATGCTACTCGTGCCTTTGCCTGCATGCCAATAAACACCTTGCATTTAATTGTCTTCATATGCACTGCTATATTCCTGTTTATGATTTTTCACATGTAGTCATGACCATGTGTCAACATCATTTATCTTTTAATGTGCATTAATTACCACCTTTCCTATTCTCTTCCTTGCTCTATCCCTTTGAATTCAAGTTACTTTCTTTTTCCCTTTTCAGGATGGCCACCAAGAAGGGTAAAGAGAAAGCTACTCCCAAATCAATAGCAAGGAAAGGAATAGTAAAAGCACCAGCTAAGGAACCACAACCCCCCATCCACTTGCACATCTCAGCATGCACCGAGGACGGTGCAATCTTTAAGTGTGGGGAGGTCGATACCGATCTCCATGGGTTAGTTACTCTTCTATCTCAACACCAATAGTTTATTTTCCTTGTTAGTTGTTGCATTTGCATAATAGATTGCATGTGTAGTTGATTTTGTGCATATTTTACCACTTGGTTGAAGTAATATTTTCTTTTTCAAGAAACCTTTTAGAGCATTTCACTAATTTGAATAAAATTTAATGTTATACTTGTTTGAAGAAATATTATACTGAAACATGGTTTAGAGCTCGAACACACAAAACCTGTGAGATTTTTGAGCTTATTTGAATTGGTTGCATTTTATCAACCAATATTCTGTTTTAGTGTGTTTTTCTCTCTAAAATTGTGATCTTTGTCTTGCTTAATTCTATATTTCCATGGTTTGATGTATGCATGCACTTATATGATTGAGGCCTTTGTTTCACTGAGCTTACATACCCATATGACCTTACCCTTTCATTATCCTTTGCAAACCAATGTTGAGCCTATTTTACCCCTTTTATTCTTTACTTTAGCACATCATTAACTCTAAGCGAAAGACAATAATGCCCTTAATTTGAATCCTTGGTTAGCTTAGACTAGTGAGAGTGCTCATGAATTAAATGTGGGGAAATTGGGATTGAAAACATTTGGTTTGAGAATTGAGTATGTTAGAATTTTCTGAAAATGTGAAAAAAAAATGTTTAGGACATGATTCATGCATCCAATAATTTAATCATATGCATTGAGAAAAATAAAAGAAAAAAATATATATAAAAAAAAGAAGTGAGAAAAAGAAAAGAAAAAAAAGAGCAATTAAGCAAAAAGGGGACAAAATGCCCCAAAGTAAATGATGAAAGCAATGCATATGTACTATACTTGAAATTAGAATGCATGAATATGTGTAAAACATGGTTAATGGATAGTTAGATGTGGTATTATGATTACATGGATTGTCTAAAGTTAGGTAGAAAGTTTAAGTTAATTAAGGATTCAGATTTTAGTCCACTTGGCCAAATACAATCCTACCTTGACCCTAAACCCATTACAACCCTTAAAAGACCTTTTGATATGTGTATCTATGCATTAAATTTTTGTTGATTGTTAGATGAAGAGCAAGCCTTAGAAAGCAAGGTTAGTAGAGAATTGAGATAATTGAACCTTAAACACTTGAGTGATTAGAGTGTATACACTACCAGTGAGGGTTCAATGCTTAATTCCTTGTTCCCTGCTTTCATGAGCTATTTTCTTCTTGCAAGTCTATTTGTACATCATTTTCATGATTTGAATTAGTGAAATCCAGTTCATATTTCTTCTTGAAGGATTTGTTTACTTTTAACTAAGTAGGTAGAAACATTTTGCATGTAGTTGCATTCATATAGATAGGTTGCATTTCATATTAATCTACCATTCCTCTTCATCTTTATAGCTTCTCTTGAACTTAGCATGAGGACATGCTAATGTTTAAGTGTGGGGAGGTTGATAAACCACTATTTCATGGTTTATCTTATGCTCAATTGAGTGGTTTTTATCAACTCTTTACCCACTTATTCATACTATTTGCATGGTTTTACATTTGCCTTCCTAATTATGTGCTTTGATTGAAAACATGCTTCTTTGGCCTTAAGTTCCCTATGTTTAATCCTCTCTTATTACCATTAGATACCTTGATATGTGTGTTAAGTGATTTCAGAGTTTATAGGATAGGAATGGCTCAGAGGATGGAAAGGAAGCATGCAAAAGTGGAAGGAATACAAGAAGTTGGAGAAATTGCTAAGCTGTCCAGCCTGACCTCTTCGCACTCAAATGACTATAACTTTAGCTAAAGAGGTCCAAACGATGCGGTTTCAGTTGCGTTGGAAAGCTAACGTCCGGGGCTTTGATTTGATATATAATATGCCATAGTTTCCCTGACGCTAGGTGACGCGGTCACGTGATCCACACGGACGTGTCGCAGTTGCGAAAAACCAGCGTGGCAGATTTCTTCTCCAGCGATTTCTGGGCTGTTTTCGACCCAGTTTGTGGCCCAGAAAATACAGATTAGAGGCTATAAAGTGAGAGAATGCATCCATACACATACAAGCTTTCACATTCACAATTTTAGGAGTAGATGTAGTTCTTAGAGAGAGGTTCTCTCCTCTCTCTTAGGATTTAGTTTTAGGATTTAGGATTATTTCTTCTTCATCACAGGTTCAATGTTCCTTTTATTTATTTTTCTAATTTAATTTATGAACTCTTCCATGTTACATTTGATATCTTTATTAGTGCTAATTGAGGTATTTCAGATTTATGATTGTTCTCTCTTTTATTTATGATATAAATAATTTGAATTTTTCCCTTTTGGCTTTGGTTGAGTCATTGGAGACACTTGAGTTATCAAACTCATTATTGATTGAAAATTGGAATTCTTCAAGAATTAATTCGGGTTCCAATAACTCTAACTTTTCCCAAGGAAAGACTAGGACTTGAGGAATCAGAATTAATTCATCCACTTAACTTACCTTCATAATTAGAGGTTAACAAAGTGGGAGAAAAATCCAATTCTCATTACAATTGATAAGGATAACCAGGATATGACTTCCAGTTTTCATACCTTGCCAAGAGTTTTATTATCTATTTAATTTAATACAATTTACTTTCTTGCCATTTACTATTCTCGCTCTTTATCTTATAGATTAAAAACCCCCAATTTACAAACTCATAATCAATAATAAGAATACCTCCCTGCAATTCCTTGAGAAGACGACCTGAGATTTAAATACTTCGGTTATCAATTTATTTAGGGGTTTGTTACTTGTGACAACCAAAACGTTTATACGAAGGGATTTCTGTTGGTTTAGAAACTATATCTACAACGCAACTATTTTTATAAATTCTTTACTAGCAAAAATCCTAACGTCACTCCCCCACCTTTAGTAGAACTAGGCTTGGAGGATGACTTAGGTTTAGAGTCTCCCCTATGATACTCAATGAGTGATTCAGCCACCACGATGGCCTCATCGACATCCTTAACATTCCTTCTTTGTAGTTCTTGCTTTGCCCAAGGTTGGAGTCCATCAATGAAGAAGAACAATGCATCCTCTGATGCTAAGTTGGGGATTTGAAGCGTGAGAGTAGTGAACTCCTTTACGTAGTCGCTAATTGTACTCTTGTGCTTCAACTCTCTCAACTTCTTCCTTGCTTCATAAACCACATTCTCAGGGAAGAATTGTCTTTTCAACTCCCTTTTGAAATCTTCCCCTGGCTAGGTTGCAAGTACCCTTTTCTATATCTACGCACTTTCTCCTCCACCACAAAGTAGCATTATCAGAAAGGTAGAGAGCTGCAGTGCGTACCTTTATTGCTTCTTCGACCACCCCTTGGCCTTCGAAGTACCTCTCCATTTGCCATAGGAAGTTCTCCACCTCGCAAGCATCCCTTACGCCCTTGAACTCCTTTGGCTTGGGGAGATCAATCTTTGTCGTCTCCCTTATAATGGTTGGTCGAGATTTTGCCTCCTCGAACCAAACTCGAACTTCCTCAAATAGCTTTAAGGAATTCTCAAGCTTCTCTTCGATTTGGAGCATGCTTTTTTTGAAAGCATCTAGTTCTCCTAACACGTGAGCCTCGATGGTCTCCTTATCATGTTCTATCCTTTGGAAACGCTCATCCATAGAGGATAGAACATTCTCCAACACAGAAACTCTCTCTTCTAGGAAGTTAGAGTCCTTACCTCTAGGCTCACTTGAAGAACGGACCTTCTTGCCTCTCCATTGAGAAGGAATAGCATTCCTTCTCCTTTGAGACTCAATATGCTCCATGGTGATACTAGAAGCTATACCCACAAATCACTTGTGCTCCCTCTCGAACCTTGCTCGGATACCAAGTTGTCACGGCCTTGGACACACTCCAACGCTACCGTGCCGGCACTCGGACTTACTCAACCTCTTGAGTTAAGACCAAGTCAGCCTAACCCTCAATACTTAGCAAGAAAGCTAAGAATACAAGAGAACACAAGAGAAAGGAAGCTTTGGTGGAAAGAACACTTTATTACTCAAGTGTGATTACAAATGATTCACACACACCCAAACTCTAACTCTCACCCCTATTTATAGCCATCCACCTCCTCAATGGATGGTTAGGATTAAATCTAATCAACGGTCCAGATTAATCATCCAGAACCTTCTTTAAAAATATCTATCCTACCACAACTCTCTAGAACGTTCCGAAACCATCTAGAGTATTCTCAAACACTCCAGAAAACTATACAAACACTGTTAAATCTAACCTTCTAAAATTTACCGTGACATTACTCTTGTACATTTGAACATAGGAGAAATGTTATAGGTTAATACTTTTTTTTATCAATGTTAGTCAATACTTAATTTTTTTTTTGAGAAAAGATGAAAATTAGCTGTGTTTAAAATACTTATGATTTATTAGGAATCTTAATATCTTATATTTTTTTATTGTTGACACTAATATTATTTGAAAAGATGATGTTAGTTTTCAAATATAACATAGAAAACATAAATATTTTATTCTCAAATAAAAAATTTTCTCTTGTATTATTTGTTAGGATTTGGTTGAATTAGTCCCACATTGCTCAGGATAGCAAATGGAGTGGGTGGCCTAGGCTATAAATATGAGGCTAAGTTCTCCATTTATTTTTGCACCAGTCAGAAACACTTTAAGCTTGTATCTGATTTTTCTTTTCCTCTGTACTCTTTATTAGAGAGTGTTGTGAGGTGTAGTTAGATATTTGCTTTGAGAGAGTGTGGGTGTACTGGGGTGCCGGTGAGAGAAAGAAGTCTATGTGTTGTAACAATTTTCACATAGTGATATTCTCTGGTTGTCATTTGACAACGGCCGTGGTTTTTTCTCCGGTAATTGGAGTTTCCACGTTAAATTCTTGTGTTGTGATTGTGTCTATTTTATTTCTCTGTCAAAGGTGTTTTCTCAAGGGGGAATGGTGTATTATTCCCAACAAGTGGTATCAGAGCTTTGGTTCGGTGGGATTTATTCTTAGTATGCTCTGTGGTTGCAGCCTAGTCTGACCTTCCACATCAGAAAAGAATTTTGTCCTGTGGCTTGAGGTTGAGCTTTGGTTGCTGTTGTTGTTGCTGGAAGGCAGTGTGACACTGTGAGAGGTTGAGTTATACTATTTCATTTTGTGGCTTTTTTATTTTTTTCATCCTTATTCTTGGCTTTTTAAATGTATTAAAAAATAAAAATAAAAGGTCAGATGGTTTTTTTAGTTTTTATTGATATATTTCAGTTCCCCTTGACTGGTAACAAGTTACATCTCTGACAAGGGCTACATGAATACTGCTTAGGTGGTAGAACACGCAAGTGATTATGGCTAAGTCACGAATTTTCCTTCAAAATTCATGGCACCATGGAGTCATGGACCCCTGCAACTGCATGCTTCTCCTTTTCCAATTAAAATCTATCTAATTAATCATCCAAAGTCATTTGCCTACAAATTCAACCAAATCTAGCAACTTTTATACATGCTGTTTTATTGCATTGGTGACACAATTTAAAATAGGTGGTTAAGCGGGTCCGTGTGGATGTTGAAACTTATACAAAAAAACAAAAATAAATAATGTTTTGTATTATTTGTTATATATATATTCTAAGTCTTACAAATTCTTTTAGTAGCGTGCGAACATATAAGCTTTTGAGTAATAAAGAGAACATGTACAAATAATAAAATTAGAAAAATAGATAAAAGTGTATATAAACTTTTATTAGGTAAACAGATGTATACT
This sequence comes from Arachis ipaensis, assembly GCF_000816755.2. Classification (NCBI taxonomy): domain Eukaryota; kingdom Viridiplantae; phylum Streptophyta; class Magnoliopsida; order Fabales; family Fabaceae; genus Arachis; species Arachis ipaensis. The sequence goes on along the minus strand of NC_029785.2, from coordinate 100,663,570 downwards.
CTAATTTTTTAATGAATTAAATATACATAATAATATTATGTTTCGTTGTTATTTCTATTCTTTTGTCACCTGAATAATTTTTTTTGACAATAGTAACTACTAGGTAGTATTTTATTGTGTGCCATGGCCATTTTAATGACAGTAAAAAATAAGAGTTAAATTATTGAATTTGTTAAATGAGAAAAAAAAGAAAAAATTTTACAAATTATAACATCTTTTCATCTCATTGTTAATCAAGTGTTGGTTATTATGAATTAGCAATCAATCGTTATTAAACTGGACTTTACTAGAAAAAAAATAGAAACAAGTATTTGTAGTCGAATTTCTTCTTCTTATTTTTTAGTGTAGAAGAGGAGCCACCACAACTATTCACACAAACATAAAATATATTCTTTTTTCGTTGAGATTGTGACATTTTAATATTTTAGGGTTTGCAAATTTTTATTACGAGAGAGACGTGAAGAAAGTTTAGGAAGGAAATTTCTGTTTAATCTCATAGAACAAACACTTGGAAGAAAGAAAATGAAGAGAACGAAAAATTTTTCGTTTCCTTTATGCTAGAATTCTGTTCGAAATAAATTTAAAAAAAAAAAGGAAAGAGAATAAACATACATTGTCACTTATAAATTTCTTTTTTTTTAATTTAACAAATTTAATTATTTAATTTTTATTTTTTATTGTGTCATTAAACGGGCCATGTCATACAATGTACAGAGGCATCTAACAATTATTGTTGGAAAAATTACTCAAACAATGAAAAAGTATAAATAACAATGGAGTATGATATTCATGTGTACATATAACAATAAAAAAATTAAAAAATATATTTGCTTAGCTTATGAAAATTTATATGTATTTTTGTCTATTCTTCTAGTAAAATCAATATCTCTTATATGGAGAATTGGATTGTGAGATGTGTAGTCTTAGTTTGGTAAAGCTTTTACTTTTCAAAAGTAGTTTATAAAAGCTAATGTTTAAAAGATGACTTTTTAAAAGTTGTAACATTTATGTTTGGTAAATCAAATTAAAAATTGCTTTTAATAATCACAAGCAACAACAATTGCATTTGGTAAAATAGCTTTTAAAATTTAAAAATACTATAATAGACATAAATACAAGCATTAAATTTGAAAATTAGTTAACATATGAGGTTATATTAGACTTTTAAATTTTGAAAAGCATAAGCCAATTTTGAAAAGCTCTATCTTAGGTGCTTTCAAAAGTACCCCGATCTTTTAAAAGCTGCAAGCACAAGCACATGATCTTTTTTATTTACCAAACACAAAATGAGAAGTTTAAGCTTTTAAAAAGTACAAGCACCTCTTCGAAAAGCTTTACCAAACCAAGTCGTGGTGCTGGTGTTTTTGGCTCTCTTAATTTATTTTTACTAGTTTTAAAGGAAAGTAGAATAGGGAGTGCAAAATATCAAGGTATATACAAAAAATGATGATAATGATAATTTTTAGGGTAAATTATTAAAAATGTATTTGAATAATTTTATTGATAAAAATGTATTCAAATTTTGTTATCGATAAAAATATTTTTAAATAATTTAAATTTGTGATGAAAATATTTAATATTAAATATATATTTCTAAAAAAATATTTTAGAGATTGAATTTTGACGTATATTTAAAAGAATATATATAATTAAATGACTACAATAATTTAAAATTTGAGTACATTAAATTAAATTCTTAATTTATTTATAATTATAATATATTTGGATAAGGGTGACATAGTCCCATGTTAATGTGAAGTTCTAATTACTCTAAAGTACTTACCGTAGATATGAGAACCATATCATACAATAGGATATGTTATATCCAATCTAAGAAATTTTCAATTTCCAGATTTCTTTCTCAGTTACATCGTATTTTGTCCTTTTTCATAATTTTTGAGTTCTCACTCTCAACACTCATCTCAGAAAACTCTTATTAGCTGAAAAAAGAGAATTTTTTAATAGTATATTTATTAAAAATGCTAGGTGCCTAAAGTTTTTTCATAATTAAGTTTAATCAGTTACTAAAAAAATTAAGTTTAATTAAATTGTTTAAAATAAAAATTAGTATTATTTTCTCTTTTTTAACCATTCTCGCTTTTTCTTTTTCTTAATGTTATTGTTAATTTTTTTCTCTCATAATCTTTTTTTATTATCATTATCATCATTCTCATAGTCTTCATCTTTTTATTCTCTTATAAATATTCAAAAAATTAGAGTACAAAAATTTTGATGCACAACACGTAAATTTTAGTACACAGCACATAAATTTTAGTATACAGTACAAAAAGTTTTTAAAATTACATATCTAAAATATTGATATCCAACTAATAAAATAGTATAACACATGAATTTGTGAGAACAGCACAAAAATCTTGTTAAATAACATACAATTTTTTATGTGCACGATAGAAATTTTTGGAGAACTACATGTCTAGAATACTGACTCACTCACTAGCAAAATATATTCGTAGCAAAAATTTATGCTACATACAAAGATTTGTGTGCTATGTACAAAAATATGTGTACTATGCGTAAAAATATTTGTACTATATCGATAAATTTGTGTTATATGCGAAATTTATTGTGCTATACTTCGAAAATTTGTGTATTATATTAATAATTTTTTGTGCTCTCAAATAAAAATTTGTATACAATATTTTTTTTGAGTCAACATAAGCTCAACACACTAATGTGGAGCAACGAAAGAAACAACAAAGACTTAGAAAATACATAAATTTTGAAGCTTTCTGCAATGCCTCAACCACCTAAAGGATCACTCTTAGTCCATTCGTTGTAACTCAGACTCGCCTTCCTTATTACGAAGTCCACACCTGTTTCCTTATTATTAAAAATCCTAGCATTGCGTTCCATCCAAATGTTCCAAATAACTGCAAAGAAATCCGGCAACCATTTCTTCTGATCTTGTTTCCGCTTATGCCTACCGGTCCATCTCTCAAACAATTCCCTTATGGTTCCAGAGATAGGCCACACCTCTCCAAACGACCTCAACCAACTATCCCACACCTGCCATGTTATCTCACATAGAAGAAATAAATGCTCCACCGACTCTATCTCCTTTTTGCACAGTACACAAAGATTATCACTGGACCTAATAATTCCTATTCTACTCAATCTCTCTTTGGTACTCACTCTGCCAATAAGTACAAACCACCCAAACAGCTCGATCTTCGGCGGTACCACTCCTCTCCAAACAGAACTTGTGAAACTGTAACTCGTTATCTCATCTGACAGATTCTCCAACTGTAGGACCTGCACAACAGACTTGGTAGAGAATACTCCTTTACTATCAAACTTCCATACCATATTATCATCTTTTCCATCTGTCAATTTCACCTGTCTTAGCCGCTCATGGAGTTGGTGGACAAGTTCCAGCTCCCATTGGAATAACTCTCTCCGCCATTGGAAGTTCCATATCCACTCAAGCCCATACCAAAATCCACAATCCCTTACCATCGAACCTTGCTGATTCGAAATAGAGTATAGTCTTGGAAATGCCACCTTCAATGGGCCACCTTGCAGCCAGTTATCTTTCCAAAACCGGGTACTCCTCCCATTCCCTACTTCCATCGCCATACCCGTAATCATTTTGTCCTTTATCCTCTGCTCTCTAATGTTCAACTGACATATGTCTTTCCAAGGTCCTCCTTTAACCGGTAACTGCTGATTTACTAGCATTACAACAGGATTCAGGTTGTTGCATGAGCATACTATCCTTTTCCAAAAGGGGCATTCCTCTTTAGAAAAACGCCACCACCACTTGAACAAGAGCGCTGTGTTCCGGATCACCGCATTCCCCACCCCCAAACCCCCAGCCTTTTTCGGTGCTTGAACCAACTCCCACTTAACTAACGGAATACCATCATTACCATCTCCCTTACACCACATAAATCGCCTTTGCAGGGCAATCAGCTTATCCGCAACCGCTTTTGGCATCTTATACAGACTGAGGTAGTAAATAGGAAGGCTATTCAGCACCGATTTAATAAGCACAATCTTACCCGCTTTGGTTAGAACCTTTGCTTTCCATAGACTGAGTTTCTCTTCCACCTTGTCAATTATTGGTTTCCAAGTCTTCACCAAACGAGGATTTGCACCCAAAGAGATCCCGAGATACCTCACGGGTAGTACCGCTTGCTTGCATCCCAGCTCCCCACATGCTAGGTAGGCTATTTAGAACTGATCTTATCAGAACAAGCTTGCCCGCTTTGGTTAGAACCTTAGCTTTCCAGAGGCTAAGTTTCTCTTCCACCTTATCAATTATTGGTTTCCAGGTCTTCACCATACGCGGATTCGCACCCAAAGAAATCCCGAGGTACCTAGTAGGTAAAACCGCTTGCTTGCACCCTAGCAAACTACAGGCATTGTCTACCCAATCCTGCTCACAATTCACCGATATCAAACTTGACTTCTCAAAATTAATGCTCAGCCCTGACATCAACTCAAAACACCTCAACAGTCTCCTATAACTGACTATTGTCTCTGTCACCGGGGGGCAAAACAATATCGTATCATCCGCAAATTGTAAGTGCGACAATTCGATATGCTCTCCCCCGACCAATAGCGATTCAATGTGCCCGTTCCTGACAGCTTCTCCCACCATCCGATTTAACACATCTACGACTAACACAAACAGAAATGGAGAAAGGGGATCCCCTTGCCTGAGACCTCTTTCCATTTTGAATGGCTTAGATTGTGACCCATTTACCAGAATAGACATGGTAGCCGTGCTGACACACTCCTTCACCCAATTCCTCCAACGCTGTCCAAATCCCATTTTCTGTAACACTATATCCACAAAACTCCATCTGACTCTATCATACGCTTTATGAAAATCCAGCTTAATGATCGCCTCTTTCCTCCTCCGTGCCTTGAGCCAATGAACTGTCTCACAAGCTATGAGAGCACCATCATGAATTTTTCTACCTTTCACAAATGCAGTCTGAGTCTCACCCACCAATCTCGGCATAACCGACCTCATTCTTCTCACCAGCACCTTTGAGATCACCTTGTACACACATCCTACCAAGCTAATCGGCCGAAAATCTTTAATCTCCTTAGCACCCAGGAATTTTGGGGCCAGTGTCACCCATGTTGTATTCACATCTGCTGGTAACGTTACCCTTTGAAAGAAATCCATTACTGCTGCCGTGAACTCCTGACCAATCTCGTCCCAGCATTTCTTAATAAAATTCATATTGTATCCATCACTACCTGGGGCCTTCGACGAGTCACAATCCCAAACTGCCTCCCTAATTTCCTCTGCAGACGGAAAAACCTCCAATGCTTCTGCCTCAGCTCTATCAATTTGCTTCAACAACCCATCCCGAATACCTATACTTGGTGCATACTCCTGATGATACAACTCCTTATAGAATCCCCTAATTGCATGCGTTATTCTTGCCTGATTCCTCACAAGCCGGCCATGGATCATCAGAGCATCAATCCTGTTGTTCCTCCTTCTAGCCGATGCAATAGAGTGAAAGTACCGAGTATTTCTGTCCATGTCCTTCACATGTTTAGACCAAGACATCTGCTTCCAATGAGTTTCCTTCCTAATGTACCACCTTTCACAAAATCTCACCAACGCCTTCCTTCTAGCCTCCGTTGTACCATCATAAATCCCTTCACTAACCTCCTCGTCCAGCTTCCTGATCTCATCCTCAAACTTTTGCAGTCTGTTATCCATATCACTGAAGTTATCCTTGTGCCATTGCCTCAATGGTGTCGTCAAGGCCTTCAGTTTACCAAGGAACGGCCCTCCGCCTAAAGCCCGCCATTCATTTTTGACCGTCCTTAGAAAACCCTCATGGGTAAACCAGGAATCCAGACTCCTGAACGGTCTAGGCTCCCCTCTCACTTTTGTATCCTCCACAATCAATGGGCAATGATCTGACAAGCCCCTTGGACCACCTTTCAGCCTAATGTCAGGAAATTCCTCCACCCATTCAACACTAACCAGCACCCTGTCAATTCTGCTACAAGATTGACCCCTGAACCAAGTGTACTTCCTATCCGTGAGGGGGAGATCCACCAGCTGCATATCTTGCACCCAACTCTTGAAGTCTTCCGCTGAACCCGGCAAACTCTGTAACCCTTTTCGATCATCAACTTGCAAAATCTCATTAAAGTCCCCCAACAAACAGAAAGGAACCTGGCACAAGCCTGCAATATAACTCAACTCCTCCCACACCACCCACTTTGCCTCCCTCCCATGTGCCCCGTATACCAAACAGTAAGCACACTGAAAATTATTCTGTGTTATCACTCCTTCAATACACAACCACCTCTCCCCTTTATAACAGTTCCTTTTCTGAAACATGTTATCATCCCACATCAACAAAAGCCCCCCGGCAGCCCCAACAGATTCCACAAACTCCCAACCAACAGTACTATTTTCCCAAATCCTGCTAACATCATATTTTGAAATACCCTCTCTTTTTGTTTCTAGCAAACCTAACATGTTTAAGTTATATTTTTTCTTCAACGTTCTGACCATGCTCAACTTACCATCCCCCCTTAAACCCCTAATATTCCAACAGCTCACAATCATTTAACCAATTTATTGCTCACCTTATGTTTGTTCTTTGGACGACTCCTTCTTGCCTTTTCTTTTTGTTTCGCCAACTTCCACTTTTTCGCTATTTCTTCATTCTGAACTTGCAATATACTCATGATATCCACGTCCTCATCATATAACTCAGCGCCAGATTCCACCGCCAGCGCCCATGTAACCTCATTCTCTTTGGTCTGTGCTTCCATAGACATCCTGCCATCCTCTCCCTCTGTGAGTCGCTCTTTGCCAGTTTCATCAATGTTTGCATCCATGTTTCCAGCGTTTTCTGCATTCTCACCCAAACCTTGTTCGTCCACATCTTCTCTGTTTTCATATGCAACATTTCCAACATTTTCCTTTGTCATGAGCAGCCGTGTATCCTCCTCCACCCTACTGCCATCGAGAAGCCCCTCCCTGTCCGGACGAACCTACACCATGCCCTCAGAACAGACACTAGTCTCCACCCTCCCCACCGTCTCTCCTCTGACCTCCGCACCCACTCCCAGTCGCGCTTCCTTCTCACATCATTGCCAAGCATTCGCACCTGCCTCCAGGATAGCCGGCCACCGTCTCTGCTCCAACGGCTTGGCCCGTCCGTCGTCCCCCGCCCCTCTATGGATTGTCATCCCCACATCTCGCCCTTCGCAGCCAGGCGCAGTCACAGAACCTCGCGCCACCCTCCTATCCTCTACACACACCGCCTTCTCGTGTACATAACCCAACAAATCAATCGCGCCTTCCTCAACAGCATCCGGCCCCCATCCCTGCAAAGGTTGCCCGTCCCGGACTGCGTCCCTCGCCACACACACAAGAGTGGTCTCTGCTGTTCGCCCTAGACGCCTATCCTCAGCCGCAGAAGCATGCTGAACCCTATCCTCTGTCCGCCCCGGTTCCAAACGGGTTATGGCAACCCGGTCCGCTGCTGTCCAGCCCAATATAGGCCCACCCCGTGTCCCCCATTCTACCTGCAGCCCCTCATCCTCCCATCCTCCACTCCCTTGCTTAGTTAATGTTGGGCTTGTGATTTCATGGCCCAACCCACAACTCTCTAAGCAACGTCCAGCTTTAGCCCTAAATGGCTTGTCCTTCTGTACTAGTCCAGCACATGGCCCGTTAGCACCACTAACCCTTTCTTCCCCATAACTAAACCCCTGTGTAACCGTTCTGTCAGAATCTCCTTCCTCACTTCCACCAAATCTCTGCATAACCCCCTCCCCATTATTTTGGGTACTACTCACCGAATCTGTTGCTTCTCCAATCTTTTTGAAATTTAAAAATTCAACGTTTATATCATTCAAAAGTACTTCTGAATTTACTATCCTGCCCTTCTCTTGGTCCCCCCTCTGTTCATTGCCGGTAATTAGGTCCGCCGGGTCCCGCATCACCTCCTCCTTCCTCAGGCTATGGTCACCATCCTTGTCGACAGCTCTCCCTTCGTAGACCTGCTTCTCCTCCTCGGACTTCCCAGGCCCACCATCCGTCCACCCCATCTCTTTCACAAATATTGTAACCTCCTTCGTCCCAACAGCAAGCCGTACCCATTCCCTAATTTCATCAAACACGTACGTATCTACTTGAATCCTTCCTACCCGAAGTGACGCCCCTGCTCCTGTTGGAATAGCACTGTGGAGAACGTCTCCCCATAGGCTTCCAACCATTTTGAATGTGTCTGACGACCATACATGAAGCGGCATTCCGTAACACTCCAGCCATACTCTGCGAGACCCACCACGTTCTGTTTCCTCCCATCGCCGGACTCGATGAAAAACTTGTAGCAAAGAATCCATTTTAAACGTGTACGCCTCAGCAGAATGCTCCGCCGTATCAAACGTCAATAATACTTTATTCTCCCCGATCTCCCGAACATCTTCCACATGAGACACGTTTGTGTGAATGACCCTCTTCAAGGATCTGGCGTCCATAGGTTTCAGTGTGGACCCTACTAAGCTCCTAGCCAACCATTCCATATTTGCTGCTACAACTGGTACTTCAATCCTTTTCGCACACCCATTGCCCTCCTCCTGCATATTCCTCCGAAACTTAGCCTCCCCCACAGCAACAGTTTTACCGCGTAGCCTGTATTGGTTCATTTCGATAATAGCTTTGAGGGCACCACCTTTCGTCGTATATCTAACAAATGCGAATATGTACGCCTTTTCAGTTTTCTGCTTTCTACAGAAATAGATATCGTTGATTCTCCCGGTCCAGCAAAACATCTGATACAATTCCCTCCTAGAAATATCCTCCGGCAAATTATCCACAAAGACAGTGAAAGAATCCCTTTCTAAGCGATGATATTCTTCCTTAGTCCAAATCCACGGATCCTTCCGCCGTGAAAAAAAGTCCCTGCTCCCACCTCCTAACTTAGTTTAATTTTTAAATTAGATTTTAAAAAACAAAACCCTGATCTTAATTAGCACAACTGAATTGTTTCTAATTTCCTAATAAATACGACAGCAGTTGGTTACGAGTTAGGATATAGAAATAATGAAAGAAAATAGGTGCATATTATCCATTAATATTGATGCAGGAAACGTCTTCTTTGTTAGGGTAAATTGTACATTTAAATAAACTAAAAGATAAAATTATACAAATATAATATTTTAAAATAGTTATATTTTGCTTCTGTA
>NC_029785.2:100652988-100654192 GCF_000816755.2 Arachis ipaensis | reverse complement strand
TTTAAAATTTATATAATATTTTTAAAATAGTTATATTTTGATTCTATAAGATTAATAAAAAAAATTGACTAAGATTATATATCACTACAGACAGTAACAATTTATAAAAAAAAATAACTGTAATATGTAAATTACTATACTATCATAACAGTTTACGAGAATATTTAAATTTTATATCCAGATCTAAATTTTGAAAACATTACCGACCATAGCAGTTTATATAGAATGATTATAGAACCAAAATATAACTTTTGAAAATATTGTATTTGAATAATTTTGGCTTTTACTTTATTTAAATGTGTAATTTATTCTCTTTGTTACTAAAATAAAATTGGGGGTAAATAACCTAAAGAAATGAAATGAAAATGAAATTTACGTAAATCTCCTAAAATAAAAAATGTTACGTGAAAGTCTTCATACACAACTTAATGTAAATCGAATTAGGTTAGATCGATTTAGCCATGTTACTGGTAAATCGAACGAGGCTGGATCGATTTACTAGTAGTATGAATAATACCCATGGTAAATCAAATATGGGTGCTTCGATTTATGTCCATTGGTTTTGTCCATAGTGATGAATGGATTTTTGATGGTATAGAATTTCACAAATGAATTCTCGTTGCAAGTATAGTTTCTAAACCAATCACTAATCCTTTCATACAAAAAGTTGTTTGTCACTAGTACAAACCCCTAAAATTTATAAACCGAAGTATTGGACCTCGGGTCGTTCTCCCTAGGAATTACAATAAAGTGTCTTGTTACTGGTTATGAGTTATTTTGGGGTTTTGGATAAGAAGCATGAAAAGTAAATGGCAATGAAAATAAACTAACAACTATAAAAGGCTCTTGGCAAGGTATGAAAATTAGAAGTCCTATCCTAGTTATCCTTCTCAATTGTGATGAGAATTGTTCATTACTACCACTTAGTTAACCCTTACTAATTAAAGGAAAGTCAAGTGGATAGATTGACTTGAGCCACAAGTCCTAGCCAACTCCCAAGCAAAGACTAGCCTTAGTGCACTCCAAACCAATTAGCAATCTCTCCAATTATCAATCAACAAAGGAATTAGATAACTCAAGAGTCACTAATCACTCTACCTAGGCCAAGAGGAACAAAAATCTACACTAAAACTAAAAGAGACATTTCAACAAACACATAAAGTGCAATAGAAGTAAACATTATTAAATGCAAGAATTAAAGGAA
>NC_029785.2:100652289-100652600 GCF_000816755.2 Arachis ipaensis | reverse complement strand
AACCTATTACATCCTATACAATTAAGTTCTAACCTAACTACCCATTTTCTCGTTTTTTTAACATACTCATGCCTTTTCTTTTCATTTCACAGCACTTATGCATTGATCTTATTGAGCTTCACCTTGGGGCATTTTGTCCCCTTTTTATTATTTTTATTCTTTTTTTTCTTTCTTTTTCTATTTTTTTTTCTTTTTTCCATATTGTTTTTCTTTTTCACTTTTATTTCTTTTTCTTTTGTTTTTCTTATTTTTTTCTTTTTATATACAAGAGCATCAATGCATAAGGTTTTACATTTGATCAATACATGAGT
>NC_029785.2:100641544-100652174 GCF_000816755.2 Arachis ipaensis | reverse complement strand
AGAGAAGTGAGAGCTTCTCTCTCTAGAGCTAACTCTCACTACTAAAACTAAGCTAAAACTAAACTAATGGTAACTAACTTCTAAAGTATGAAAAGTATCTAAAAGTTATCTTGATTCCCCTTCAATCCTTGGCTTAAATAGCATTAGAAATGAGTTGGATTGGGCCCACAAGGCTTCAGAATTCGCTGGCCACGTTTTGCTTTAAGTGAACCAGGTGGCAGCAACAGCGCGTGCGCGTACTATGCGCGTACGTGTCACCATGCGCGGTTCAACCATAGCAAATCTTATATAGTTTCGAAGCCCCGGATGTTAGCTTTCCAACCCAACTGGAACCGCATCATTTGGACCTCTGTAGCTCAAGTTATGGCCGATTAAGTGCGAAGAGGTCGGCTTGACAGCTTTCCGGTTCTTCCATTTCTTCATGAGTTCTCCAACTTTTCATGCTTTCTTTCTTCATTCCCTTGATCCAATCTTTGCCTCCTAAACCTTAAATCACTTAACAAACATATCAAGGCATCTAATAGAATCAAGGTGAATTAAATTTAGCTATTTTGAGTCCTAAAAAGCATGTTTTCACATTCAAGCACAATTAAAGGAGAATATACAAAACCATGCTATTTCTTGAATAAATATGGGTAAAAGGTGATAAAATCTCCAAAAATCAATACAAAACAAACCGTCAAATTGGGGTTTGTCACATAGCCATTTGAATTAGGTGGATTCGAATTGGGCATTAGTAAATCGAATGAGTGTGCTTCAATTTACACGAGGAACTCGTGCTTAACTAAATCGAAGTAGGGTGCTTCGATTTATTGGGTTTATGCATATATAAAGAGTTCGAAGTCACATGCTTTGAATTACATTTCCATTCATTCCAGACGGATTAAAGTTTTCACCCAAAAACACCCTTGAGATTCAGACTGCAAAAATGGAAGATGATCCTAATCGTATCTATCGGTTAGACGGCGTCGTTCATATTGCTGGTTCTATCCATGAAGAGGTTAATTTTTGAAATTGAATATCTTTAAAAAATAAATAGTAGTTTGTGATGTTTAGTCATTTAGAATTTCGTTATGTGCGCTATTGAGATTTTTAAACTACAAATGGTAGCTTCGTAAGTAATGTACTAATTGTTAGAATTTAAAAAGTACAAATACAACGTGGAATAGTGTTCAACGATGCTTAGTGATAAACCCCTATTTTATGATTTATCTTGTGCTCAATTGATTGGTTTTTATCAAGTCTTTGCACACTTATTCATGCAAAATGCATGGTTTTACAATTTCCTTCCCGATTCTGTGCTATGATTGAAAACATGCTTTGTTTCTCTTAAATTTTACTAATTTTAATCCTCTCTTATTACCATTAGATGCCTTGATATGTGTGTTAAGTGATTTCATGGTTTATAGGGCAAGAATGACTTAGAGGATGGAAAGGAAGCATGCGAAAGTGGAAGGAATACAAGAAACTAAAGGAACTGCTAAAGCTGTCCAGTTTGACCTCTTGGTACTAAATCGACCGTAACTTGAGCTCCAGAGGTCCAAATGACGCGGTTTTAGTTGCGTTGGAAAGCTAACATCCGGGGCTTCGCAACAATATATAATTTGTTATAGCTTCCCCTAAGCCAGGCAACGCACACACGTGGATCACGCGGACGCGTGACCTGGCAAAAATGCATTCCACGCGAACGCGTGGACGACGCTTCCGCGTGACTTTGCAGCGACCTGTACATACTAGAAATTGCTGGGGTGATTTCTGGGCTGTTTTTGACCCAGTTTTCAGCCCAGAAAACACAGATTAAAGGCTATAAAGTGGAGAATCAATCCATTCATATAACAAGAAACAACAACAGAGACAACATTCATAATTCACAATTTTTAGGATTAGATGTAGTTTTTAGAGAGAGAGGCTCTCTTCTCTCTCTTAGGATTAGGATTTAGGATTTCTATTATGATTAGGCTACTTCTCTTCATTTCTGGTTCAATGTTCCTTTAATTTATTTTCTACTTTTATTTATTCTATTACTTTAATTGTTATTTATCTTTTCAATTTGGCTTATGAACTTCATGTTAGAGTTGATTTCTTTATTTAATATAATTTGAGGTATTTCAGATTTATGATTGCTTTCTTTAATTTATGTCATTGATGCTTCTAACTAATCCAAATTATTTTCATTCAAGTAGATTTTCTTCCCTTTTGACTTTGGTTGAGTAATTGGTGACACCTGAGTTATCAAACTCAGCAGTTGATTAAGAGTTGGAAACTGCTGATTGACTTGGATCCCTCTAAAGCTAGTCTTTCCATAGGAGTTGACTAGGACTTGAGGAATCAAGTTGATTGGTCCACTTGACTTTCCTTTATTTAGTAAGGGTTAACTAAGTGGGAGCAAAATCCAATTCTCATCACACCTGATAAGGATAACTAGGATGGGATTTCCAGTTCTTATACCTTGCAAGAGATTTTTATAATTATTAATTTATTTTTCTTGTCATTTAAATTACTTGTTCCTTATTTAAAAAACCCAAAACAAAATATACAATTTTCATAACCAATAATAAATCATACTTCCCTGCAATTCCTTGAAAAGACGACCCGAGGTTTAAATACTTCGATTATAAATTTTATTGGGTTTTGTTACTTGTGACAACCAAATTTTTGTACGAAAGGATTCTCTGTTGGTTTAGAAACTATACTTATAACGCGATTATTCTTATAAAATTCTTTACTAGTAAGAATCCGATCGTCACTTAGTTAGAGTAGGGATTAACTAGATGAGATATTTTTTGGGAGTTTAGTGTTTACTAATGTAAGTTTTGAATGTTACATTAAATGGGAAGCAAAAATTTGGCAAGAAGTTAGCGTAATTTTTTTAAATTTAATTTAATTTTTAAACATTAGGTTAATAGGCAATAATTTAGTTTATTTTTATTTTATTAGTTAAAATTAATTTAGTTTGGGTTTAGAAAAATTTTATCTTAGTGTTTAAATGATTAATATAATTTAGTTTAGTTTGTTTTTATAGTTTACATATTGAATATTAGATTAACTACGTACTGTTAGAATTAATTTAATTTGGTTTAGGGTTACTTAATTAAATTATTTGTCATTAGGTTATCTATGTCCAGGAATGCAACACAATTTACATTAAAATTTATTTTTAGTAGAGTTGTCCGCTTTAGGGTATTAGGGATTAAAGTTCGATGTCATTTTGTTGAGAAGGGCCTGAATTTTGTGATGGTCTTTTGGTGAATTACTTTGTTAATTTTGATTATTCTAAAAGAATTTTTTTTGTCATTGTGCAGCCACATCGATGTATCACTAGCATGAAGAGGCAGCATGGTATGCCCTTGACGACAGGATCATACCGTACCTGCAGATGGCCGGATTAGCCCATCTCGCGAGGCTCAATGACCACTATTTTAGGTTGGATGAGTCACTGGTCAGTGCATTTGTCAAGCGGTGGAGGCACGAGACACATACCTTCCACATGTCGTTTGGGGAGTGCACGATTATGCTTCAGGATGTTACGTACCACTTAGGCCTCCCCATCGATGGATATTACATTAGTGGTTGCTATAACACCCTCACTATCATCACGCTTTCGGTTGCGCTACTCTGATAGCAAGAAGCATTATGACGACTTCATATAATTAATAATAAAATAGGAGCCTTTGACTCGAAACCGTATCGCTGATTTCTTTGAAAAATCAGTAATACTTTTTTTCTTAAAACAAACATGCATATATAACCAGAACTCAATCACATTACTTATATACATATATATACACATACCAGACTTCTTATACAAGTACTTACAAATATACATACATGCATTTCATTACAAAACAGGATTCCTATCCCTCTTACAACAATATAATGTTAATGGCGAGGGAAGAATAATATCTAAACTAAAACATCGTATAAGAAAAACGCAATAAAACTCTTCGTAAGCTTCTTCATCCGTTTCCTAAAAAGATAAAGCTATAGGGGGTGAGAACCTAACCACACGGTCTTACCACGGAGCTTCAGAATTGTCATAAGATATTTAAAGAGAAAACTATTTTCAAGCTCAGTGATTATCATTGTCTTATGAATCTTTTGAAAACTGACGGTTTAACCATCCTAAAATTCAAATTTTTTTTAAAAGAAATCAGTTAACTATGCAAGTCCAAAACCTTTCTTTTCGTATAAAAAAATCTTAAAAAGTTTTCTAGACTGTATGAATGACCAACCTGTTCCAAGCATAGGTTCATTAAGTCTATGCTGAACTAGCTTGATTTTTCATACTTAACTAAACCTCAATCAAAAACTAATCACGGCTCATGCCCATTCACGCAATCAGCACTTATCATTAATTCATCACCAAAAAATCAATCTTAGAAATACCACACCAGAGCAAACATAGGCAATACAGACAATAAAAATATAGGTATAGATAGCAGTTATAGCAAGTAGCTCAGATAGCAGTTAATAACAGTTAAACAATTAGACAAACCAAAACAAATTCAAACTCAAACAAAGCATGCAAATGCATATGATGCATGTCTGCCCTATGGCTAATGAGCTCATTTGTCGGTTATATAACCAAACCTGACATGTCCGGTAGCTAATCTGGACACTATCTCTCTATTGTGCATTAATACCATTAAAGAAAATACGTGCCATGTCACCATTAGAGGGATTATGTGCCCTGTCACCCTTAAAACCAAAGAGAAAACATAGACATACTTGTCATCAATCATCCTCAACCATGTTTCATTTATCATATTCATTTAATTTCATAATCAAACTCAGTTTTCTTCATCCACATTTCTTTTCCGAAGCAAGTGGACAACACCGCTGCCTCTTACTCGAGGTCTCAACTCTTAATCAAATTCAATTTCATTTTTAAATCCATTTCTCAATATCATTCAATTCATTCAAAAAATCATACTTTTAAAATCAAATCTCATCATTCTTCATTCAAATTCAATCCTCATCATTCCTCCCATTCCGTTCGTTAATAATTCAAACTCAAAACATAATCTTTTTCTTAATAACTCAGAAACAAGTAAGATAATCCTTAAATCTCAATCTTTCTAAATATCCACTTTAAACGAAGTTTCCAATTTTTAGAAAAATTTGTTCAGCATTTCCTCTAAAATTCGGACTATGCCACCCTTACAGGTCCCATCAAAACCACATTTTTCAACCCGTTCTCAACCAGCTTCAATATCAAACAATTATCAAAATACCAAATTCTTTCTAATTTTTAAACCAATTTCGATATTAGATCAGGTTCGTTGTCAAACTATTTTAAAGTCAATTTATTTCTCTATTTCAATTTATTTTCAATAAATCAAACTCATTTTGAATATCAAAATATTTTCAAATCTCAAGAAAATCAATTCGGCAACCGCCGATTCAACAAAATCAATTAATAACTCAAAATATTCAAACTTCTCAAATAACTAATAATTTCAACCGGACATACAATTAAGTTATCTAGAGCAACTCAATCCAATTCATAAGACTCACAAAATTATAAAAATATATATATTCCACTTCAATATCTGTTTATAATAATCCTGTAATATAAAATAAATTTTAAAAAAAACCCCTACCTCAGTTAGTCGAAACCCACAAAGCCAAAAGCGTCTAAAAATCCTTTTCTCTTGGCCCAAATTAAGCGGCATCGAATTTGACCATTTTCTGTAACAGTGACAGTCATAGAAGCACCGTACACAACAGTAACTCAACCTTGAGACATTAACGTCGCAAAATCCTTAATAAACTATAAGAAAACACTAACGGCGAGAGCTTCAAGGCAAGAACAACTTATTGTTCCAAGAAAGGACCAAGAACCGAGCAGCCGCAGATCCAACAGTTGACTCCGACGTCGTCCACATCGTTTTTTGGTGACCAGGCATGGCGGGCAGCCCCCAGCAGCAGTTCAACAGCAGTAAGGGTGGCGGAGCCAGCCCTCCTTCTCACATGTAACATCACCAGCGTCCACTATAGTCACCCTTTTGTAGAACATCACAATGGATAATGAAACTCAGTTCACAGATGTGACCTTTAGAAAACTAGTTTCTGACCTCAAAATCAAATACCAATTCACTTTCATAGAACATCTTCAAGTCAATGGAAAAGTTGAAGTAGCAAATAAAGTCATACTTGTAGGAGGGAAGAGAAGGTTAGATATAGAAACAAGAGCTTGGCCCAAGAAGTTACCACATGTTCTGTGGGCATATTGTACAACACCTTAATCCACTACTGAAAAATCACCTTTCAGACTTGCATATGAAATAGAAGCCACGATTTTAGTAGAAGTAAACAGAAAATCTAACATGTCTGATTTTACGATGAGGTCAGGAATATAAAGGCCTGCAAAGAAGAGCTGGAGCTATTACCCGAGGCCAAAGAACAAGTTCGAATAAAAGAGGAAGCAATAACAAAAAATGACAATCATATATAATAGAAAGGCTATCAAGAGAATCTTCCATGAGAATGATCTATTCCTGGATTGAAATGACATTGGGGCACCAACTCCTAGAGAACAGAAGCTTGAAGTTAATTGGAAAAGTCCCTACAAGGTCGTATAGGTCCTTGGGAAGAGATATTACAAGATCTCCGATCTACAAAGCAATGAGCTTCCCAGGTCATGGCATGTTTCCAACCTTAGAAGATATTATAGTTAAATAGCAAATCTTGCTCTCTGATGTACTCTTTTTTTCGACTTCATAATTTTTTTCATTAAATTTTGCTGAAGGGTTTTATCAACGCATCAAAGTAAGGAGCTAGGAGTTAGAAGTTGTAAAACTCTCCATAGAAACTAGTATGCTTTTTGTAATTTAATTCATTCATAAAAAGCAAAGTTATTCAACATTTTATTCTCTTTCCGAATTAATCATGCCAATTCATACTAAAAAATCGCAAAAACTGTGACTAACCTCATATGATCGGTACAATTGAATGACAAAGTCCAAGTTGGACGTATACGAGTTATGTAAGTGATACGAGCCATAATCAAATTGTGGAAATAACTTGACAAAATAATTTAGTGAAGTTATATGAATGATAAGCAAGTCATAAAATAATTTGGGCAAACATTAAGAGAAAATAACTTAGAAAAATTTGCAAAGTTAAAAACAACATGTAATTAAAAAAGCTCTCAAAAAAAGAGAGTTGAATATACTTGAAATATTACAAAATAAATTATTCAAAGCCCACAACCTAGGCATAGCAAATTTAGTATAAAGAAAATAAAAAAGCTATAATGTAGCATCAATAGTATCAGCATGAGACACTTCATAAGGAGAATTGGCAACACCAGAACCTGGAAAAGTCTCAGGAATATTCTATGAAGACTTAGGGGTGCTTTGCTCAAGAGTGTCGGAACTCAGATGATCCATTATCCAACCATAGATCACGACTTTATCAGGATCAATGAGCGAGAAATCTAACTCAGGCACCAACACATAGATTTAAGGCATAATATTATCTACTGTGTCATCTAACCTCTTCACGGAATCCTACTCAAGTTGCTCATATTCTTCCTTGAGTTTCTCCATCTCCTTTTGCAGCCTTATTTTTTCCCCATACAATGACAACTTGTCGGATTCTGACTTTTTCTTTGCCTCCACAACTACATCTCGGCCCAATCACTTCTTTAATCCTATTCCTCAAAGTGGCATTATCCAACTTGGCAATATTTTTCTTAGTCTTGAGTTGATCCTTCTCCTTTTTTAAGGTTCCAACTTAAGCTCGCAGCTCGGACAACTCAGCCTTCATGGCATCAGGAGGGGACTCTTTAAATATTATCTGTATGTCCTGACATACAGCTGAAGTGCGAATCCCACCCTTTATCAACATTTTTAATTTCTTTGCTATGACTACATCATCCAAAACAACATGACTTTTCGTCATCACAAACTTATCAACAAAGCCCATACCATCAAAATCGGGATCGAAGAAATTTTCCTATTTATTGTTGAGGGTCTTTCTCTTCTTTGGGTTTCCTTATTTCAACGACTTCTCAGACTCGTGGAACTTAGGAGCAAGAGGAAGTTTTGGGGTGGCTTTTGGCTACACTTTGGGCTAGGAGATGTCAATAATTGTCACAGAAGAAATCGGCTGAGAAGAAAAAGTTGGGACGACCCAGATGACCCTTCAACTTGTTATGCCCCTTGTTGGGAAATATTCTTCTTGGTAGCCTTCACTTTATCATATGAGGCTGAAGAGCTAACTATCCTTTTTGCAAAAAAAAAAATTGCAATTAGAACGTATACAAAAAGAAAGAAAAATTTAACTGCACAAGCCTACCTAACTTAGTCTGCATGTAACTAGATTTACTAAGAACCAAGATTTTTATAGGAAAATGATAAGCTCAGCCCCAATATTCCTAGAGCAGCTCTACAATCATTGTCTCCTCTTCTTCTAGATCATCTAAGTCATAAAGAATAATCTCAGGTTTAGAATTTCAATTAAGGTGGAACATACTCGGACTTTTCATTCAACTAAAATGAATGGAAAATATCCTATAGGTTGGAGTTTAAAGTAGTAGTTCTTAAATTCATAGAAGGATTTCTCAAATATAGAGAATACTTTTTGACCTTGTTAGGCTAAAAAAAATGCCTGTTGTTGCCTTTTTGTGGACCTGAAGAGTTTGGTCAAATAGAAGAAATAAAATAAAACTTGAAGAGAAACAGGAAGTCTGAGAAATTAACACATGACTTGATAGATTTGCATGAATGCCTAAGAGTTCAGGGGAGGCTGGGAGTAACACCCTAATTACCCTAAGCCTTACCTCTAGCCGTAAAGCAAAGGTTAATCAGAGGTTACGATAGTCCTAAGACTTATACATATTTATATATAGAAGGGAATAATATATTCTAGAAGCCTGATGAAGGATTAAGCTCAAAGACAGAATTATAAAAGCGTGAAACGTTCACACGAAGCTAACACATAAGATACAAGGTATATGTATAAGAGAATAAAACATATATAAATATAAGAATATAATATTCATAGTGAACTAGCCGCAGCTTGTGGAGTTTAAGCCAACTAGTTACAAATAGAAAGATACAGAGTTTTAGAATTAAAACAGCTTATACAACCTATCTCTCAAATAAGCCTCTAAGGCCATAAAGATAAATATACAAAAGGTGAGAGAATGCTATGACGAAAGTAAAACAGAAATAAACAAGGGACGAACCATACTCCGCTCTGTCACCATATCCGCAATCTCACCGAAGTAGATTACGACCTGCATCTGAAAAAAACAACAAAGTATGGAATGAGAACCGGAGGTTCTCAGTATGGTAACAATGCCCAATAATGTAAGATGTAAGGCTCTGGGATGCCGAAGGCAATCGTAGAACTTCACATCACGTACGAATATTCAAGCTTAGAATAGAATAAATAAATATATAAAGAACTTAAACCATAAACCGGGTTATCTAAACTTAGGGGAATTCTAACTAATACTAATCACACTGCTGTATCCCACAGCCTTTACCAACCTAACCTCCGTGTGATCCCATCGCCACCGCCTACCTAACCTCCTCAGCACCAGACAATCACACATAATGCAAACATGTAAATCACAAATAGTATTCATTTACAGCAAGTAATTCAAGAAGCAAGTAGGCAGGTTATACAAGTAGGCAAGCTCAAGTAAACAAAGCAAACAAGTATATAGGAGATGCACATGATGAATGTCTGTCCTACTGGCTGTGATATCACATGTCGGTTATCGCCAAACCCGACAGAAATCCGGTCGACAACTCCCGGATTAGTCTCTCTATTGCGCATAAGGAGGAATAATTCCGAGGGATGAGTTCCCTACCACCTTCTCCTTTCAGAGGGAAACATTCCGAGGGAGCGTTGATGATTGAGTTTTGCTCGATGGTTTAGAATTTCTTCTTATAGAAAGAATAACTTCGTTGTAAGCATAGTTCTAAACCAACAAACAATTCCCACATCAAAAATTTAAGTTGTCACAAGTACAAACCCCAATAAGAATTAACCGAAGTATTTGAACTCCGGGTCGTCTCACAAGGAATTGCAATGAAGTGGTCAATTATTGGCTATGAAGGATGTAAGGGGGGTTTGGTTGATTAAAGAGGCAATAAAATAAATAACAAGAAAAATAAAGAGAGCAATTAATAAAGAGAGAGACATTCATGGCAAAGATTGAGATCATAGGCTTTCTATCCTAGTCATGCAATGATTAATTCATCTTATTTAGTCAACTCCAACAAATAGGGAGAAAGTCAAACAAGATTAATCAATCATATCACAATAATAAACAAGAATTTATCTCATTACATCATCTCCAACATTGGAAGAAGGTATCATATTATCTTCCATGAGAGAAAGTCTAACAAGACTAGCTAATCTCAATCCAAAAGTCCTAATCAACTCACTAATTTAATTAGCAAAAGATTAGCGTCAATGGAAACAATATTCCAAAAGTCCTAATCAACTTACTAATTTAATTAGCAAAAGATTAGCGTCAATGGAAACAATATTAGCTAACAACTCTAGATCACCAACATGAGTTGAGTTTTCATGACTCAAGATTGCCTAATCAATTTTTTCAAGCCAAGAATGCTCAAAAAGCTTCTCTAACATCCAATCAAGCATT
>NC_029785.2:100627730-100641065 GCF_000816755.2 Arachis ipaensis | reverse complement strand
GTAATAAAGAGAGACATTCATGGCAAGGTTGAGATCATAGGCTTTCTATCTTAGTCATGCAATGATTAATTCATCTTATTTAGTCAACTCCAACAAATAGGGAGAAAGTCAAACAAGATTAATCAATCATACCACAATAATAACAAGAATTTATCTTATTACGTCATCTCCAACATTGGAAGAAGGTATCATATTATCTTCCATGAGAGAAAGTCTAACAAGACTAGCTAATCTCAATCCAAAAGTCCTAATCACCTACTAATTGAATTAGCAAGAGATTAGCGTCAATGGAAACAATATTAGCTAACAACTCTAGATCACCAACATGAGTTGGGTTTTACATGACTCAAGATTGCCCACTTACTCTTTCCAAGCCAAGAATGCTCAAAATCTACTCTAAGGCCCAACTAAGCATTTTATCAAATACTTGGAAGGCATAAAAGGAAGGCATAATAAATGACAAGAAATAGTAAAATCTAACAACTACCAATTGCAAGAAAAGTAAATCAACAATCCAAATCATCAATTAAAAGAACATCAACATTAAATTTCATTAAAGAAAATTAGATCCAACAAGTGTTCATAAACATGAAAATGACAAAATAAAGGAAATGACAAGTAAAAACTAGAAGAGTAGAGATGTAACAACAAGAAATTAAAAGGAGAAACTAAATCAAAACAATAATTAAAACTTGGATCCAAGAAGAATTAACTAAAACTACCCTAAAATCTAGAGAGAGGAGAGAGCCTCTCTCTCTAGAATTCTACCCTAAAACATGATAAAAACTAAACTATGACTACTTTGTTTATTCCCCCTTCAATCCTTAGGTTCAATAGCATCAGAAATGAGTTGGATTGGGCCCAAAATGAGCTAGAAATTGCTGGGGGCGATTTCACTAAAGTGGACCCACGGGCAGAATCGGTGCGCACGCGTACATGGTGCGTGCGCGCCCCTGAGCGCGAAGTAACATATGGCGAATTTTATATCATTTCGAAGCCCCAGATGTTAACTTTCCAACGCAACTGAAACCGCCTCATTTGTACCTCTGTAGCTCAAGTTATGATCGTTTGAGTGCGAAGAGGTCGGGCTTGACAGCTTTACGGTTCCTTCATTTCTTCATGAGTTCTCCCACTTTGCATGCTTTTCTCCTCACTTCTTCCATCCAATACTTGCCTTATGAACCTGAAATCACTCAACAAATACATCAAGGCATCGAATGGAATTAAAGTGAATTAAAATTACCAATTTTAGGGCCTAAAAAGCATGTTTTCACATTTAAGCACAATTCAAGGGAGAATTACAAAACCATGCTATTTATTGAATAAATGTGAGAAAAGGTGATAAAATCCCCCAAAATAAGCATAAGATAAATCACGAAATCGGGGTTTATCAAATCTCCCCACACTTAAACTAAGCATGTCCTCATGCTAAGAATAAAGAAGGATAAGAAAAGGGTATGAACATTTATTCAATGCAAAGAAACTATATGCTCCTATCTACATGCATGCAACTAAATGCAAAATGATTCTACCTACTTGATTAAAAGTAAATCAATCTCCAAGAACACATATGCACAGGCAGGGCTAAGATCATATGACGACTCGAACTCTACCAATTCAAATATCAAAATGAAGTACAAGTAGACTTGCAAGAAGAAAAGCTCATGAAAGCCAGGAACAAGGAATTGAGCATCGAACCCTCACCGGATGTGTATCTGCTCTAGTCGCTCTAGTGTATAGGGTCGATCACTCAATTCTCTTCTAATCATGCTTTCCAAGATTTGTTTTTCATTTAACAATAAACAATTATTCAAAGGTTGTAATGGGGCTAGGGTCAAGGTAAGGATGCATATGGTCAAGTGAGCTTAAAATTTGCATCTTTGATTAGCCTAAGCTCTCACCAAACACACATAACAACCTATACAATTCTAATACAATACCTAGCTACCCATAATTCCCACTTTTTTCACATACTCATGCATTCTTTTTAATTCACATTCCATATGCATTGATTTTTATTGAACTTTACTTTGGGGCATTTTTGTCCCTTTTTTATTGCTTTCTTTTTCTATATTTTTGTTTCTTTTATTTATTTATTTATTTTTTGTATATATATATGTTTTCTTTTTTTTTATCATTTTTTTAAAGTATATACAAACGTATCAATGCATATGGTTTTACATATAGTGCGTGAATATGTACCCAATTCTTAATATTTTCAACAAAAATAAAAATTACACTTTTACCTCAACCAATGTCCCAAGTTTCCCATACCCAAACGATACACACCCTCACTAGCCTAAGCTAATCAAAGATCCAAATTAAGGACATTTATTATTTTTCACTTAGGGGTAGTGGTGTGCTAACATTAAGAACAAAAGGGGTTAAATAGGCTCAAAATTTGGCTAACAATGGTTGATGAAAGGTAGGCTATTTGGGTAAGTGAGCTAAATGAAATGATGGCCTCAATCATATAAATGCATGTATACATAGAATAATGGACATAAAGAATCAAACAAATCAAAGATTACAATCATAGAAAGAGATAATGCACACAAGAATGGAAATAAGTGGTTATAAGATGTAACCACACAATTAGGCTCAAAACTCACATGCTTGTGTTCTTCGCTCAAAAACCATGTTCCAAAATAAATTCTTCAAGCAAGTTCAACAAAATTTTTTTTTTCAAATTGGTAGGGTACCCTAAAAATAGTTTCTTGGAAAAGAAATCATCACCCTAACCAAGTAGTACTAACATAAAAAGGAAGTGGTAAAAATATATACAAATTCTAACTAACATGCAATCTATCATGCAATGCAACAACTAATCTAACAAAGACAAAAATTAAAAATTGGTTTTGAAAAAGGAAGTTGTTACCCATAGAGGTCGGTCGGATGACCTCCCCACACTTAGAAATTTGCACCGTCCTCGGTGCATGCAAAGGAGAGCAAGGTGGATGGGTTGCTACAATTGATGAGCTCCTTCAAAAGGTTGTGCGGATGAACTTGTTTGTTGCCCCATTTGAAGCTTTTCCATTCCTTTCCTTCTTGGTGGCCAACCTCAAAGGAGAGAAAAAGAAAGAAAATTAAGCCTACAACAAAGATATCAAAACAAATAGAACGTAGGCGGGGGCTAATGCCAAATAAGAGTAAGGTTCTCACTACATGTTAGCTACGCATGTAAGTAAAAAGACAATATAGGCTAAGGCATATTAACTAACACTCGATGCAAGAGTAGAGTCAAGGCATGAAAAGCACTTAAAAGCATCAAGTTCGACTAGAAAGAGTGGGTCATGAAAGACATGCAAGCTCATATCAATGCACAAAGAATATAAGAGTCATACAAGATTAAGCATTGATTTAAAAGTTTCATCACCCAACAATATCAAACAAGTCAAGAAGCACCAAGATTAACCAAGAAACTCTCAATAATTGAGTGAGAGAATTCAACACCATTATTAAAACAACGAACTTAGAAAAGAAAACATGAACAAGCTATAAAAATAAAATTAAAATGCAATGAATGATAATATGCAAATGCAACATAATAAAGAAGATGAAAATAAGAAAAATAAGGGAAAGAAAGTAAGAAAGGAAGAAAGAAGAAGAAAGAAGAAGGAAGAAAGAAAACAGGGGAGAAACAAGGCGTGGAAGGCGACGCGTACGCGTCACGCACGCGTGCGCGCGGGTGGGCAGACGGGACAAGCGACGCGTATGCGCATAGCACGCATAAGCGTGGATGTGAAGATGGCGATCGACGCGGACGCATCATGTACGCTGGCGCGTCAGGTCGCGGCGCAAAGTGGGCACAACTTTGGCACAACTCTTTGGTTTTTGTACCAGGAGTGCGATATGCACCACCGGCGCGCGCGCGCACAGCGCGCTTGCGCGCGGATGCCCGTTTTTCCCTTTTTTTTTTTTTCAAAAATAGGACACTCTCCTAATCTATAACCATTCTAAAACAATCAAAAATCAAATTTAACAAAAAAAATCTTTTTGGTTTTTTTTAAAAAATTTTCAAATACACTAAAAATAAAACTTATACTACAAGCAAAATGCAATTCAAAAATAACTATTCTAATCAAAGCATGAATCTAATAAGCAATCAATCAAAGCAAGACATGCAAAAGTATGAAAAGAAGAAAACTACCTAACAATGGCAACTCAATGCATTCATTGATTATATACACAAGAGAATGGAAAGAGTTTACCATGGTGGGGTGTCTCCAACCTAGCACTTTTAGGTTAAGTCCTTAAGTTGGACATTTGGGAAGCTCCTTGTTATGGTGGCTTGTGCTTGAATTCATCTTAGAACCTCCACCAATGCTTGGTTTTCCATTTTGCTCCAAAATTTCCAATGAGTTGCAACAAGTCTTGATGGAGACCGTCACAAGCTAAGGGTTCCCAAAATTGATCCTCATATATACCCGGATCCCAAATTTTGTTTCTACACCCATCTTCAAGTTGATCATTACAATTCCAATTGGGTGAGAAGTGATCCGAATTCTCAAGTAAACACCCAAGCATCTTCCTAGACCCCTTTAGTTGAGAACTATACCAACCATTGCACTTAGACTTTAAGTTTCCAACCATAAGGAACCTTGATTGGCATTTTCACCCACTACTCAATTTCCTTTTGTTGTTAACCCCACAAAGAGCTCTAAGTTGCCCATCATTTTCAATCAAACCATATTCAAGTGGGAAAGTAAAGATTAGAGATAAGGATTTTACCCACTTGAATGTTATGTTGGATGGGGACTTAGGAAGGGACATCTCCAATGGTCTTGTAAGTTCCATTCCCTTGTGCTCTTCTTTGAATACCTCCACCTCTTGGCAAGCTTCTTCAACTTCAATTCTTTGCCCACCAACTTCTTCCACACATTCTTCATTGGTGGAGCTTGGCTCTTGATCACCCTCTTCCAATCTTTCATCATTCATACTATGCCTTGGAGGTTGCACATTATCCTCCTCAACATCAAATTCAAGCTCATTGGAAGAAGGTTCAACAACTTCCACAAAATCATCAACAATGTCACTTGGTGTGGAAGTGCTCTCAAGTTTGAAATTCACCTCTTGTTCAACTTCCTCTAACTCTTCAACCACTTCTTCTTCTTTAACAATCTCTCCCTCCTCCACTTGTTGCAAAACATACCCCATCTCCTTGTCCTCATGTTGAGATTCTAAAATCTCCTTCATGCTCCTTTCTTCAGTTGATTTCTCACATTCATCTGTGGAGATGCTTTGCTTGTTGCATGAGTCCCATGAGTCCAAGTTGGCTTTAATTTTGGCAAGGTTAGCCTCAATAGCTTCATAATCCTTCCTTTGGGCTTCCTCTTGCTCCTTTCAACGGATTATTGCTTGAAGCCGATCCATTTCTTCCTTGAGACGATCCGTTTGCTCTTGGATGGATGGATATGGGTGTTCTTCCATGGAGGGTTATGGTGGTAAGGGAAATTCATTATGTGGTTGAAAGTTATCATACATGGGAGGTGATTCATCTTGGTAATAGTATGGAGGTGGTGGTTCTTGAGGGTATTGGTGGTGGAATTGGGGTGGTTCTTCATATGGTTCATATGGTTCACAAGGTGGTTAGTATGGTGGATATGGGTTGGGATCATATAGAGGTGTTTGGTGATATGAGGCTTGTGAGTATGGTTGTTGAGGGCTATGTTGAAGGAAAGGGTCATATGTATATGGTGGTTGTGGTTGACAATCACAATAAGGGTCATCACATACATTAGATTAGTATGCATTAGGATTAGGATTATACCCACAAGAATCCGGAGGAGGTTGTTGCCAAGAAGGTTGTCCATAAGCTTGGGGCTCCTCCCACCTTTGATCTCCAAATCCTTGATGCACATCCTCATTGAAGCTTCCATTTCCTACAACATAGTTTGAACCAAACTCATGGCCAAAGTGATGAGAATTCATGGTGATAAGAGAAAACAAAAATAATTTCTAATAAGAAACAAAGAAAATCAAATCCTAAAACTAATGAAGACTAACAAACAAAACCAAAAATCAAGCTATTTACAATATATACAATAGCCAATAATGTAACACCATTGCAACTCCCCGGCAACAGCGCCATTTTGATGATTGAGTTTTGCTCGATGGTTTAGAATTTCTTCTTATAGAAAGAATAACTTCGTTGTAAGCATAGTTCTAAACCAACAAACAATTCCCACATCAAAAATTTAAGTTGTCACAAGTACAAACCCCAATAAGATGTAACCGAAGTATTTGAACTCCGGGTCGTCTCACAAGGAATTGCAATGAAGTGGTCAATTATTGGCTATGAAGGATGTAAGGGGGGTTTGGTTGATTAAAGAGGCAATAAAATAAATGACAAGAAAAATAAAGAGAGAAATTAATAAAGAGAGAGACATTCATGGCAAAGATTGAGATCATAGGCTTTCTATCCTAGTCATGCAATGATTAATTCATCTTATTTAGTCAACTCCAACAAATAGGGAGAAAGTCAAACAAGATTAATCAATCATATCACAATAATAAACAAGAATTTATCTCATTACGTCATCTCCAACATTGGAAGAAGGTATCATATTATCTTCCATGAGAGAAAGTCTAACAAGACTAGCTAATCTCAATCCAAAAGTCCTAATCAACTCACTAATTTAATTAGCAAAAGATTAGCGTCAATGGAAACAATATTAGCTAACAACTCTAGATCACCAACATAAGTTGGATTTTCATGACTCAAGATTGCCTAATTACTCTTTCCAAGCCAAGAATGCTCAAAATCTACTCTAAGGCCCAACTAAGCATTTTATCAAACACTTGGAAGGCATAAAAGGAAGGCATAATAAATGACAAGAAATAGTAAAATCTAACAACTACCAATTGCAAGAAAAGTAAATTAACAATCCAAATCATCAATTAAAAGAACATCAACATTAAATTTCATTAAAGAAAATTAGATCCAACAAGTGTTCATAAACATGAAAATGACAAAATAAAGGAAATGACAAGTAAAAACTAGAAGAGTAGAGATGTAACAACAAGAAATTAAAAGGAGAAACTAAATCAAAACAAGAATTAAAACTTGGATCCAAGAAGAATTAACTAAAACTACCCTAAAATCTAGAGAGAGGAGAGAGCCTCTCTCTCTCTAGAATTCTACCCTAAAACATGATGAAAACTAAAATATGACTACTTCGTTTATTTCCCCTTCAATCCTTAGGTTCAATAGCATCATAAATGAGTTGGATTGGGCCCAAAATGAGCTAGAAATCGCTGGGGGCGATTTCACTAAAGTGGACCCACGGGCAGAATCGGCGCGCACGCGTACATGGCGCGTGCGCGCCCCTGAGCGCGAATTAACATATGGCAAATTTTATATCATTTCGAAGCCTCGGATGTTAAATTTTCAATGCAACTAAAACTGCCTCATTTGGACCTCTGTAGCTCAAGTTATGATCGTTTGAGTGCGAAGAGGTTGGGCTTGACAGCTTTACGGTTCCTTCATTTCTTCATGAGTTCTCCCACTTTGCATGTTTTTCTCCTCACTTCTTCCATCCAATACTTGCCTTATGAACCTGAAATCACTCAACAAATACATCAAGGCATCGAATGGAATTAAAGTGAATTAAAATTACCAATTTTAGGGCCTAAAAAGCATGTTTTCACATTTAAGCACAATTCAAGGGAGAATTACAAAACCATGCTATTTTATTGAATAAATGTGAGAAAAGGTGATAAAATCCCCCCAAAATAAGCATAAGATAAATCACGAAATCGGGGTTTATCAAGCGTGCCCTACCACCTTCCTCTGGTTGCTGCATGATTCCGTGGGTTAGTGCCCTACCACCTTCTCCTTTCAGAGGAAAATATTCCAAGGGAGCATGCCCTACCACCTTCCTCTGGTTGCGAGAAATATGAGTGAGAAGCCCAGCTTCAACTCTCACATCCGAACGTATGCGGGAGACTGCCACAGCCCCTACGACGGATAACAATGCATATCGTAATCATGTATTCAATCTTAGAGGCCACTCCTCTAAACACACTTCCACTCATACTCATTACAACCATCATCAATTCATAAGTTCCATTCGAAACTCCTTAGTTCATCGGTTTCTCAAATCTGTTTGTCAGCAATCACCATATTCACCACCCTTCCTTCTCTCTAAACCAACTCATCCTCAATACACCAGAAACATAAACCTCCATTTGCTAACTTTTCAAAGTAATACCAAATAAATTCTCCTAAGGCCCTTCCCATGCACCAATGCCCAAAAATAAGCCCAAGAGTCTTGAAATGGAGTTTTAGAAGCTTACAACCTTGTTGGAAAGGTGAAATAGTTGAAAACAAAGTTTAAATTTGTGAAACAGGGCGTGTGCGTACGCACAGGGGTGTGCGTGCGCACGCCCAGGAAGATTTTAAAAGTGTGCGTACGCACAAGTACGAAAATTCACAAGTCTGTCCACTCGCACAAGTTGTACTAGCGCCCCCAACAGACTGACCTTCTCAATGTGTGCATGCGTACAGGGCTGTGCGTACGCACAGGTTGTAAAACTTTCGAAATCACAAAATTCTGGGTTTAATTATTCTGTTGGTCCCTATAGTTTCGCGAAATTTTCAATTAGGTCCCTATACTTTTTTTTCCTTTTAATTGGGTCCCTATATTTTTATTTTTTTTTTAATTTAGTCCTTACCGTTATAAAACCGTTTGAAATAACAGAATATTCCATTAAAAATCAAATATTCTCATAATTTAGTAACAAAATTTAATTAAAAACACCTCTATTTTTATAAAATACCAAAAATACCCTTTATATTTTTGTCCCCCAAAATCAGAGAACTCTAACTATCCCTAGGTTATTCTCCTAAGTTTTCAATTGGATTTCTCCTCTGTCGCACTCTGTTGCCGTCTTCCATGGCGTCGTCGTCGTCCGTCGCTGGGTGGTCGTCGTCCCTCTACGTCGCCCACAGGTGCTCTGTTCTACTCCACTCGTCCGCCTTGCCTGTTGCATCCCCTCGTCCCGCCTTGCCTCACCGCGCCTCGCGGTGCCTTGCCTCAAATCGCCGCTCCTCGACTCCGCATTTTGTTGTCTGGACTGGTTCTGCAACAACAGGTGATGATTGAATTTTGTTTTAGTTTTTCAGCATTGGATAATAATTCTTCTCAATAATGTCTTCCTCCCACTACACTAAGAACGGGAGAAATGTTATGCTTAAAATAACTAGTAGTCAAACGGCATCCTCTCCCGATTCTAATGCTTCAGGTTCAATGTTGAGAAATCTTAATTGTTAAATACCTCTAATTTTTATTTTTTGTTGCTGCTTGTATATAATTTGACTTTATTTGATTAGGTAACCAACATTCTGAATGACAAAGAGAACCAATTGATCTAATTGTGAAGCTTAGTTTGCTAAAATTAGTTTTGATTGTGCTAAAAAATTTTGATTATGAGTTCTGATTATGTATTTTATCTGTAATTAATTGATTATGTTAGAAATAAGGAAAGAGGTGAGATTGGAGATAAGGTGTTTGATTAAATGCCTTTGAGAGAGTTGAATTGATTATGAGTTTTGATTATGTATGTTATCTATAATTAATTGATTATGAGTTTAATTGATCAGCACCTTTCTCAAATATTAGTCAGCACCTTTCTCAAATGTCAGTTATTTTTTAAGAGAAATTCTTCAAATAAATCTTGGGAATTCAAAGCATTATTAGCATCTAAGCTATTCTTTCCTGATAATAGAATCTATTATTCTTAAAGGAATAACAGACATTCTTATATTTTCAAAGAATTTGTGCACCATGCAAAGAATCTGTTAATAACCAATCTATGTGATTGCACTTAAGTTTTAATATTCACATTTTTAAGACCCTTGATCAATGACCACCATGATATCAATGGATTTTACTTGGAATATCCATAGCTAAATGACTAATGTTGACTTTGAACATTTTATGCAATGAAGGTGCCTATGGTAACTACTGAATCAGGTTTGCAATACAATGACATTAAAGTTGGATAAGGTCCTAGTCCCCCAGTTGGATTTCAGGTGTGGAATTTCTTCTAATTTGTTCAGTTCTTTTTTATATGCAATACAAGATAGATAATATCTATTCTGCTCGAAGTTAACCGTTGAAAAAGGAAATATAGAAGTAGAACACTTTCGCATTTTAATCAAACATATTTGTATCTAACCAAATGCAACTTCATTTCTATACGCACTCCTTTGGTAATATTTAGAATTCCAATATTTAGAATGATATTTCTTCCCGTGTTTTGTCTGAACCTCATCCAGGAAAAGAAGTGAAAGATTAATGCAGAAAAGAAGAGGAAAGAGCTCGAGAAGGAGAGAGCGAAGGATGAACTTCTGACGAGAAAGCGCCAGAGAGAGGAAAGACGAGTGAGATACCGTGTGCAATGTGGTATGAATTAGGATTGGGCTGCATTGTGGCATGAATACACTGTTTTCAATTAAGATTTAAATGTTTCTTGTTTAGTTCAAAAATCTGTTCTCTACCTTTGTTTCAGAATGCTTTGGTGTTGCTTTGTGATTGTAGGTGGTCCAAAAGCAGCATGTGCTGGTTGTGTTGGCTTTGGGGTATTCTCAGTCGTTATAGAGAAGTTCTTAGACAGGCATGAGTAGTTACCTATTGAATTGAAGTCACCCAATTTTGCATTCATTAGGCATAGCATGGATTTTCATAGTGATAATCTTTTGTCCATTTGCTAAAGGGCGCATACAAAATTGTAGTATTTTATTTTACATCGATTATTGTTTATTTGTATAAAATATCAATTGGTGGATGCATTCCTCCAATTCCAAACTAGATGTAAGTATGCTCTTAAGTATTAATGTAAAGTTTATTATGTAAACTGGATGCATTATCATAATCAATACTTGAAGGATGAAAACTGAATTTTATATATGCTTATTATTACTATTTCTATTTTATTTTATCCATTCTTTTTTTAGGTTCTTAAGATAAGGTATTTTGAAAGTCGAAAAAAGAAAAAGAGAGAAAGTATTTTTGGTACAATTTGTATATAAATAAGCAAAAGAATGATAGTGACAAAATAAAAGGGATTATAGGAATATCTTTTATTGAATATTTATAGTTTCACCGAATTTTCAATTAAGTCCTTATATTTTTTTTCTTTTTAATTAGGTCCCTAAGGGTATAAAAGTAATTTCACAATTCACTAACATTTTTTGACGTTTAACGTTAATAGGGACTAAATTGAAAAAAAAATTAACGTATAGGGACCCAATTAAAAGGAAAAAAAAGTATAGGGACCTAATTGAAAATTTTGCGAAACTATAGGGACCAACAGAGTAATTAAACCAAAATTTTGCAACTCTGCAGAATTTTAGATTTTGACACCAAACTTTGAACGACCATAACTTCCTCTACAAAAGTTCAAATTTTACAAACTTTATATCAACTCGAAGAGTTTTCAATGAGCTTTAATTTAAAGTAAATCTCAGCCAATTTTGAAAACTAAGGCTCAAGTTATGATCCATCAAAGTTCACAAAAAATTCGTTTTTACCCAAAATCTCAAAAACTAAATTTTTAACCAAACCTCAATACAATACCAAATCAAACACATTTCAACCATACCAAACAGCCCAAAATTCATATCAAACACTACTTCAACCATTTTCTCAATCACACAACCTTCCAAACCATTCAACAACTCTAAATCCAACCAAAGTCACATTCCTCAATTTCCATGGACCTCGTTAACATCAATTTTACCAATTACCATTTCCATCAATCATCAACATAACTAATCGCCATAAATACTCATCAACACCAATACAAATCCTCATCAATTCCAATAATTATCACCAAACAATACCCAACATTACTCAATTCCATCAAAACGTTTATTCTTCTCATTATCCTTAATAACTCACATTTACACCAATTGTCCTCAAAATCAAAATTTATACTTCTCATCAATTTACCTCAACATTATTAATCATTATATACATTCATATTTCCACAATCAACATACTCACTCATCAACATCAATCAACATCATAATATATCATTAACACCAATAATCATCATCAACAACAATAAACCACAACTCTCATCATCTATCAATACTAAGCATCACACCCAATCTCATTTCATCTTAATTTAATTATTTCACACTATATTTATCATTACAACATCATAATTCATCAATATACTCAAAAGTCATCAATCCATCATAATTCATAATAAATCATCATTCAACCTCTCAAATCCTCAAATCATTATGCATCATCATTATACAACAATTCCAACAACCAATTTAATTCAATCCTATCCTATGGGTCAACTAGTCTAAGTTTCCAAAAATATTACATATTACACAAAAGAAACTGAAACCATACCTTGGCCGATTTCTAAAAGCTCCAAACACCAAAATGAAGCCACCAAACTTGATCCAAAGCCTCAACCAACTCCAACAAACACCAAAGCTCAAACTAACAACACATATATCACCAAAATCAAAACCTAAGGTACACAAAACAACTAAACTCAAGGGTTTAGTAAAACCTTACCTTACCCAATGAGGTTAGGGATAAAATCCAACAATTACCTGCTACTAGAGATTATCTAAACAACCAAAACCACAAAACTTGCTCAAAAACTAAACCCAAAATGCGCAGAAATCTATGGCACAAAAATGGAGGATGAACAGCAATTTCTTACTAGGTTTCTTTAGATAGAAAGGAAGAGCTCGTCGAGAGTTTCGCGTGGCCGCAAACGACTCATCAATCGGAGGCCCGTAGCTCAAGTTATGGCTTCCGGAAGGTGATGATGAATAGTACCACCACCTCCCCTCTTTCAATCCGCGTGGCTCTCATTGTGGAGGGTGAGAAATGAGTTCAAAGCTCATTTAAGAGCTTATATATGTTGGACCTTGGGTCCGGTCCAACTCGTTAGCATTTTTGGTTCGTTTGGCCCACTTTGAGCCAAAACCTTTAAGATTAGTGCCCGGTTTTAAATTCTAAAATTATTTTTGTCTTTTCAAAACAATAAACCAATTTTCTAAATCTTATTTTTTCTCAAAACACAGTACCGAGTAGGCTACCGGTTCTCGGTCTTTCGCAGAAAATATATTTTCTGACTCAGAAAAATTCATTGAAACCAAATTTCACCTTTTTATTTTCAAATTAAAACTTCTAAATTTTGAATCTATCTCGAGCACTTAAAATTATTATTTTTATTAAAACGGTTTTGCATGAAAAATTCCGGTTCTTACACTGGGTATGAGCAACTTTAGAGGAAAAATTCCATCTCAAATTCAATAAAGGTGATTTTGACTCCTAGTCTGTAAAAAAAAGTTTC
>NC_029785.2:100620270-100627650 GCF_000816755.2 Arachis ipaensis | reverse complement strand
ACAAAACTTGTAAGTAAGTTAGATATTTTCTAGGGTTTTCATATTTATCACAGAAGTAGAACCTAACACAGTATAATCTACCTATATAACACTCTCAGGTACATTCGAAGGTATAATGGAAACTACAGAATGAGACATGAAAGTTCAGAAACCTACCAAAAGAGAAAACAACCAACTCAACACATGTTAAAGTAAAAAGAAATCAGACAAGCAAAGACAAGTCGAATTGTCTTGAAATAGAAGGCATAGCCTTTGCCAATATAGCTTGAAGGGCAATCGCAATACTAGTGCTGTTATCACCATGGATGACAACAACACCACTAAGCAGTAAAGGCAACATCAAACATCAAACATGAGCATTAGGCACAGTTTTCATGTAATAAGATCAAGAAGGAACATGCCATATAAGTAAAAGAAAACATAAAAAAGAAACAAGAATAACAAAATCACGAACCTTAAATAGAGAAAGTAACAAGGTATGAAAAACATGGCTTAGAAATCTGGGAAACATCGAAAATGAAAAAAGGCAAAAGCTTGAAGGATTAGAGAAATAGAGAAGAGAAAAAGTTGGAAGAGTAATATGAAACGAAAGAAAGAAGAAAGAGACAAAGAAAGGGACTATATATACATTGTCATAAGTAAGAGAAAAATTACTCTACACGGTTACCAATATAATTTAAAAGACGCATGAAGAGTGGAAGCGACCCTTTTGTTAAAACACGTGGAGAATTCGATCTCTACACGTGGCAGATCACGTCGAGTTTCTAACCTTTTCACAAGAATATGAAGTTTGGGTTCCTTGAGAAGACCTGTTAGATTTAAAAATGTCAACTAGCTGGCATACAAGTTGGTCATCATATGGGAAGCAGATTGACGACAAAGATTCATCCTACATTATCTTGCTCGACGTACGATTTCTTCGAACTCGACTTTGAGTAGAGATACTATTCATACCCTAGCCCACCCTAAATTAGAACCATGGTCCAAAAAGAGTTGGACCACCTTCAGGAGGCCCAATGATAGCTATCTAGATCCAATGAGATCAAGGCAAAAGCTATATGAGTTGAACTATACCCGGTTTACTTAGGGCATGAGTAATATGACCCATGCCCGACCTGACTTGCACGACAAACAAGGGCTTGTCACCTTACTATTTCGGAGGATATCTAGAAGCTCAAGTAACCATCTCTGCATGAGATAATTTCTCAAATGCTTGGGAGAAAACTACCCATTAATACTAGAGAAAAGAATCTGCAGTAATGACCAAGTTATCATCTTCTTTTGTAAATATCCTCTTTAACTCAGATATTTTTCAATCCCAATTTTTATAAGTCTATCTAAATTTTTTGGTAATTTAAGTATTAAAATCTCTTGTAGATATCCTCTACCACTATTTTCGGAGTTGTTACGAAAACACTTAGAACACCTTTAATTTGTCTCAACCTGTGACTTTTTATCTCAAGCTCAAACACCTTTAAATCCCTTTCAAGTATGTTTTGGAACAGTTGTCTATAATAAAATTAAACTAATTAAATATTATGAGTATTATTAAAACTTTTTGAAAAGTTGGTGTTTGAAAAAAGCATAGTATCCCCTATCCTAAATTCATTAAGAACTCTGCTAGGGAGACAATAAAAAATCTTGACAATGTGTACAATAGGTTTTAAATTTGGCCGAATACAAAAAAAAAAAAGAAATCCAAACAATTATTTCAAAAAATTAACAATCCCAACCCTAATTTACTAATAGAATTTATCTAAACACCCTCTCCCCTAACATCTGCTACTCTATCATCATCAATCATCCCACATCTCCGGCGTTAGAAGCTCCCTCATCGGCCATCAAACAACCATCCACGTAGTTATTAAAATAATCATCCGACTACCTAGTGAAATGACCATCCAACATTTGTTAATTGTATATACTTAAACTGAATCAAACAAAATAACCATCCAATTAAAATTAAAATAACCATCTAAATACCTAGTGAATTGAACATCCAGCATCTAATTTTGTCCATTGATGTATATACCTTGAAGACGTAAGGGAAGCAAAATCCAAGAAAGCCAAGTTGGCTGCACAAGACAAGACATTTTTGAAGTGGGCTACGTTTGCGTGTACAAAAAGGGAGCATCATGGACTAAACTAATTGCTTGCACAATTATTGTTGTGCTATCCTACATTGATCTTGAACCTATACCTATGTAGAGGGAGGCGACATCATTGGCTGCGGCGGCCATGGCAGTCTTGGGCTGCGCGATGGGCGCAACGTGTGCGAAGAGAGTGTTTTCATTTACGATCTTGCAAGGCGTGATGGACGTATGAAAACAACACTTGTGTGTTCCCTATACATCACGAATGATGACGTTGAGAGGGAGAAACCACCGGCGCAAAGGAGGGGCTGCACGACTGGCGCGATGCGGGACTGCGGAAACGACGCTAACTGCGCGATGGTGCTGCTGGTGTGCATGTCGGCGAGAGCTATGGGCGACGGCGGCTGGTGTCTATGACGGCGCGGCACCGGTAAGTGAGGAAGAGACTGGGTGAGAAAGCAGTCACATCAGATGGGAGAGAAAGAGGCTATTTTTGGAGTTTACGTAACTATTGCAAATCCTTATTTATTTTGAATTTCAAATTGGTAATTATTAAAAATTATTTATTTATTTATCATTTGATGTTAATTTCAATTTTACCCCTATTGTACACATTGTAGTATTGTACACTAAATTCATTTGTTCCCATACTTTCTCATTAATTAAAGAATCCCACTAGGAAGCCAATGAAGAATCTTGACAATATGTACAATGGGCTGGTTATTTAGCTCGATAGAAGTAAATAATAAAAATTATTTTATAGATTACTTAAATTCAAAAACTCTCATTCATTTATTTCATAACAAATTTCAACTTTCAAATCTCCAAATTTCAAATTTCAAATTTTTAAAAAATTCAGTTAGTTATTTCAAAAAAATAATCATATGAAATCCTAATTTACTAAAGCATTTCTCTTCAATACTCTCTTCTTTTTCAACCGGCGGCCACTCCACCTTCATCAATAATCATCTCATTTCACTGTTGCTGCTTGTCTTGCCACACGCCACTCATCCTTAGTAAAAATAACCATCCACTTAAGGATAAAAATAATCATCTACATTCCTAATGAATTGAAGATCTAACATATTTTAATTATATATAACTAAACCCAATCCAATCAAAATAATCATCTACATAAAATTAAAATAACCATCTGCATACCTACTAAAATGACCATCCTAAATTGACTATTAAAATAGAAGATGAAGATGAATAAATAAAAGAAACAACTATGATCGTTCAACAATTTAATTTTTATTAAAATAGAAAAAATGTATAATTTGGCACGAGTCTTATGATTTGATGTAACCATAAAACTGGAGAAACAAAAAATAGAAAAAAAGCTTGAACAGACGAGGAGACATAAGTGAGAATCAATAGTAAGCAATTGAGTGTTTGATTTGATATTGTTTTCAAGCATGCGTATGTTACATCTACCATACTCACACGTTAATTCAAACAGCGGCGTCATTTTGCTTTTGGCGGCGTATGCGGGAACCCATGGCGGCATCGACTGGAGTCTGCGGCAGCGTCGGTGGTACGGTTACGTAAGCGGAAGTAAAAGGTTATATTGGCGAAGGGGGCAGCGCGGCGCTGCTCCGAGAGGGCGGGACGTCGCTGACCGCGAAAGGGAGATGGCACTGCTTCAGGAGGAGGACGATGGTGCTGAGGTTTGAGTTACCTGGTCGCCGGATGGTTGCCGCCGACTATGAGGAGAGAGGCACTATGAGGCGCAGAGTGGGTGTAGGTAGCAGATGGAGGGTGACAACTCTACTAAAATTTGGGTGTAGAGACTATATATAGTGTGAATGAATTTAACTATTAATCCTAATTTTTTAAATTTCAAAATTTGAATTTAAATAATTATTAAATAATTAATTAAAAATTTGATTTTTAATTTCATTGTTAACATTGTGCACAAAAACTATTGGCTCCCTGCCTCCCCATACCTTCTCTTAATTAAATACGTATTCCATTTAACCCGAAAACATTTACATTACACTTGAAGTAACCCATGGATGTTAATAATGTTCTAACTACTTTATGAGTGGTTGTTTCATCTACTATGGTATGTTAGTCATTCTTTTCCACGTTGAGACGTTAATGGGAATTATCACTCATAAGAATGACATTTTATTTCAAACCACACAAATTTGGGCAAAGTGCACAAAACGACAGTTACTCCATTGCTTTCCTTTTGTTATCGGTAATAGCGACCTACCGATACATATCGTGCCACCATTTGTACCTTAGCTTTCAATCTGTTTCATTTATTTATTATCATCGTCATCTTCTTCTTTTGAGAACTAGAAACAAGAAACAAGAAGCAGAGTAAGGTAGCAAAAACAACAACAAAATCATTTGTCTTTGAGAGATAATTGCTTTGCCAATGGCCGCTCGCAGACTTTCATGGCTTCTCTCACGCTCCCTTTCTGCTGCTTCTGGAGCTGACTCTTTTCTTCACTCACTCGGTACTGTTACTAAGTTAATTCAGTTATAATTAGAAACTTTAACTGCAGGGAGTTTTGTTACTTTAAATAAGTGGTTCTAGATTCAATAAGAGAATCTGTTAGTTGTTATTATTTCCGCTTAATTTGTATTGTAAGGTGTTTATGCGAAAAGCAGCGGTTACTGTTTTGTTCGTATTTTCCAACAGGAAGAAACTCTGGCGGAGGGTGCAGAAAACTGAAGAGGTTTAGCACAGCTGCAGCGGTTGATGAAGTGATTATTCCACAAGTTCAAATCAATTACACTCAGCATCTCATAGATGGCAAGTTTGTGGATTCTGCATCAGGTCTCTCACTCTATCTATCTACTTTAATTTCTTTACTTAGCTTTCCACATTTAACAAAATTTTATTTTATAAACATTCACATATTTCTAAATTTTCAACTAATAATTTGAATTTTTGAAATAAGTAATTTCACTACCATTTTATTTTGTTTGTTTGGTATTACCAGGGAAGACTTTTCCAACCTATGACCCGCGCACAGGGGAAGTTATAGCTCAAGTAGCTGAAGGAGACGCCGAAGATATCAACCGCGCCGTCGCAGCAGCACGAAAGGCCTTTGATGAAGGACCCTGGCCTAAAATGACTGCTTATGTAAACCATTCCTTCCTTCCTTCCTTGTTCTTATTATAGCAAGAAGGAAAACTTATTTCTCAGTTGATATATTGATTACTACACCGTTTAATTTGTTCAGGAAAGGTGTCGGATATTGCTGCGGTTTGCTGATTTGGTGGAGAAGCATAGTAAAGAGCTTGCAGCTCTAGAGACATGGAACAATGGAAAGCCTTATGAGCAATCTTTCAACGACGAATTGCCATTGTTTGTGCGTTTGTTCCACTACTATGCTGGTATTAGATCAGTTACTTATATTAGTTAACAATACTGTGTATTAATTTTGTGGTAAGAACATTAAGTATGAGAAAGAAGAATGTATTGTTGTTGGGCAGGTTGGGCTGATAAAATTCACGGGATGACTGTACCGGCTGATGGAAAATATCACGTGCAAACATTGCATGAACCAATTGGGGTTGCAGGACAAATCATACCTTGGAATTTTCCTCTAATTATGTTTGCTTGGAAAGTTGGTCCAGCTCTGGCTTGTGGTAACACTGTCATTTTGAAGACTGCTGAGCAAACACCCCTCACCGCTCTTTATGTGGCTAAACTCTTTCATGAGGTCAAATTCACACACCTAACCAACTACATATTTATTTGAACCTCTGTTTAGGAAACTCTACAGTTTACTAAAAATATTGGCAGAATATAGAATATATAGGTTAGAATATAAAATGTAGGAAATAGATATTGTGATTCTTATTTTAAAAATGCTATTTGTTTTTTACAAATTTATCTCACCATACAATAATATAAAAAAATTGTATGTGAAGTGGTATTATCAAAAATGAAAATGGAGTTATANAGTCGTAAAACACTATGTTAGCTAACACATTCATTCTTAATAAATGTCTGTAGATAAATGGTACAATCATAACATAAAAACAACAAAATATGAGTGATGTCTTTATCTATATCTTAATTGTCTCCAACTTTTTGCATGTATAGAATATTTGCAACTTATATTTTAAAATAAAAAAATATTTTTATCTATATATTTGTTCTTACAAATATATTTGAATAATTTTTTTATAAATTAAATTTTTAATAAACCTAAACAATAACAGATATATTTATAGTCACCAAAACAAAAGATGTATATATATTTAAAAAAAGAGAGTCCATGGTTTACCCTGAATTTTCCTTCCTTTGGCAGGCTGGTCTTCCACCAGGTGTTCTGAATATAGTTTCTGGATTTGGCCCAACTGCTGGTGCAGCTCTTGCAAGTCACATGGACGTTGACAAGGTTGAAGATTTGTTTGTTTTAACATTCCTAATACGGCAGCCATAAATCATAGACAATAATGTTAAAGCACGTATTTATTACTTGTTGCAGCTAGCATTTACTGGATCAACAGACACTGGAAAAATTGTGCTTGAATTGGCTGCAAGAAGCAATCTGAAGCCTGTGACATTGGAGTTAGGAGGCAAATCACCTTTTATTGTGTGTCATGATGCTGATGTTGACCACGCTGTTGAACAAGCACACTTTGCTCTCTTCTTTAATCAGGTACGTATAAATATATAGGTGAATTCTAATATGTCTATGTTTATGGTGTCTATGTAATATAATCTTGATCTGTAGGGACAATGTTGCTGTGCTGGGTCTCGAACCTTTGTACATGAGCGTATCTATGATGAGTTCTTGGAGAAGTCAAAGAAACGTGCTTTGAGACGCGTTGTTGGTGATCCATTCAAGAAGGGTGTTGAACAAGGCCCTCAGGTGCTGCATGCTCTCTGTTTTAATCAATTCACTCTATTTTTAGAATAGCTGACTCTGATGCATGTAATTAACTGAGTGAAATTCAAATCTCAGATTGACACAGAACAATTTGAGAAAGTGCTTAGGTACATAAGATCTGGAATTGAAAGCAATGCTACCCTTGAATGTGGGGGTCAGCGATTGGGCTCAAAAGGCTTCTTCATCGAGCCAACTGTTTTCTCCAATGTTAAGGTATTCTTTTGTTTTGTTTTGTTTTGTATTGGCACAAGTGACTTGTATTGTTGTACATTAAGACTCATAACCTAAATATGCTAATCATTAGGACGATATGCTGATAGCCAAAGACGAAATATTCGGGCCGGTTCAGTCCATCTTGAAATTCAAGTAAGTTCAATATGTAATAAAATAATATTTTATAAATATAAAAAATTAACTATTAC
>NC_029785.2:100605888-100620148 GCF_000816755.2 Arachis ipaensis | reverse complement strand
CTCTATTCACTTGCTAATCAAATTTTTTTTATAAACACCAGGAAAAAGTCAATTACAAATAGATTTTAAAACATTTTTTTATTAAAATTATCGACAAATTTCGTTCATCTGGTAAAAATAAAAAAAAAAATCAAAAAATCTATTTGTAATAAGATATTTTCGAAATATATATTTTTATATGGTAGTTGATTGGTGGCTGATTCTTTGTAAGTATATAATATGGTTGTAAATAAATAAAGAACAAGTTGTAGAATAATGAAAGTGTACGTGGTTGATGTGATTAAAAAAAACATGAGTAGGGACATTGAAGAAGTAATAAAGAGAGCAAATGCAACACGATATGGACTAGCAGCAGGAGTGTTCACAAAGAACGTACACACAGCAAACACATTGATGAGGGCACTGAGAGTTGGAACGGTTTGGATCAACTGTTTCGATGTATTCGACGCTGCCATTCCCTTTGGAGGCTACAAGATGAGTGGCATTGGGAGGGAGAAAGGAATCTACAGTCTCAACAACTACCTTCAGATCAAAGCTGTTGTTGAACCACTCAAGAATCCTGCTTGGATTTAACCCTCTTCTGTTTCAACTATGCTAGGCGTATATTAAA
Organism: Arachis ipaensis; assembly: GCF_000816755.2. NCBI lineage: Eukaryota > Viridiplantae > Streptophyta > Magnoliopsida > Fabales > Fabaceae > Arachis > Arachis ipaensis. The sequence goes on along the minus strand of NC_029785.2, from coordinate 100,619,538 downwards.
ATTAGTTACTAAAATTAACTATTAGTATAAAATACATATTGGAATACAAAATATATATTAGAATGAATTAAATAACACATGTATTTATATATAAATACATAATAGTTAATTTTAGTAGTTGATTTTAATATACAAATAGTATTTTTCTGTTTTAATATATGCTTTCACATTTTCTTTTCTGCATTTTCAACACTTCTATAATAAATAGTACACAAATACTTTATGTTGTAACTTGTAAGATCCTCACCTTATCGATTGAATCATGTACTAGCATACTATTAATTAACATAAAACAAGCAAACTTTGGTGGTTATTGAAGGAATTGTGATCATGGTCTTAATTGAGGATAAAGAAAAAGAGAACAAGAAGAATAAGCTCGGAGAAGTTTGGAGATATATTGGGAGAAAGTGGTCTTTCTCATTATAATGCAGAATAGAGAATGAAAAATTGTACAGTTATATAATGGTAACCAACTATTTATATCACTACCTAATTAACTTAGTCTAACTAACTAACACTACTAATGCTATGCTGAATCAGCATTACTAAACCAAAACAATATACCACTAGCTATTAGCTATAATTTATGTAAATTATTTAATACTATCTTCATCCTCCTCCTTCAAGTTGTAGCTAGTTGCTGCAAAATCTTCATTAATCTCCTTTAGAATCACATTACTCATCACATCACTTGAATACTGTCCAGATCCTCCCTCAAGTGGGGTATGAAAATCAAGCATACCCAACATGAACACCATGGAAGCAAAAGGACCAGGCAGCAAGGCCTTTGTGAGTAGGTCAGCTGTTTGGTTGGAAGAAGTGATCGGAAGTAGCTTTAACACTCTAGCATCAGCCTTTCTCACACAATATGGTAGTCGACTTCAAGGTGCTTAGTCCGCTCTTGAAACACTAAATACGTAACAATGTACAAGGTAGATTGATTGTCACAGTATAAGTTAATTAGATCAGTGTGAACAATGTTGAAAATTTGAAATCATGAAGATACAAGAGCCATTGCCCCTCCTTGGTTGCTTGGGCCATGTCACGATACTCAGTTTCTGAAGAAGAGCAAGTCATAGTCGTTTGCTTCTTGCTCTTCCAAGAAATGAGCGAAGAACCTAAGAAGAAACAATACACTGTCACAGATCAGCAAGTGTCGGCACAAGTCGCCTAATTCGAATCAACAAAACCAAAGATCTTGAAATCATTTTGAGAAGAAAAGAAAAGGCCCTTAGCGGGAGCTTGCTTGAGATACTGCAGAATATGCAAGGTAGCCGCCCCAATAACTGGCGAAATGGAGTGGAATCATCTAGCTTCATGCTACATTTCCTGTAGAGTTTTCCATTGTACAACACAGGGACACTAGCAAGTCAAGGATGTATTTACATTCCAACAACCAATATTCATCAAGAAGGTCAAGGATGTATTTATGTCGATACAAAGCGATCTCGCGAGAACTGCGTGTCACTTCCATGCTAAGAAAGAACTTTAACTTCCCAAAATCCTTGATACTAAACTTGGTATTAAGAGCCCTTTTGATAGCCTCCATCTCAACAGGGTTGTCGCCAGACAAAACCAAGTCATCTACATAAATAAGAATGACAGCCAAAACCATGGGTGGTGCGCTTGGTAAGAAAAACTGATCATGAAAAGACTTAAGAAAGCCATGCTGCTGCAAAAAAATCACTTAACCGCAAATTTTACTATCGACTAGCTGCTTAAGTCCATATAGAGAATGGTCAAGCTTGCACACAGAACTGGTTGGAACATCAAGACCCAGCGATGGTGCCATGTGCACCTCCTCCTGCAGTTCACCATGCAAAAAGGCTGTGTTGACGTGCAACCGGTACAACTCCTAGCCACGCACAGCCACAAGAGTAAGTAAGATCCTCAAAGTGGTGATCTTCACAACCGAACTAAACGTATCAAAATAATCATATCCAAGCCGTTGACTATAACCATGAGCTACAAGTTGTGGCTTGTGCCTTTCGTCACTCCTGTCCAGATGAAACTTGACCTTGAAGACCCATTTGCATCCATTGGAACGTTTCCCAGCTGGTAAAGAAGTGATAGTCCAAGTTTGATTCCGCTTAAGAGTGAGTAATTTTTTGCATTAATGGAATTTCGCCAACACTCATGTGCAACAGCCTCTTGATAAGTCTTCGGCTCCATGGTAATGGTTATAGCAAGGGAGAAGGCTCTCTGGAAGGGAGACAGCTTACCATAATCTACTATTTAAGAGAGACCATAGAGCCTTGAATTCGATTGTAAGCTAAAAGCCCCTGTCCAAGTAAGCATGCAATGATAATCACGTAAATAATTCGAGGTTCTCCTAGCACGAGTCGAATGCATAAGATGAGGTTGGGAATGAGAAGGACTGGCTAGCTAAAAGAGTAAGGGAAGGTGGGACTGTGATGAGAGAAATTTATGTTGATCTAGAATTTCACAAAAATAGAATTTCATTGCAAGTATAGTCTAGACCAACAATTAACTCTCAATCAAAGTTTAAATCAAAGAATTATCACAATTCAAATCAAATAACCAAGAGTATTTAAACTCCCAGGTCGTTCTCCCTAAGAATCACAATGAAGTGTCATATTATTGGCTATGAGGGAAGCAAGGGAGTTTGATAGCAATTGACAACTAATTAAAATGCAAGGAACTAAATAGACATGCAAGGGAATTAAAGCTCAAAGCAAGTAAATCAAAAATGTAATTCAAGTGGCAAAAAGTAGGAATTTTTAGCAAGGATTGGGAGTTAAGGATTCCTATCATAATCATAGACCACAAACATGATAATTGCTAAGAATTAATCACAATTAGTCTATCCTAACATCGAGAATAAGTCAAAAGGGCATAATTGATCTCAATCCACAAGTTCTAATCAACTCACTAATTAACTTAGTGAAAGACTAGCGTTAGTAAAAACCAAACCAACTAAAAATTCTAATCACAATATCGAACGGACATCTATGACTCAAGGTCACCTAATTATCCAATTCCAAGTCAAGAGTGTGAAAAAATAGGCAAAAACTAAAAGAGACATTTAATCAAACATCTAGTATGCATTAAAGGAAAAACATCATAAATTGCAATAAAAATAAATCTAGAACTACCAATTGTAATAAAATGATAATAACAACTCAAACAAGCATTAAAGAGAGACAAAATATCAAAATTGCATTAAATGAAATTAAAAGTGACAAAGAGTATTCATAACATAAAAGTGACAAAATAAAAGAAATAACAAGAGAAGTGAAGAAGAACTAAGCTGCAATAACAATAAATAACAAGGCAAAGTAAATAAAAACAAGAATTAAAAGTAGAAATTGCAAGAAATTAAACTAAGGAACCCTAATTCTAGAGAGAAGGGGGAGCTTCTTTCTCTAGAAAACTAAGCTAAAACATGTAAAAATCTAAACCTAAGTGCTCCCCCCTTCATTCCTCTTTAATTTGGATTGAAATAGCTTCAGAAATGAGTTGGATTGGATTTTTGGGGCCCAGAAATCGCCCCCAGCGGTTTGCAGTTAATGAGCTCACGTGCCAGGACCTATGCTGACGCACAGATTTGTGCGTCCGCACACTTGCTATTTTCTGACCTGTGCGTACGCACAAGTTGTGTGCGTCCGCACACATAGACTTATATCCACTATAGCAAATTGTATATCATTTTGAAGCCCCGGACGTTAGCTTTCCAATGCCGTTGGAACCGCCTCATTTGGACTTCTGTAGCTCAAGTTATGACCAATTTAGTATCGAGAGGTCAGGATGGACAGCTTTCCAAATCTTTCATTTCTTGAATTCTTCCACTTTGTATGCTTTCCTTCCACTTTCTCAAGCCATTCTTGCCTTCAAAACCTTAAATCACTCAAGCAAACATATCAAGACATCGAATGGGAGAAAAGTGAATTAAAATTGGCAATTTAAGCATGAAAAGCATATTTTTCACAATTAAGCACAATTAGGAAAGAATTCATAAAAGCATGCTATTTCAATAGATAAGTGCAAGAAAAGTCAATGAAATCCACCCAAATAGAGCAAATAAATACTATAGAATGTGGATTCATCACATCCCCACCCTTAAACAATAGCATGTCCTCATGCTATACCAGAAGAAGAGAAGAATGGGAATCAACAATTATTCAATCTAACTATCTATATGCAATCTATCTATATGTATGTAACTATATTATCTAACTATCTATATGTATTTACTTAGTCCAAATAAGTCAATATCCAAGAAAGCATCTATATACAACCAAGGGTTAAAGCAATTATAACCAAATCCTATTCACAATTGAATTGAGTCATATAAAAGAATTTAACCAAACTTGCAAGATAAGCAATGATCATAGGTGGAAATATGGAATTGAGTGATTAAACCCTCACCGGATATGTGTATGCACTCTAGTCACTTAAATGTTTAGGGTCAATTCACTAAATTCTCCTCTAATCATGCTTTCTAAAGTTTGTTCTTCATCTAACCAATCAACACAAATTTAATGTACATATGCAAAAATCATGAGGTCTTTTCAAAGTTGTAATGGGGCTAAAGTTAAAGGTAAGGATGTATATATGGCTAGGTGAGCTTGCATTTGAATCTTTGATTAGCCTAAATTATCACCTAAGACATACACAACCTATACAATTCTAATATCAAGCTTAGATACCCATAATCTCACTTTTACATATATACACACTCATGCATTTTAATTCAATTTATCACATATGCATTGATTCTTATTGAATTTCTCATAGGGATAATTTTGTCCCCTTTTCATTATTCTTTTTTTTTTTTTCAAGAACACTATATATACCAACACATTAATGCATATGGTTTCCATAATATTACATGAGTATGCACCCGAAATTTTCAATATTTTTCAACAAGAATTAAAACACCTATTCATCAACCAAAGTTCCCACATCTTCCCCACACTTAAACATCACACACTCTCACTAACTTAAGCTACTCAAAGATTCAAATAAGGGACACTTCATTGTTTTTCACTTAAGGTTAATGATGTGGCAAAATAAAGAACAAAAGGGGATAAAAAAGGCTCAAAGTGGCAAACAAATGTGAATGAAATGGTAGGCTATTTGGGTTAAGTGAGCTATAAAGAAATAATGGCCTCAATCACATAATTGCATAATATACATTAAACAAACCAAATATTGCATCATAAAGAAGAGCAACACACAAGAATGAGATAAGTGGTTAAATGATGTAACCACACAATAAGACTCAAAAACTCACAAGTTGTATGTTCTTTCAACTCAAAAACCATATTCCACAATGTATAAATGCAAGTTTCAATGAAAATTTTAAACTCAATTCAATTTGAATTTCAATGCCCTATATACAAAAGATAAGCTTCTTGGAAATTTCATTAATTGACTAGCATTTATTCTATATATGTATATAGTGTGATTGGATGGAAAAGGTCAAAAATCCTAAGTTTAATTCCTAATTTCAAACAAACCAAAATAGCAAGTGTATAGGAAATCAAACTAGGTGCAATCATCACATCATCCAAATCACAATCAAGACTAAAAAACCAAAAAAAAAAAAAAAAAATATGTACAAGCCAAAATTAAGAGCAAAATGTCAGGAAAACAACAAAAAAAACAAAACAAAAACAAGAAAAAAAAACCAAAAAAAAAAAAAAAACATATGTACAAGCCAAAATTAAGAGCAAAATGTCAAAATATGCATAACTACTATATAATACTAAGTTATGTACAAGCAAAATTAAAAAGTGCAATAAACTAAGAAAGTGCAATAACTAAGTAAAAAGGTTTTCAAAAGATAAAATATATACAAAATAACTAAAAAGCATAATAAGAAACTAAACTAAAAGTGTTCGGCAATGAAGCTTGTCACCCAAAATGCGCTTGCTGAAGATGCACAACCTCCCCACACTTAAGATGTAGCACCGTCCTCGGTGCTCACGATCATGCGGAGTGGAAGGAGTCGTCACTGTGTCACCTCCACCTTCAACTGGTGGGTTAGGCGATAGAGTAGCTGCAAGAGTGATGGTGATGCTTTAAAGGAAAGAGCTAAGTCACAAAACAGCATATGAATTGAACAAATAATAAAAATTTGAATGGAAGCATACATGAGAATCAAATTAAATCAAATACAAACAACTTCCAATCAAATTCAGGACATGGGGAAAGCTAACTTGCCTGTTCTCAAAGAATAAAAGAAGGAAGGGGCATTGTTACTATACACAAAGAGAAAGAAAACAGTTAAAAATTGAAGGTTAATGTTAGTTGAAAAATAAAAAGAAAGTTAAAAGTTAAAAGTTATGTTAGTAAAAAGGAAAATGGTTAATTGAAAGAGAAAAGAAAATTTAAAGTTAGGTGAAGGAAAATAAAAAGTTAGTTGAAAAAGAAAACAAAAGTTAAATGTTATGTAAAAAGAAGGGAAAAGTTAGTAAAAGAAATGGAAGAAAAATCAAAAGTTAGGTGCATAGTCACAAGTTCCTTAATTCCAAAAAATTTCAAAAATTTCAAAACAAGCAAGGTTGTTTTCACTTCTCAACAATTCAAAATGCCAAAACAAGTGATGCATATGTATGTGTAGAGCACATAATCAAATGAATATTAATCACAAGTAGCTGGCACAAGTTCAAACAATTTGGTGTTGGCAAAGTTAAAAACATAGAGAGACAAGTGAGACAAAGAACATTCAAACACCAAATTCCAAAGAAGCATAAAAGTCACAATTTGAAACAAGAATTGAAAACCTCATGAACTAAGTAACTTAATGAAAGTTAGGCAAAAATAAAATGAATCAATTCAGCCACTTAGATTTAAAACCTTCAATCTTTTGGGTTTATGCAAAAGGGGCTCAAAATCTCAAAAGAATTTCAAGTTTATGGTCAATTTAAAACTCAATTAAGGCATATTCAATGCTCAAGAAGAACGCATGATTTAAAAGAAGCAAAGAAGTTAAAGAATTGACCAAAACTCGTAAGGAAGCTCATGAGGAAATTTCCAAAACCATTTAGCAAATAAGATTCTTTTAGACACAGAAATCCGTCTAATAGAATTTTGTTGCACCAACAAAATAATGTCATTTAATGAAACAAGGTTAGGAAAAATCCAGCAACATTTCAGCAGTAAATTGGCTATTTCCCAAACTCAATCAATCAAATCAAGTTTCATATGAATGTTTGACACTAAACACACAACAACCACATGTGAATTCATATGAAATAAACATTTAAGCCAACATACAGCACCAAAACAGCAACAAGGAACAATCCAGCAGCATTCTTTTCTTTGAACAATGAACAAAATAATGGCTTAGAACACAGCACCAAATCAGCACAATGAACAAAAGTAATGGATTCAGGCAGCATTCTACTCATTGAGTTCAACAACCATTTCAGAAGCAGCATGAATTCAAGAAAATACTTATTAACTAAATCCAACAATGAAATAAAACTTCAGCAGCACTCAAATCCAATTCATAACAGCCCTCAGCAAGAATCAAGCAACGAAAACATTATGCAGCATTAAGAAATCAATTGAGTACAAAGGCAAGGCATCACCAGCAACAGATAACCCAATTTCAGATAGAAATTCAGTCATTCCAAAACAGCAGCGGCAACAGCAGAAAGTACAATTAGTAAACAACATTCTGAACTCATCCAAACAATGGCAATCAGCAAGAACACAACAGCAATCATAATTAACAGTGTGACGAACATGAACAAGAATACAGTAGCAGTAAACAGTCCAGTTCCAAGAGGCAAATACAGGGGCAATCCATTCCCAAACACCAGCAATAACAAGGAGAGACCTAAATCCACTATCCAGCTCAGATTCTCTAACAACCTAAGCAACTAACATGTATTTCTAACTAACTTAATCAACAAAAATTAAACTAAGCTAATAGAAAATAAATAAGGGAATAGAAAACAGAAAAGAAAATGGAACCTGGAAAGGCAGAAACAGAATAGAGAAAGGGAAGGGGAGGTGGTGGGCTGCAGCCACGGCAGCACGGCCGGCCAAGGGCAGCGTCAGAGAGGGAAGACGGCACAGGGCTGGAAGACACAGGGGCTGCACCCTATTCTGGCCGTTCCAGGCAGTAAAGGGGGAACGGAGAAAAAGGTGGTGTGTGGAGGGTTGCGTTGGCGACGCCGGTGACGGTTGGTTGTCGCGGCGGTTTGCTGGCGATTAGGGTTGCTGGCGGCGCTGTGGTGGTGGGCTTGCTTTGGTGGTTTTGCGAGTGAGATGGAGAGAGGAGAAGAGGGCTGCGGCTCGCTGATGGTGGAGGCTAGGGTGATTCGCGGTGGTGGTTTGCCAGTCAGAGAGAGGGGAGAAAAAGGGGAAGCTAGCCGCCGTTGCTCTGGATTTCGACGGAGGCGACGGTAAGGGAGAAGAGGAAACGCGACATGGGGTCTGTGATGGTTGCGGTTTTGAGAAGGCGGCGGTGGCTGGAGGTGGTTGACGCGAAGGTGATGGTTCAGACTGGAGGCTAAGACAGTGGGGAGGGGAGAAGAGGGTATCGTGTGCGAAGGGAAGAGGAAGGACGCTGGGGAGGGATTTCGAATTCGTGCGTACGCACCAAAATGATGTGCGTATGCATTTATGGGTAAAGGGCTATTGGGCATGCGCACATACTGTGCAAGCGCCGCGTACAGAGGCCTTGAATTGATGTGTGCACTTAAATTTTTTTTTTTTTCAAAATCAGAATTTCACCCAACATTCCAAAATGCATATAAATAAAAAAATTAATGGAAGAAAATAAGTAACTATTTACATTAACTTTAAAATTAATCCAAAATTTCATCTCCTAAATTAAAATTATGGACTACTTACAAATAAAAATCTACCCAAAATTAATTCAACCATCCAAAAACTAATTGAAAAATTTTAAACATGCTATTCAAGTTAAAAAGGCAACTTAAAGCAAAATTACTAACTATTCACATATGCACTTTAAAACAAAAATCTATTAAAGCAAGCTAACAACCAAGAGACATATTTACAAACAAAAACAAGCAACCAATCAAAAACAAACTATTCACATATTTATATATTAACAATAGCCAACAATGTAACACAATTGCAATTCCCCAACGACGCCAAAAACTTGATGAGAGAAATTTATGTTGATCTAGAATTTCACAAAAATAGAATCTCGTTGTAAGTATAGCCTAGACCAACAATTAACTCTCAATCAAAGTTTAAATTAAAGAATTATCACAATTCAAATCAAATAACTAAGAGTATTTAAACTCTTGGGTCGTTCTCCCTAGGAATTGCAATGAAGTGTCATATTATTGGCTTTGAGGGAAGTAAGGGAGTTTGATAGCAATTGACAAGAAATTAAAATGCAAGGAACTAAATAGACATGCAAGGGAATTAAAGCTCAAAGCAAGTAAATCAAAAATGTAATTCAAGTGGCAAAAAATAGGAACTCTTAGCAAGGATTGGGAGTTAAGGATTCTTATCATAATCATAGACCACAAACATGATAATTACTAAGAATTAATCCCAATTAGTCTATCCTAACATCGAGAATAAGTCAAAAGGTCATAATTGATCTCAATCCACAAGTTTTAATCAACTCACTAATTAACTTAGTGAAAGATTAGCGTTAGTGGAAACCAAACCAACTAACAATTCTAATTACAATATCGAATGGACATCTATGACTCAAGGTCACCTAATTATCCAATTCCAATCCAAGAGTGTGAAAAACTAGGCAAAAGCTAAAAGAGACATTTTATCAAACACCTAGCATGTATAAAAAGAAAAATATCATAAATTGCAATAAAAATAAATCTAGACCTACCAATTGTAATAAAATGATAATAACAACTCAAACAAGCATTAAAGAGAGACAAAATATCAAAATTGCATTAAATGAAATTAAAAGTGACAAAGAGTATTCATAACATAAAAATAACAAAATAAGAAAAAATAACAAGAGAAGTGAAGAAGAACTAAGATGCAATAACAATAAATGACAAGGAAAAGTAAATGAAAACAAGAATTAAAAGTAGAAGTTACAAGAAATTAAACTAAGGAACCCTAATTTTAGAGAGAAGGGGGAACTTCTCTCTCTAGAAAACTAAGCTAAAACATGTAAAAATCTAAACCTAAGTGCTTCCCCCTTCATTCCTCTTCAATTTGGTTTGAAATAGCTTCAGAATAAGTTGGATTGGGTTTTGGGGCCCAGAAATCTCCCCTAGCAGTTTGCAATTAATGAGCTCACGTGCCAGGACCTGTGCGGACGCACAGATTTGTGCGTCCGCACACTTGCTGTTTTCTGACCTGTGTGTACGTACAAGTTGTGTGCGTCAGCACACATAGACTTATGTTCACTATAGCAAATTGTATATCATTTTGAAGCCTCGGATGTTAGCTTTCCAATGCCGTTGGAACCGTCTCATTTGAACTTCTGAAGCTCAAGTTATGACCAATTTTGTACTGAGAGGTAAGGATGGACAGCTTTCCAAATCCTTCATTTCTTAAATTCTTCCACTTTATATGCTTTCCTTCCACTTTCTCAAGCCATTCTTGCAATCAAAACCTTAAATCACTCAAGAAAACATATCAAGGCATCGAATGGGAGAAAAGTGAATTAAAATTGGCAATTTAAGCATGAAAAACATATTTTTCACAATTAAGCACAATTAAGAAAGAATTCATAAAAGCATGCTATTTAAATGGATAAGTGCAAGAAAAGTCAATGAAATCTACCCAAATAGAACAAATAAATACCATAGAATGTAGATTCATCAGACTGCCAAATCAGCAGATGCAGAAACATGGGTGGCATAGGAAGGTGCATGAGAGGGAGATGCATCAGATGGAGATGCACAAGATGCATAGGAAGCATGAGATGCAACGGGGAATGGAAGGTGACTACCATAAAAAGGGTCAATGCAAACATTAGGATCAAGGGAAGACGGGCTTTAAGGGAAATGAATCAGCATCGAAAGTTAATTTGGGTAGACTAAAAAGAAATCAATGCTTAAAAACTCAACATTTCTTGACAAAAAAATTTCACAAGTGAACAGATCATAGAGAACATAGCCCTTTGTCCAATTTTGAAAACTAATAAAAACCATTTTGCATGCTCTCTTGTCTAGTTTCTTTCTTCTATGAGACAAAGGTGGAAGCATAAGCTAAGCACCCAAAAGTCTTTAGGTGCTTAATATATGCATTCTTCCCAAATAACGCTGCATGGGGTGTTTGATTTTTCAAAATCAGAGTGGGCAATCGGTTTATCAAGTGAATAGCGTGTCCCACTGTAAAGTTCCAAAAAGACTTGGGTAAATTAGATTGAAAAATTAACGCCCTTGTAACATTGAGAATGTGTTGATATTTCCTTTCAACAACGCTATTTGATTGAGGGGTTTTAACACATGAGGTTTGTTGCAAAATACCTTGCTCTCGATAAAAGGAAGAAAGCTTAAATTTTGATGCACTATTAGATCGAACAGTTTTGATTTGTGCATTAAAATTTGTTTGAACAAAGGTAACAAATGATTGAAGTAACACACTTGCTTCTGATTTTAATTTCATAAAATAAACCCACATAAATCTACTTTTATCATCTACTATAGTTAAAAAGCATTCGAACCTTGTATAGACAAAACTGAAATCGGTCCCCAAATGTCTACATGAATTAAATCGAAATTATTCTTGTTCCTAGACTCACTAAGAGGAAAAGGCAATCTCCTTTGTTTTGCAAAATGACAAGAATCACATGGTTGAACACAATCAGCACTAGAAAGCTTTACATAAGGATAAACCTGTTTGATGATATCAAATCCATATGGTATATGTCCTAATCTGTTATGCCACAAATCAGTAAAAGAAAAATCTTGAGAAAATAAAGGCAAAGTGGCTATTTCAATATTGGAACTAAAAACTGAATCTATCTTGGAGTTTTCTTTATTTCTATGATGTGTCGTGGTTCCTGAATGCTTAAAATGTTCTAATGCTAATGATGAATGCAAATTTGTTGTATAATTCATTTTCGGCTCTAGCTGTGCCAATTATCTTCGAGGAACTCTGACTCTGTATCTCACAAGATTCATCAGTGAAAATACATTTGTAATGCAAGCTTTTTGTGAGCTTAGATATAAAGAGTGAGTTGAAATTAAAACTTGGTAAATACAACACATCAGTAAGATAGAGTGTATCAGAGAACACCACTATTCCACTCACACTTGCTGTTCTGTGTGATCCATTTGGTAACTTGACCAAAACAGGCCTAATATGCCTAAAGGTTTTAAAAGAATGCAACGAGTGAGACACATGGTTAGTAGCATCTGTTTCTAACACCCATGAGTTTGAATAAAAAAATTTTTTACCGATAAAAGATGTGTAATATGGAAGCTCATGCAAAGTGTGTAAACCTCTAAAGTTATACCTCTCTTTCCTGCTGTGGATTGGCAGGCATCTCTCACACTCTCATTTTGATTAGGCTGTGCACACTCCTGTCGAAAAAAGGCATATAATGCTTCTCTCAAACTCTGATTACTCACTGCTTGAATATCATTCTCTTTGTCCAACTTGAGGTTGTTGTTACGCTTCTCATCACCATCAGCAACAATGTTATTAACCACAGATCCATTGCTCAAGTCTCGTGGTGTGTTTGACTTTTGTAGGTGAGGTGAATAACCATGCTTCTGGTAACATATATCTACTAGATGACCAGTCTTGTGACAATATTAGCAAGTCTTCAACAATGTTGTTCTGCCTCTTCCACCTCGACCGCCGTGTCCCCTGTCCCTGAGAGTGGAGTCACTGAAATTATGAATTGAATTGGTCAGAACAGCGAAACTTCATGCCTCCAAAATCTGAACCAGTAAACTGTCTCTCTTGTTGAGTGAGCAATGGAAATATCTCATTAATAGCGGGAATAAATTTTGTAAGTATAATTTGGGAACAAACAATTCCATATTGCTCATTTAATTCCCTCAGGAACCGCACCACGTAAGTCCTCATTCGATAGCTCCTAACGACTCCAAGGCCATATTTCTGGTCAAACAAAATACATATTCATTTTGTTTTCTTCACTAATTTCTTCATTTCATAAGATATAAACAAATATTTATTCATATTATCAAATAAGTAACAAGTAAAGAAAGGTAGCTGTGAGTACCATAATTTTTTGACCCAATTATAATATTTTCAAAAAAAATATAAAGTAGCTGATAATTTAATTTGTGCTTATTATACTGTATGACAAAAAAAAGATAAGATAAAAAAAATTTAGTTTTGTTAATAAAAAAAAAAAAAGAAGAACAAGAAGTTTGGCTAATCAGTTCAGCCTAATACCCTTCAAAACTAAGAATAAAGTGTCAATATTTTCTACTGGACTTCAACAAAAATTGCGTTGTGACATATTCTAATCAACAAACGTACAAATCAAATGGACCACATGCATCATGATAAAGATTAAGAAGAACAACATAAAAAAAAATAACAAAAGAACAAGAATAATCAGTTCAGCCTAATACCCTTCAAAACTAAGAATAAAGTGTCAATATTTTCTACTGGACTTCAACAAAAATTGCGTTTTGCGTTGTTCTAATCAACAAACGTACAAATCAAATGGACCACATGCATCATGATAAAGATTAAGAAGAACAACATAAAAAAAAATAACAA
>NC_029785.2:100600070-100600806 GCF_000816755.2 Arachis ipaensis | reverse complement strand
AAGAAGAAAGAATTATTTTCTTTGAGAAAAAAGTATTTAAAAAAAATACTTTTTGAAAAAAATATCATAGTACAGAAGGCAAGTTGGAAAAAAAGAAAAAATATACAAGCCGAAATAAAGAAGGCATATCCAATATTAACTATATATATTTATCATGTTATATTCATGTTGTTTTCTTTTAATAAAAGAAATTTTCAGTTTCATTTACACACAGATATGGTTCTATAAGCACTAGTTTGCATTAAATATTTTCATTTTACTAATCTATTGATAAAAAGATAAAGTGTTTATTTGGATGTGATTTTTTTAAAAAATATCATTTAAAAAAAATCTTTTTTGAAAATATCGCCCAAATAATTCCAAAATAATAAAAAAGGAAAAAATTTACTTGGATCAACATTCATAAATCACAGATTTATTTTCAATTCTTTTTTCTTTCACCATATGTTAACCCACCATCTTCTCTGTTATTAGGGAATGTTTTGGTGTGGAAAGTATATTCTAGACTTTGATGGACCAAATAGAAATATTCTAAATGTATGGCTTAGATTAATTCTCGATACAAGTTTTTCATAATATTACATGTGCCCAATACATACTCTAATTATAAACCGATATATTGTGGTCTAGTTGGACCGATGACATAATGACTGGATTCCGTTCAGCTTCCGCTAAAATTTTGAACTTTACAAAGAGTTGGGAAGAGGGTCGAAGATTTTGAGGAATTCTATGTCTG
>NC_029785.2:100597070-100600056 GCF_000816755.2 Arachis ipaensis | reverse complement strand
GGTGGCTTTGTTGGGAAGATGAAGAAGGAGATGAAAATGAAGAAGGTGAGGCCTTACTTTGTTGGGGACTGGTGTTTCCCTTTGTTGCCGTTTTTTTAGACGCTGTTTTCGCCGAATGGAATGGGGACGGCTGCGCAGAACCTGTTCGATGGAATGCTTATGAAGGGGGAGGTCTGCAATGGTAGAGGCAATTGGGCTGCTGAAAGGGAGGTGGAGGATCTTGCAGGATTTGAATGTCGGGGTTTATCACGCTCCGCAGACTATCGTGGCCTGCTGCGTGCTGCATAACCTGTGCCAGATTGCGAGAGAGCCGGAACCAGAGCTGTGTAAGGAACTGGATGAGAATGGACCGCAGCCGAGGGTGATGGACAGTGAGAAGTCCTTGTACTTCTTTGGGGAGAGCTTGAGGCAAGCTCTTGCTGATGATTTGCACCAAAAGCTTTCATCAAGATAATTTTCATTGAATTGACAAGATGGTGATTGGACGAATGAATGAACGAATGAGGTGATTGATTGTGGCAAAAGTTATTCCTTTTCATATTGTTCAACGAGTATTATGTGTGTTGTTGTCTTTAGTTTTTGTTTGAAAAATTTATGAGCTTTGTGGTTAGTATTAAGCGGTAGAAGTAGAATAGAAGATTTGTGGATATATGAATGTGAGTATGTAAATCCCTCCCAACTGTAATGGCTCCCATCCTATGATGGGGATGTGGAGGAGTAGTAGTATTACTAACAATGAATCTAAATGAATGAGGTGTTTCCAGACTAAGCTTTTACTCTAATAGCAAACCTTGATACCCTCAACATTTGGTTGTAAACAATGATCGCATTAGTTCGATTCTGCAACAGATGAGTAGGCTAAGTTTTGCAGTTGAATTTGTTAGCATTAACAAACAGCTTGAAGGGATATTCTTTCTATTATATTATGTTGATAATGTTAGCTTCAAGGCTTGGTGAATACGGTTACAGCACGACAGCGTGTGATAGTTACCAGAATATTTATTAAGTTTTTAGATTAATATTATGCTTAGTATAATCTTGGAACGGTTGAATGGTCTCCATGTAATTCAGTCATATATTCAAACCGTAAAAGCGATCACTGATATGTAATTATCAGGTTAATATATCTACATTTAACGGATCTGTGTACCGGGCTACCTTTTTATAGGGACTCTGATCACAGTAATTCTTAGCTCATACGAATATGAGTAGGAATTATAAAACTAGCAAAAGTAATTATTACCACTCACTGAAGCAAAGCTAATATCTTAACCCATTGATATGGTAAACTATTTTACAATTTCAGCACCTTCAAAAGAATCATAGACTGTAATGGGGCTGTGCTTGCAAGAGCATGTGCTACAGATTCAAATATGATTTGATTGATTGAGCCATCCCAAGAATTGCAAATTTGTATATTTTATTGCAGCACACTTTGATACAAGTTCAAATATAATTTGTTTGATTTGATTGAGCCGTCCCACAAATCAGCATATAGAAAATTCAGTATATCCAAGTGGCTTTGCTTTCAATCTTTTTTACTGAACCTTTGCAAGACTTTTGCTAGACACCATGTAATAATTTGACAAACCCAAGAAAGCTTAGCTTTCCATCGGTGTGCCGTATCCAGTCATGAAGAACCACATGAACAGGGATAGAAGGACCAAGCCCAAGTTTCTAAAACAACATTTTGAAGAAATCTTATTGTGGTGATTAGCAGGTAACCTAATTTGAGAGATTCAACAATTGCCGGATTGCAAGTTAACCTAATAGAATTGAAGTTTTTCTTTTTAACTTACCGATGCAAGTTCTTCAATAATGATAGTCCTGTTTCCATCTTTCTCAAAGAGCTCGTAAGTACATCGGGCATGTTGTTCCCAACGATCAAGAGCTTCGAGCTGATGTACGCTTAATGCAGCAGCACATAATTCAAATCGTTGGTGATGAAATTTACCGGAAATGGCTGTTTGTTGCCGGAGATCTTTTTGGTCGACGATTTTTTAGGAGGGTCATTGAAACCCTACATTTAAATTTGCCCCACATATTAATAAAAGTTTATTTGTGAACTTTTTATTATTTATGAACCAACCCCCATATTTTTTATTAATTGTATTTATTATTTGGTCCTTCGAAGACTAAAATACTTTTTTCATCGAAGAAAGCTCTCTGTTATTATACTATTATTAGCTTCATAATAGTAATCTTATTTTTGTTTACTCTTATTCTCCCAAAAAAGGCACTCAGGTAAGATGTATTTTATGTGCATCTGGTTATACTTCAAAGTCTCATTGAATGAATAAGAAAAGTGTGAGCACTAGTATTGAAATGAATAAATGAAATAAAGAGCATCTAGTATTGAAATTAGGAGTCTCGTGTATTGCACTCGCTGAGAATCTTCAAATTATGTGAGCACATATTATTATTTTGTTTTTTCTTGTGTTTTGGTTTTTTACGGTACTTTTTGAGGTAACTAATCCGTTACAATACTAAATTTTATTTAAAAATTTATCATTTTAACCAATAAATTACTATATGTATAAGACAAGATTTAAAAAGACAACAAATGTCCTGCATGCAAGTTATCTGATTTTTTTTTGTATTTTTTTTGTTTTTTGTTTTATTTTATTTTTTTTGGGCTAGTAGTTAGGCCTTGTTCGTTTTTGTTTTATTATATTTTTGTTAGATTCATTTTTTTAGTTTAGATTAGTACATTTATGATTTTTTGTTCCTTTACTCTAGATTTTTTTGTTTATATTTTAATTTATTTTTTATTTTTTTTCAATAAAAAATATATAATATAAGATTTTGTTTAAAATTTGTAACTAAAAATAAGTTAACATATACTACCAAAAAAACGTTAATACACGTTTTTTATATTTTAAAAAAAAAGATGTTGAGTTTTGAGTTTTTCATGTTATCAAAAGAAAAAAAATTAAATTTTTATCTTTTTGTTATTTTTTATAATTTGTATTATGTTACCATCGTT
>NC_029785.2:100573329-100596969 GCF_000816755.2 Arachis ipaensis | reverse complement strand
CACCCTTCTCTTTAATTTTTATAGAGTTCGCTTAATTCCCGGCGGACTTCACCTCAAATTCTAAAAAAAAAATGGCTAACTCAAATTCTTAAATTTTACCATGCCAACTGTTACAATGGGTAACCGGATATTGATGGGTTGGACTCGTTAGGCTGTCCCAATCGTCTGTGAAGGAAAACCTTCGAAGGGGATCACGCTTCTGGGCTTCCGTCCGACTTGTGTGTATAAGTGAATGGGGGTGGTACCTACAAAGACACTCCGATGCCTAAGTCAGCAAGGTGTGTGAGCAGGTTTAGAGAATATTGGGACTTAGAGATACCTGAGGGGTGTCAGTGTATTTATAGTGATGAGCCAATAACCACCGTTAAAGTAGTTCTACTTTTTAAGGTGGATAACCATCCCTTCATATAAGGAAAGTTGAAATATGGCTCCTGGAAGTGGGTTGAGAGATTTTAGGGGCAGTTATTCACTTGAATGAGTGCCTATCTTCCAGCTAATCTTCGTTCCCGACTTCTTTAGAGCAAGTCGTGGTAAGGACCGACTTCTATAGGGGAAGGTCGGTGTAGAATAGGGCTCAATCCTTTGGATTGGGTCTCTCATTTGGACCTGGGCCTTAGTGTTGGGTCAAGGTATGAACAGTGCCCCTACTCGATCCCAATTGCTTTCAAGACTTGGGTTCGAGTATTCTACTCGGGGTCATAGCCGACCTATAGAGGAACCAACGTGATCGTTCGGAACCGACGTGACTTTCCGTGACTTTTTGAATTTCCACAGTCGCGTCTAATCAAACGTCGCGTCCGTTAGGAGTTCGTGTATCCACACGTAGGGGTTAATTACCTTGGTAACGGTGCACCCATTAATGGCTGCTTCCGCTTTTACCATTATGCCCCTAACGTGTTTATAAATACTTTCCCTCTCTTTCATTGTTTCGTTTCTGAAAACTTCATATTCGTGCACCCTTATTTTTGGAGAAAGCTTCGTTCTTGCCTTCTGTCGACTGTTGCTATTCCCGTCGCTTTCAAAAGCAAAAGTCAGTCATTCTCCTTTTACCACAAAAATGCTTTTTGTTTGCATGTTTCTGTTTCATAGGAGTGTTTGACCGTAGTTTTAGCCGTTTCGTTGGTTTTGAGAACTTCTACCTCAGACCCTTAGACACTTTATTTTGATTTCTTTTCCTTTTTTTTTTTGCTTTCCTTGTAGGATTCGTTGCCCCCTTTAGAAAGATGTCTACCTTAGAATCTCTTTCATTATGGGTTGATGGCACAGTTCTTGGGGAGGAACCCTTCGTAGATACTAACTTCATCACCAACCTCCGTACTCATCATAGACTTTGTACTTCCGATGAGGATGAGCCGAAGTATGAGTTGATTGCCCCGGGTCCAGAAGACCGGGTTTGCTTTGCGAGGGCTGCTGAGGCAGCCCCTCATTTTTTCTATATGTATGAGAGCATGATTACCCGTTTGGGCGTCTTTCTTCCTTTTTCTGATTTTGAAATAGCCGTTTTATGCCACTGCCGTGTTGCTCCTACCCAACTGCACCCTAATTCTTGGGGTTTTCTGAAAATTTACCAATTTATCAGCCACGCTTTAGATTTTCCGACTTCTCTGAGGATTTTATTTTTCCTCTTTCACATGACTAAGCCCTTTAGTGGGCAAAATAACAAACAACAGTGGGTGTCTTTCCGAGCTATACAAGGTCGGAGAATTTTCACCCTTTTTGATGAATCCTTCCTTGACTTCAAAAATTATTTTTTCAAAGTTCAAGCTGTAGAGGGTCACCATCCCTTTTTCCTATATGAGAATTCTTCCCCTTGCTTCCCTCTGTACTGGTTGGAGGCCTCCCCCTGTGAGAAATATAGTTTGGATGACTTGGATGAAGTGGAGGCAGCCATTGTGGGGTTCCTCCTAGAAGAGTGGGGGAGGGCCCCCTATCTGGATATAAAAAAGTTTCTCCAGGGATCTCCGACCTTTGTCCAGACACAACTAGGTAGCTTTTTGTTTGTTTATATTTTTCGACTTGTTTCTTCCGACTTGTTTTGCTGATTTTAGCTACCTAATTATTTTTTACAGAGATGGCGAAGAAGAATTCCAGGGAGTCTTACCAGAGAGTTCAGGAGGCCAAGGCAAGATCCCGCGCCAGAGTTGGTGGCGCCAGGGTAACTAGCTCTTCCCTTCCTTCCCCTCCCCCTCTTCTCACAATTTGGGGACCCCTACCTAACCCATTGTCATTTCTTCCTCAGCTTCTTCTCTGCCATCCCCTCCTCCCCGATCTTCCCCTGAACCAGAAAAGAAGAAGCGTAAGACTTTAGAGTCTAGCTCTTCTTTTGAAGGTGAGGTCAAGGTGGATGCGCCTCAGTTCGTTCAGAAGTATATCTATCCTCATACCCGTATAGGTATGGATGATGCTTCTGTTCGAAACCACCTTACTATTCTGGCTCAGGAGAGTATCAGGGCGACGGGGGTGTGCGCAAAGTTCCTTGATATTTTTGAGAAGACTCATCTTAGCTCTCTGGGTTCATCCTCGAGGGTTGAAGAGCTGGAGGGGAGGCTTCTCTTATATCAGGGGCAGGAGAAAGAGATGAGGGAGGAGGTCGCCAAGTTGAAGGAAGAGAAGAATGGTCTCCGGGAGAAGGAGCGGAAGCTGCAGGCCCAGTGTTCCATGGCAGAAGGCCTGAGGGAGAAGGCACAGGAGAGTTATTCGAGCTTATTTGAGGACCTTGTGGAGGTGAAAAAAGATTTGATGAGGGCTCGGGAGGCCTATACAGAGTTGGAGGACTCCATTGCTGATGGGGCTGAGGAAGCATGGAGGATCTTTAAGGAGCAGGTCAGGGGTCTTACCCCCGACTTAGATGTTTCTCCTTTGGATCCGGACAAGATTGTGGTTGATGAAGCTATTGTTCCTCCTCCATCTCCCAAATATGTCACCGAGTCTGATTTAAAGACTCGGGGGAAAAGGATAATGGAGTCCCCTCCCCGACCTAAAGATGCCCCGAGTTCTTCAAAGGCTCTTGGAACTTCCGCTCCATCTCCTATGGATATTGGCCCTGACAATGCTCCGACCACTTTTCCTGACTCTGGTGGTGCTCTGACTACTCCTCCCGACTCTGGTGGTGACGTCCTTCCTAACTGAAAAAATTTTATTGTGGCTATATGGGGCCCGGCCTGTGGGCCCTCCCTTTTGAACTATTTATTTTTATGTTTGTGGTAGTACTTTTCTGACATTCTCTTGGCCTTTTATGGCCGTTAACAAAAAATACCCTTTTTTGGATAAGGGTTTAAGTTACCTTTGCGTGCATGCTTTTCTGTTTTGAAAAAACCTTTTTTGATCTTTGTTCGAAAAGGAGAAACCTTTTTCTTCGCTGACTGTCCCATCTTGTAAGTTACTCTTAAGATTTTTCTTTGGGACAGCCTTGGCCTTAGCGCTTTTTGATAGGTTTTCTAATCTCTTTTTGGTATTCCTTATACCCAATTCTATTGAGTCTTTATGACTTAGGTTATTTTTGCGATGCATTTCTTTGTTTCTCGATTTTTTTGACTTATAAGTCAGACACTTTTCGAGTTTATCATGATCGAATTTTATAACCTATTTACACCGACTTGTACCTCGTCGTTTTATCCTGACGACCATCTAGGTCGGTTCATGGGATTTTCACGCTTTGTCGAGCTTAAGTCGGCGCGTTTCTTAGAAAGAAAGCGAGAAGGAATTTTATAAGAGATATTTGTAAAAGGTCTTTATTTATTCGCGAAGGTACTTTGCTGCTACTAAAGGTTTTTTACTATCTATGATCCCTTAGTCTCTACTGTGATGCCTCGTTAAAAATCCTTCTTCAGAAAAAACCCTTTTCTTTTTGGGAAAAAATCATGAAGTTGGAAAAAGAGTACATCAGGGAATAGAGTTCGCTATAACTGTAGTACCTTTTCATATTACAAGCATGCCACGACCTAGGTAACTCGGTGTCGTTTAAGTCGGTCACTTTGTAATAGCCTTTTCCTAAGACCTCACTAATCTTGTATGGTCCTTTCCAGTTAGCAGCGAGCTTTCCTTCCCCAGATTTATTGACTCCAATAACGTTTCTGATTAAGATTAAGAAGTCTGGGGTGAAGCTCTTTCGAATGACTTTTTTGTTGTACCTGGTAGTCATCTGGTGCGCAGAAATTGTGATTACACTTTAATTATGTAAAATTCATCGCTCTTTCTTTCCCGGGTAATGGCGCCAAAAATATGATGCCAATACCATGGTTCACAACTTCGCACAACTAACCAGCAAGTGCATTGGGTCGTCCAAGTAATACCTTACGTGAGTAAGGGTCAAATCCCACGGAGATTGTTGGTATGAAGCAAGCTATGGTCACCTTGTAAATCTCAGTCAGGCGGATATTAAAATAGTAATGGAGTTTTCGAAAATAATTAATAAAATAGGGATAGAAATACTTATGTAAATCATTGGTGAGAATTTCAGATAAGCGAATAGAGATGCTTTCGTTCCTCTGAACCTCTGCTTTCGGAGGCATCACCCTTGTCAATGGCTTTATCTTATCCTCTCAGTGAAAATGGTCAACGCACCCTGTCACGGCACGGCTATTCATCTGTCGGTTCTCGATCCTGCTGGAATAGGATTTACTATCCTTTTGCGTCTATCACTACGCCCGACAATCGCGAGTTTGAAGCTCGTCACAGTCATTCAATCATTGAATCCTACTCGGAATACCACAGACAAGGTTTAGACCTTCCGGATTCTCTTGAATGCCGCCATCATTCTAGCTTACACCACGAAGATTCCGATTAAGAAATCTAAGAGATACTCATTCAATTCTAATGTAGAACGGAAGTGGTTGTCAGGCACGCGTTCATAGGGAATGATGATGATTGTCACGTTCATCATATTCAGGTTGAAGTGCGAATGAATATCTTAGAAGCGAAATAAGATGAATTGAATAGAAAACAGTAGTACTTTGCATTAATCCTTGAGGAACAGCAGAGCTCCACACCTAAATCTATGGAGTGTAGAAACTCTACCATTAAAAATACATAAGTGAAAGGTCCAGGCATGGCCGAATGGCCAGCCCCCCTGATCTAAGAACCAGGCGTCCAGAGATATAACTCAGGATCAAAAGATAATCCAAAGATGTCTAATACAATAGTAAGAGGTCCTATTTATAATAAACTAGCTACTAGGGTTTACAGAAGTAAGTAATTGCTGCATAAATCCACTTCCGGGGCCCACTTGGTATGTGATTGGGCTGAGCTTTAACTTTCCACGTGCAGAGGCCATTTGTGGAGTTGAATGCCAGGTTTTGATCCATTTCTGGCATTCAACTCTGGTTTTTGATCCCTTTCTGGCGCTGAACTCCAGAATTGGGCAGAGAGCTGGCGTTGAACGCCAGTTTGCATCGTCTATTCTTAGCCAAAGTATGGAATATTATATATTGCTGGAAAGCCCTGGATGTCTACTTTCCAACGCAATTGGAAGCGCGCCATTTCGAGTTCTGTAGCTCCAAAAAATCCACTTTAAGTGCAGAGAGGTTAGAATCCAACAGCATCAGCAGTCCTTCTTCAACCTCTGAATCTGATTTCTGCTCAAGTCCCTCAATTTCAGCCAGAAAATACCTGAAATCCCAGAAAAATACACAAACTCATAGTAAAGTCCAGAAATGTGAATTTAACATAAAAACTAATGAAAACATCCCTAAAAGTAACTAGATTCTACTAAAAACATACTAAAAACAATGCCAAAAAGCGTATAAATTATCCGCTCATCACAACACCAAACTTAAATTGTTGCTTATCTCCAAGCAACTGAAAATCAAATAGGATGAAAAGAAGAGAATATACTATAAATTCCAAACTATCAATGAAACAGAGCTTCAATCATATGAGCGGGACTTATAGCTTTTTGCCTCTTGAATAGTTTTGGCATCTCACTTTATCCATTGAAGTTAAGAATGATTGGCATCTATAGGAACTCAGAGTTCAGATAGCATTTAGGGTGGGTTTGGGTGGGAAATTGGTTTTGAATTTTGAAGGTAGGTGAAGTTTATGAGGTAGGTTTATGGGGAAGAGTGGATGGATGTGAGTGGTGAAGAGGTGATGGAAAAGAGAGATTGAGGTGATTGGTGAAGGATTTTTGGGGAAGAGTGTTTATGGGATTGTGTGAAAGAGAGGTGAGAAGAAGTGAGTGGAGGTAGGTGGGGATCCTGTGGGGTCCACAGATCCTGAGATGATCTTGTGGGGTCCACAGATCCTGAGGTGTCAAGGCACTTACATCCCTGCACCAATTTAGGCATGCAAAATGCCCTTGCACACAACTCTGGGCGTTCAGCGCCAGGTTGGTGCCCATTTGGTGAGCCTCAGAGTCCTTTGGTTCCTCAGAGGGAAGCTCCTTATTGATCACTGGACGTCCCAGGAGATCTTCCTCCTTGGGATTCACGTCCTCCTCTCCCTCATTGGTTTTGGCCATTTTGGTTATGTCAATGGCCTTGCACTCTCCTTTTGGATTCTCTTCTGTATTACTTGGGAGAGTACTAGGAGGGATTTCAGTGATCCTTTTACTCAGCTGGCCCACTTGTGCTTCCAAATTTCTAATGGAAGACCTTGTTTCATTCATGAAACTTGCAGTGGCCTTGGATAGATCAGAGACTAAGTTTGCTAAATTAAAAGTATTTTGTTCAGAGTTCTCTGTCTGTTGCTGAGTGGATGATGGAAAAGGCTTGATATTGCTAAACCTATTTCTTCCACCATTATTAAAGCCTTTTTGAGGCTTTTGATCCTTCCATGAGAAATTTGGATGATTTCTCCATGATGAGTTATAGGTGTTTCCATAAGGTTCACCTAAGTAATTCACCTCTGCTATTGCAGGGTTCTCAGGATCATAAGCTTCTTCTGCATAAGAAGCCTCTTGAGTACTGTTGGATGCAGCTTGCATTTCATTCAGACTCTGAGAAATCATATTGACTTGCTGAGTCAACATTTTGTTCTGAGCCAATATGACATTCAGAGTATCAACTTCAAGAACTCCCTTCTTCATAGGCGTCCCATTACTCATAGGATTCCTCTCAGAAGTGTACATGAACTGGTTATTAGCAACCATGTCAATGAGTTCTTGAGCTGGCTGCCATCTCCTTTACTTGTTCGAAATTTTCAATAAGGTTGTCTCTGGATTATTGTAATTTAGCTTCTCTTAGTTTTCTTTTCAGAGTCCTTTCAGGTTCTGGATCAGCTTCAACAAGAATGCCTTTTTCTCTGTCCCTGCTCATAAGTAAGAGAAGAGAAAAAGAAAAGAAGAGGAATCCTTTATGTCACAGTAAAGAGGTTCCTTATTGTTAGTAGAAAAAGAAGAAGAAGAAAAATTCGAACACAGATAGAGAGAGGGTTCGGATTTTTGGGGGTGTGAGGAAGAGATGTTAGTAGATAAATAAATAAATAGAAGGGGATGAGAGAGAAGGAATTTTCGAAAATAATTTTTGAAAAAGAGTTAGTGATTTTCGAAAATAGTTTTGAAAAAGGTTAGTAGTTTTTCGAAAATTCAAATAAAAAAATAATTAGTTAATTAAAAAGAAATTTTTGAAAAAGGGGGAAGATATTTTCGAAAATGAGAGAGAGAGAGTTAGTTAGGTGGTTTTGAAAAAGATAAGAAACAAACAAAAAGTTAGTTAGTTAGTTGAAACGAATTTTGAAAATCAATTTTGAGAAGATAAGGAGTTAGGAAGTTAGAAAAGATATTTTGAAATCATATTTTTGAAAAAGATAAGATAAGAAGATATTTTTGAAAAGATGTGATTGAAATTAGTTTTTGAAAAATATTTAATTTTTAAAATCTCAATTAATGACTTGATTCACAAGAAATCACAAGATATGATTCTAGAACTTGAAGTTTGAATCTTTCTTAACAAGTAAGTAACGAACTTGAAATTTTTGAATCAAAACATTAATTAGTGATGTTATTTTCGAAAATATGATGTAAAATTAAGAAAAAGATTTTTGAAAAATATTTTTGAAATTTTCGAAAATAACTAAAAAAATTGAAAAAGATTTTGAAACAGATAAGATTTTCAAATTGAAAATTTGATTTGACTCATAAAAATAACTAGATTTTAAAATTTTTTGAAAAAGTCAAATCTAATTTTCGAAATTTTGAGAGAGAAAAAGGGAAAGATATTTTTTTTATTTTTGAATTTTTTATGATGAGAGAGAAAAACACTAAAAAGATGCAATGCATGAAATTTTTAGATCAAAACATGTGATGCATGCAAGAATGCTATGAATGTCAAGATGAACACCAAGAACACTATGAAGATCATGATAAACACCAAGAACATATTTTTGAAAAATTTTTAATGCAAAGAAAACATGCAAGACACCAAACTTAGAATTTTTTAATGCTTAGACACTAAGAATTCAAGAATGCATATGAAAAACAAGAAAAGACTCAAAACATGCAAATGCAAAGATCAAACAAGAAGACTTACTAAGAACAACTTGAAGATCATGAAGAACACTATGAATGCATGAAAATTTTCGAAAAATGCAAGATGCACATGCAATTAACACCAAACTTATAACATGACTCAAGACTCAAACAAAAAAACACAAAAAATATTTTTGATTTTTTATGATTTTTTAAATTTTTTTTTGGAATTTTTTTTCAAAAATTATTTGAAAAACAAAAATGAGGATTTCAAAATCTTTAATATGAATTCCAGGAATCTTGTGCTCTTTAGTCTAAAGCTCCAATCAAAGGGTCAGACATGGCTTAATAGCCAGTCAAGCTTTAGAATGGATTTACATCCATTGAGGTGATTAGTTGAAGACCAATCCCAAAGGAGTTTGGGTATGGCTTTTCAGCCAGATAGGATTCAACATGTTACCATGAAACTCTAGAATTCATTCTTGAAAGTTTTGAAGCCATAGAATAATTTACTTTTGAAAATATTTTTATTTTCAAATTTTTTTTTTCGAAAACAAAGGAGAAAATTTTGAAAGATTTTTGAAAATTTTTTGAAGAGAAAACAAAAAGAAAATTACCTAATCTGAGCAACAAGATGAACCGTCAGTTGTCCATACTCGAACAATCCCCGGCAACGGCGCCAAAAACTTGGTGCGCAGAAATTGTGATTACACTTTAATTATGTAAAATTCATCGCTCTTTCTTTCCCTGGTAATGGCACCAAAAACATGATTCATAGGGAATGATGATGATTGTCACGTTCATCACATTCAGGTTGAAGTTCGAATGAATATCTTAGAAGCGAAATAAGATGAATTGAATAGAAAATAGTAGTACTTTGCATTAATCCTTGAGGAACAGCAGAGCTCCACACCTTAATCTATGGAGTGTAGAAACTCTACCGTTAAAAATACATAAGTGAAAGGTCCAGGCATGGCCGAATGGCCAGCCCCCCTGATCTAAGAACCAGGCGTCCAGAGATATAACTCAGGATCAAAAGATAATCCAAAGATGTCTAATACAATAGTAAGAGGTCCTATTTATAATAAACTAGCTACTAGGGTTTACAGAAGTAAGTAATTGCTGCATAAATCCACTTCCGGGGCCCACTTGGTGTGTGCTTGGGCTGAGCTTTAACTTTCCACATGCAGAGGCCATTTGTGGAGTTGAACGCCAGGTTTTGATCCATTTCTGGCGTTCAACTCTGGTTTTTTATCCCTTTCTGGCTCTGAACTCCAGAATTGGGCAGAGAGTTGGCGTTGAACGCCAGTTTGCGTCGTCTATTCTTGGCCAAAGTATGGATTACTATATATTTCTGAAAAGCCCTGGATGTCTACTTTCCAACGCAATTGGAAGCGCGCCATTTCGAGTTCTGTAGCTCCAGAAAATCCACTTTGAGTGCAGGGAGGTTAGAATCCAACAGCATCAGCAGTCCTTCTTCAACCTCTGAATCTGATTTCTGCTCAAGTCCCTCAATTTCAGCCAGAAAATACCTGAAATCCCAGAAAAACACACAAACTCATAGTAAAGTCCAAAAATGTGAATTTAACATAAAAACTAATGAAAATATCCCTAAAAGTAACTAGATTCTACTAAAAACATACTAAAAACAATGCCAAAAAGCGTATAAATTATCCGCTCATCATCATCCTTTGCTTCAATGCTGCTTCTCTTATCTGGGCTTGTTCTCGGACTTCGGGGAGCAGTTCCAGCTCCTCTTTGTGCCCCTGTATATTTCCGATCTCATCATGGAAGATCACCATTGGACTTTGTTCGTCGATTTCTACTGGTATCATGGCTTCCACACCGTAGACAAGTCGGAAGGGTGTTTCTCCTGTGGCAGATTGTGGCGTCGTCCGGTAAGCCCATAACACTTGTGGGAGCTCCTCAGCCCAAGCTCCTTTTGCGTCTTGTAGTCTTTTCTTTAATCCCGCCAGTATGACTTTATTGGCTGCTTCGGCTTGTCCATTTGCTTGTGGATGTTCCTCCGAGGTGAACTGGTGTTTGATCTTTATACTGGCTACCAGGATTTTGAAGGTAGAGTCGGTGAATTAGGTTCTATTATCTGTGGTGATGGAATGAGGTATCCCATACCTTGTGATAATATTTTTGTAGAGGAACCTCCGACTTCTCTGAGCCGTGATGGTGGCTAATGGCTCTTCTTCTATCCACTTTGTGAAGTAGTCTATTCTCACAATTAAGTATTTGACTTGTCCTGGGGCCTGGGGAAAAGGACCTAACAGATCCATCCCCCATTTTACAAAGGGCCATGGAGAAGTTATACTGATTAGCTCCTCGGGAGGAGCCACGTAGAAATTTGTATGCATCTGGCATGGTTGGCACTTCTTCACAAATTCTGTGGCATCCTTTTGCAAGGTCGGTCAGTAGAATCCAGCTCGGATTATCTTTTTGGCAAGTGATCTGGCTCCGAGATGGTTTTCGCAGATCCCATTATGAACCTCCTCTAGTACTTCAGATGTCCTTGAGGTCGGTACGCACTTCAGTAGTGGTGTTGATATTCCTCTTTTATAGAGGATATTTTTTACCAGAGTGTAGTATTGTGCTTTCCTCCAAATTTTCTTGGCTTCTTTTTCCTCTTTGGGGAGGATGTCGAATTTCAGGTATTCGACCAAGGGATTCATCCATCCAAGGTTTAGTCCGGTTACTTCAAGGACATCTTGTTTGTCTTCTGTTTTCACCACGGAGGGTTCTTGGAGAGTTTCCTGGATCAAGCTTCTATCATTTTCTCCCGATTTGGTACTTGCTAACTTGGAGAGGGCGTCTGCTCTGCTGTTAAGATCCCGAGTTATGTGTCTGACCTCGGTTTCTGCAAAGCGCCCGAGGTGCTCCAGAGTTTTTTCCAGGTATTTCTTCATATTCGAGTCTTTGACCTGATACTCTCTATTTATTTGGGAGGTCACCACTTGAGAGTCACTGAATATCAGCACTTTGGTTGCACCGACCTTTTCTGCCAGCTTTAATCCTGCAATCAGGGCTTCATATTCTGCCTGATTATTAGAAGCTGGAAATTCAAACTTGAGGGAAATCTCTATCTGTGTTCCCCCTTCATTGGCTAGTATTATGCCTGCACCGCTTCTTGTCTTGTTTGAGGATCCATCTACGTATAGTTCCCACGTAGTTGGCTTTTCCTCTTGGTCTCCCGCATACTCCGCTATGAAGTTGGTGAGGCATTGGATTTTGATTGCCGTCTGAGTTTCGTACTTCAAGTCGAACTCGGAGAGCTCTATTACCCACTGAACCATTCTCCCTGCAACATCCGTCTTTTGGAGGATTTGCTTCATAGGTTGGTTCGTTCGGACTCTTATTGTGTGGGCTTGGAAGTAAGGCCGTAACCTCTGTGAGGCTATTACTAAGGAGTAAGCAAAATTCTCTAGTTTGTGGTACCTTAGTTCGGGGCCCTGTAGAACTTTGCTGGTGAAGTACACTGGATGCTATCCGACCTCATCTTCTCGTATCAGGGCTGATGCTACAGCTTTGTCTGCTACAGACAAATATAGGACGAGCTCTTTCCCACTAGAGGTCGGGTTAGGATTGGAGGTTGGATCAAGAACCTTTTGAACTCCTGGAACGCTTCTTCGCATTCTGGAGTCCATTCGAACTGGCATCCCTTTCTTAGTAGAGAGAACAGTGGAAGGGATCTTAATGCTGACCCTGCCAAGAACCTGGAGAGGGCTGCAAGTCGGCCATTCAGTTGTTGAACCTCTCTTAAGCAAGTCGGGCTTTTCATTTATAGGATGGCTTTGCACTTGTCGGGATTTGCTTCGATCCCTCTTTGGGTTAGCATAAATCTTAGAAATTTTTCAGCCTCTACCGCGAAGGTGCATTTTGCGGGATTTAGCCTCATCCCATGCGACCTTACGGTGTTGAAAACTTGCGAGAGGTCTGTTAAGAGGTCGGCTTCTTTCCGGGTTTTCACCAGCATGTCGTCTACGTAGACCTCCATTAAGTTCCCGAGGTGGGGAGCAAACACCTTGTTCATCAGCCTTTGGTATGTGGCCCCTGCATTTTTTAATCCAAAGGGCATGACCACGTAGCAATAATTCGCTCTGGGTGTGATGAATGATGTCTTTTCCTGGTCTGGTTTGTACATCGGGATTTGGTTGTATCCTGAGTAGGCATCCATAAATGATAAGTATTGATACCCCGAGCTGGAGTCTACTAGAGTGTTAATGCTTGGAAGTGGATATGGGTCTTTGGGACATGCTTTATTCAGGTCGGTATAGTCGACGCACATCCTCCACTTGCCGTTTTGCTTCTTGACTAGCACTGCATTTGCTAGCCATGTTTGATATTTGACTTCTCTGATGAAGTCAGCTTCCAGGAGAGCTTGTACCTGCTTTTTCACCGCTTGAGCTCGTTCTGGGCCGAGCTTACGCCTTCGCTGCTGTACAGGTCGTGACCCCGGATATACTGAGAGCCTATGGGACATGAGCTTAGGGTTTATCCCGGGCATGTCGGAAGCTTTCCAGAAAAAGAGGTCAGAGTTATTTCTTAAGAGCTTTGTCAACCTTTGTTTTAGGTTTTCTTCTAGGTCGGTCCCTATGTTGGTATTTTTTCCTTCCTCTTCGCCGACCTGTACTTCTTCAGTTTTTCCTCCTGGTTGTGGACGCAACTCTTCTTTGGCTCTTGCGCCGCCGAGCTCTATGGTGTGGACTTCCTTGCCTTTTCCTCTCAGGTTCAGGCTTTCATTGTAGCATTTTCTCGCCAATTTCTAGTCTCCCCGTACCGTTGCTATCCCCGCAAAGATGAGGGGTAGACACCACTGCTCCGAGTCGATTTAGGGTAGCTCTACCAATTAAGGCATTATATGATGACCGCACGTCGAGGAATATAAAGTCTATGCTCAGAGTTTTGGATTTTTCCCCCTTTCTGAAGGTCGTGTGAAGAGGTAGAAATCCTAGTGGTTTTATCGGCGTGTCGCCTAATCCGTACAAGGTATTGGGGTAGGCTCTTAACTCCTTTTCGTACAACCCTAGTTTGTCGAATGCGGGCTTGAAAAGGATGTCTGCTGAACTCCTTTGGTCTACTAGAGTTCTGTGGAGATGGGCATTGGCTAGGATCATGGTTATCATCACTGGATCATCATGTCCAGGGATTACTCCTTGCCCATCCTCCTTTGTAAATGAGATAGTAGGGAGGTCGGGCGATTCGCTCCCGACCTGGTAGACTCGCTTGAGGTGTCTCTTGCGAGATGAATTGGTGAGTCCTCCTCCCGCAAATCCTCCCGAGATCATATGTATGTGTCTCTCGGGGGTTTGTGGTGGTGGGTCTCTTCTGTCCCCGTCATCTCGCTTTCTTTTTTCATGATTGTCCGACCTTTCCATGAGATATATGTCAAGTCGGCCTTCTCTGACCAGCTTTTCTATCACATTTTTGAGGTCGTAGCAATCATTTGTTGAGTGACCATACATCTTATGGTACTCACAGTAGTCGCTGCGACTTCCTCCCTTTTTATTTTTAATGGGCTTGGGAGGCGGCAGTCTTTCAGTATTGCAGATTTCTCTGTATATATCCACTATGAAAACCTTTAGAGGAGTATAAGAGTGATATTTCCTCGGTCTGTCGAGACCGAGCTCTTATTTCTTCTTGGGCTCTCTTTCTTTCTCTTTTATCGAGTAGGGATGCCCAGGTCGCCAATTCGGCTCTCATAGTCTGGCATTCTCCTCCATGTTGATGTACTTTTCTGCTCTTTCTTGTACATCACTCAAGGAGGTGGGGTGCCTTTTTTATATGGACTGTGAAAAGGGACCTTCTCTAAGTCCATTTACTACCCCCATGATGACCGCTTCAGTGGGCAGGTCTTGAATCTCCAAACACGCTTTGTTAAACCTTTCCATATAGTCCCGTAAAGGCTCTCCGACCTCCTGCTTTATTCCCAGGAGGCTCAGTGCGTGCTTTACTTTATCCTTCTGGATGGAGAACCTCATTAAGAACTTTCTCAAGAGGTCCTCGAAGCTGGTAACCGACCTTGGAAGGAGGCTATCAACCACTTCATTGCCGCTTTTGATAGAGTGGTCGGGAAAGCTTTACAGCGAGTTGCATTCGAAGCATCAGCCAGATACATCCGACTTTTAAAATTGCTTAGATGATGCTTCGGGTCCGTGGTTCCGTCATAGAGGTTCATATCAGGGCTTTTGAAGTTTCTTGGAACTTTTGCCCTCATGATGTCCTCATTGAAAGGATCCTCTCCTCCTAGGGGCGACTCTTCTCGGTCGCCACGGGAGTTCCGACTTCTAAGGGAAGATTCTAGCCTCAAGAGTTTTTCCTCTAAATCTTTTCGTCGCTCTATCTCTTCCCTGAGGTTTCGCTCCACCTCTCGTTGTCGCTCTAATTCTTGTTCCAGTTGTTCCAAACGAACTTGAT
This sequence comes from Arachis ipaensis, assembly GCF_000816755.2. NCBI lineage: Eukaryota > Viridiplantae > Streptophyta > Magnoliopsida > Fabales > Fabaceae > Arachis > Arachis ipaensis. Next base: position 100,582,142 of record NC_029785.2, on the reverse strand, counting down.
GACCATGGACCAATCCCATTAGCTCGGTTGCATGGGGTGGCCCTTCCTTTCCTGATTCTCATCCCTCCGAGGAGTTTACCTTTGGGTTTTTTAACCCAGAGGTGCCCTCTCTATGTTGGTCATCGGTTCTCTGGTGAAGGGTTGGGTCCGCATCGTTGTTTCCGGTATCCAGGTCTTCCTGTTCGGAATCGGACGCGGTATGACTATCTTCTGGTGACTTGTCCGCCATCACTGGTCGATCTCTCGGGTCCCCGGCAATGGCGCCAATGTTACGATGGGTAACCGGAGATTGATGGGTTTGACTCGTTAGGCTGGCCCAATCATCTGTGAAGGGAAACCTTCGAAGGGGATCGCGCTTCTGGGCTTCCGTCCGACTTGTGTATATAAGTGAATGGGGGTGGTACCTGCAAAGACACTCTGATGCCTAAGTCAGCAAGGTGTGTGAGCAGGTTTAGAGAATATTGGAACTTAGAGATACCTGAGGGGTGTCAGTGTATTTATAGTGATGAGCCAATAACCACCGTTGAAGTAGTTCTACTTTTTAAGGTGGATAACCGTCCCTTCATATTAGGGAAGTTGAGATATGGCTCCTGGAAGTGGGTTGAGAGATTTTAGGGGCAGTTACTCACTTGAATGAGTGCCTATCTGCCAGCTAATCTTCGTTCCCGACTTCTTTAGAGCAAGTCGTGGTAAGGACCGACTTCTATAGGGGAAGGTCGGTGTAGAATGGGGCTCAATCCTTTGGATTGGGTCTCTCATTTGGACCTGGGTCTTAGCGTTGGGTCAGGGTATGAACACCAACCATTATCATCGTTTTTAGAGTACATAGTAGTACACAAGAGTACATATGAATAAGCCATATTTTTATTTAATTTATAATGAGAAAATTTTTTTATTAAATATGACTTGTATCTGTATATTTTTGGAGACGATAATAATAATTGCTATTACTGCCAGTAATGTTGAAGAAGACATACTTGTTGTCTGTATATTTTTGTGTATTCTTATGTACTCTTAGATACGATGATAATGATTTAAAAATTTGAGTTACGTGGATTTTGTAAAAAATTGAAGTGAAGTTCGCTGGAGCTAAGCGAACTCGTCCTAAATAAAAAAAAATCATATTTGAAAAATTAAGTTAAAAAATTAGATATAAAAAATAATTATTTTTTTATTTTATTTTTTAAAAAAAAACATAAAAGGGTATTCTGCGCCACTTTAATATCAGAAAATGCCGGTGGAAATGGCAGTAAAAGACTAAAATCCAGTTTGTCAAATCATTTTGGTTTTTGGGATGGAAACCGTTCATAGAATTATGTGCATTTGTAGTCTATTTTAGACACATTGTGATGCTATTATTAGAATACATAATTTATTTTCGAAGGTACTTAATTTTATAATAACTCCTAATATTCTATTTAATATTATTCTATAGGATTTCCGATTTTTTTTTTCTATTGCTAAATCTCACACATGCTAAAAGAAGTACAGAAGCCTCAACTTGTTCTCTAATATCCAACTATCCAAGTCTCATAGACTATAAAGGTTTTTTTTAGCAGGTTTAAATCAGCCAATTTTTTAAACAACTCCATTTAATAATTAATTTTAAATTTTTTTAATTCAAAATTAAAATAAGAGTAAATGTCCTTTCTGATCCCTAACCATTTGTCCGATGGACTTTCCACCCCCTAAAAAATCTAAATACCCAAATCGATCCCTATCTATTTAGATATCTGTACGTTCCAGTCCCTGCAACCGGTTCCGAGCAGGTCACTTGCTGATGTGTCAGTGACTTGTCCACGTGGGTTTCTCTCCTTCATATTTGGGACAAATCGCCCCCTGTAACTTTGTTGAAACGTTGTGTTTCATTATGAGCAGTTATCTCCTGGGTGTTCATAGCTATTTAGGGTTTTTTCTTTGTTCTTCATTGTCTTTGTTGTGTGTGGAGTGAAGATAAGGACTTTTCTCCTGAAGAATAATATGGCTATAAAAGTCAGAGACTCTTTTTCACGAACCGTGGAGGAAAGCAGTGAAGCTGGGAAGAATTTGTGCTGGAGTTCGACTCTGGGTTCCATTGGGAGTATAGGGGAAAAGACAAACCAAGGCAAGAAAAGATTTGTAGCACCCAGATGTCATTGTAGCACATATGCAATATTGTTTCAGTCTAGTACTGTAGGAAATCCGAACATGCTTTTTTTTTTGGTTGCTCAATGTTTAAGGTAATCATTTTTCAATTTTAGTTTTGTTTCAAAATTCATTGCCATTACCATGGAGTGTTGTTTGTTGCAGACCGCAACTCTACATTGCAAATACTTTGCTTGGCTTGATGAATATGTTGAGTCATATTCACATAAAGCTGATGTCAATTAGAATGGTATGGTTGAAAGTTTGAAGACGATGGAAGAAAGATTGGAGGCACTGGAAGTAATGATGGCGAAGCAGAAAATTGAAAAAACATTTGGAGGCAACACTAAATGCAGAACCTTAACTACTTTTTTAATTGGAATTGCAGCTACACTTATAATTTCATCAATTTGCAGTGGGTTAATTGAGAAAAATGTGAATTTGATTTAGTGTGCAAAGTTATGTAAATAGAAGACAACTACTTAATGTATTATGGTTGAAATTCATAGCTTGTATGAAGACAATAACTCATGTTATGATTATTTACTCTAATTTAGTGATACTTAATTTATTTTATTTCATGTAGTTATTAGAATTTAAAATAGTGTATTGAGATATTATCATATTGTATTATTATGAGTTTGTGAAACACATGTCTATGAAGATAACAATGTAAATATTCAAATATATGGCACATTTGGAATTACACTCCAATTCCTGAGAGTTTCATAAAGCGATTCAATGATTCACAAACCAAAGCATGAGTGTTTTACAAAAAATTCACTCCAAAATATGAGTATCTCTAAATCAATCCTGAGTATTATGTAGACTTCAAATCAGAACCTAATCATAACATCAACACTATAACCAAAATAACTAAGATAGAGTCTCCCTAAACCAAAGTTCTACATTCTCTAAACAATATAATATTCACATAGCAAGTTCTTTCACTGGTTTTTTGGTGGAGGCTTCATTCCTGGAGTTAGAATGAACTTGAATAGCCTTGATGAGGTCCCAGTGCTAGCTGCTGCCAGAGTTTCATTGGAGATTGCATGAGAGGTTTTCTGTAAGCTTTGTCCTTCTGGTTAGGCTTGTACATTGTGAGGATGTTCGTTGGACTGCACTGGAGGACTTGGGGGTCTTCTGACCATCTGTTTGGGCCTAAACTTTGGAGCTGCAGAATGGGGCTGAGCCTTTGGAGCCTGAGTTGTGGTCTGATTTATTGGAGTAGTTTGATCAGTTTCTGGAACCTGGTAAAATAATAGTGAATCACATTTGGGCTCCAAAACTACATCTTTTGTGTTTAAAAAAAAGTTAAGAACTATGGTGTCTCTATTTACCTCTGCAGTTGGGGCAGTTTGTGAAATGTTTATCTCATCTGGCTCTACATGCGGCCTCTTTGGCATTTTTTTCTTATTTTTCCTAGCCGTATCCTGTATGACAGAAGCATGTTTTGCAGCCACATATGTATACAAATATTAACTCATTGTGAATACTCAAAGACACAACCCAATATGTATACGACTTACAAAATACTTGTCTAAAAAAAAGCTTACAAGAGGATCCAGGTTAATAGGTTCAGGTTCTTCAACAGGTATGTTATTTACACCACCATCAATACCAGCCACATTCCCTATAGGGGGAAGGACAGGAGCTACATTTTCAGTCATCGCAACCAAAGCTTTGCTAGCCACTTTTGCCTTCTTCCTTTTTGGTTGCCAGTCGGGTTTAGCTGGTGCTCCCTTGCATGTTTTATAATAATGCCCCTTCTCCCCACATTTGCTATACGTTACCTGAAAAGTTCTTTTCATTTTGTCGCCAATCACTGGGGGAGGGGGAGGGGGTGCACCGGATTCAGTCCTGCGTTTCTTTGGACGACCAGCTGGTCTTACTATCCTGGGTGGTTGTGGCTTTGGATGGTCTGTCTTCTCCCAAAATTTTTTGCTGTTCACTGGATTTACACACAAGTCATATGTTTTCCTCACAGCATCCATAGTGAGATAAGGGCTCACAAAGTCTTCAGCAGCCTTGATCCTCAACTTAGAGATAGCAGCAACTGCGTGGACACATGGCATCCCTATACAACAGCAACAAAAACATGAATATGGTGTGCTAAAAATTGTGAAAATAACAAGACAAGAATTAATAATTAATGTTTACCTGTCAACTGCCATGCATTGCAAGTGTATGTATGTTGTTGGAGATTGACGCCTAATTTGTGTTTTCCCCTAGTAACTTCAAATAGAACCCTGTCATTATCTCCGCTCCATTGTGCATTCCATTTATGACTCTGTGGTTTAATGTGCCTGTCAAGCCTCCACTGCTGCATTGGTGCCAGTTTTCCAATGCACCTCCCTAGAATCCTCTTGTGCTTGGCCATCTTTTTTATTATTGTACACCTTATTTCTTCACACATTGTTAGAATCGGCTTCTCCCTTGCCTTAACTATCATAGAATTCCAAACCTCACACATGTTATTGGTGAGGCTGTCATTCTTCGGACCATGACTGAAATATGCCTTGCACCAAACTCCTGGGTCAAATTGATTCATATACTCCCATCCTCCATGGCACTCACTTTTAAACTTCTCCATTGGTGCTTTGAACTGTACCTGAGTAGTGCACTTGGCAGCATGCCATAACAGTCCTTTTACCTGCTTGTTATTGAATCTTTGTTGAAGATTCTTCCAAATGTGCAGCACACAATTTCTATGGTGTGCATAGGGCATGACTTCCTTTGCTGCACGCATAAGTCCCTGCAAAGATAGTTTAAAAACCAAATATATGCCATTTCTAATTGCTACAGATATCTAATTATAAACCAATTGCTGGCAATAGAAGTCACTGGTATAAACCAATTATAACTGTTACAAACGTCTAATTATAATTCAACATGTGCAACAGAAGTCTATAGCCATAAACTAATTATAAGTCAATTATATTGTGCAGAATTTTATTTATAAAACAAAAAATTATATGCCAATTATATGTCAATTATAACTGTTACAAACATCTAATTATAATCCAACATGTGCAACAGAAGTCTATAGCCATAAACTAATTATAAGTCAATTATATTGTGCAGAATTTTATTTACAAAACAAAATTATATGCCAATTATAACCGTTACAAACATCTAATTATAATCCAACATGTGCAACAGAAGTCTATAGCCATAAACTAATTATAAGTCAATTATATTGTGTAGAATTGTATTTATAAAAACCAAAAATTATATGCCAATTATAAGCCAATTATAACTGTTACAAACATCTAATTATAATCCAACATGTGCAACAGAAGTCTAATTATGACTTGATGTAACCCAATTATATGCTACAGACTTCTTTATACACTCTAGTAATCTAAACAATATCAACACTATAATCCAACTATATTCTGCAAAATTAGAAACAATATCAGAATAGGTTGGCAAATGTTGTTACCTTCTGTTGGTCGGACATGAGATTCCATCCACGCACTTGATGGTCTCCCAAATCATCCTGAAGCCGAGTTAAGAACCACATCCAGTTCTCTGTGTTTTCTGCTCTTGTAATAGCATATGCAATAACGAATACATGGTTGTTAGCATCAAGTGACATTGCAGTTAGGAGTTGGCCTCCATAATACCCCTTTAAAAAGCATCCATCTAGGCCTATTAGTGGTCTGTAACCCTTAACAAATCCATTTCTGCACGCATCTAAGCATATGTAAATTTTGTCAAACAGCGGTAGAGATTGCGGAATTGGGTCAACACACATGTCAGCCGTGCTGCCTGGGTTACTCCTATGCAACTCTTGTAAATAATCCCACAACTTCCCATATTGTGCCTTGTCATTCCCAACAACAATTTCCCTAGCTTCTTTCAAAGCCCTTTGGATCATTTTTGGATGGACCTGAACATTGTAGTCCTGTTTCATATGCTCTGTTGCTTCTCTCGGTGTTAGCTTAGGCTGTTTGCCAACCTTTTTTCCAGCTTATCTGTGACCCATGCCCTATTGGCCAAGTTGCTTCCATAATCCCTTCCACATGTATGCTTGTTGTGAAATATTTTTATCTCAAATGCCATTGTTTTTGAGTTTCTTGCCACGTATATCAACCATGGGCAGTTCTCCTCTGTACATCTAGCCCTGACCCTCTCCTTCTCATTCTTGATATACATGCAATCTCTTCCATCCCAGACAAATACATCCTTTAAGGCTTTCTTAAATCTCTCCATACTCGAAAATTGCATTCCAAGCTCAAACTAAACCTCTCCATATTCATTTTCTTCATTGAAATCAAGTCCATGCATTTTTCTCTCATCCTCAGAAGATACCGGGGGTATGACACTCTTCAGAAGCATATTCATAGTTGTATTCATCACTGTCACTCTTCTCATTAACCACTGCTGGACCTCCAATATCTGTTTCTACTGGCCCTTGGCCAGAACCCAACCCACTAGGAGGTGTCTCAGTTCGATTTGCTTTACTAGATTCACCGTATAGCACATGTCTCTTCCTCCTCCTCCTGGTATACCTTTTTGATGATTTCTTACCATTTTTCTTAGGTGACTGCTTCTTCTTGTTTGATGGAGACACCGATACTTTTTTCTTTGTTTTTTTTTCACGTCTGTTTGGTGACTCAATATCACTACTATCAGTCTCATAACCAGGAGGAGGAGGCTTGTAGGCCTCATCCTCGGCACTCTCGTATCCGTCATCTGATGAGGATTCATCTGTGACCACAACGAGCTCTTCCTCTGGTTCTGGCTCTGGTTCGACTGCCATTGGTTGACTTACCGGGTGCTCAAAGTAGATGTAGAACTCATTTCTATCTGGACAACTTAGGGTGGCTTCACACATGTCATTAATATCCTGGTCACCCTTAAGGATATGAAGCCCAAACTCCAAGTTTCTTGCTGCTGGATCAAGCCAGTAAATTTCTTTGTATTCTAGATAACCTAATCCCCTGAAGAATTCTTCCAAATCCTTCTTGTTGACAAAATCAACATCCATGGGTGGAAATTTCTCAATCTTTCCATCTACGTACCGTAACGCTCCATCTGGATCTTTCTTGAGTTTCCCACCATGATGAAAAATAGGGACAACAAACACAGACATCTGCAAAAATCCAAACCACAACTCAGTAACAGAGCTAAACTTCAAACTTAATCAACAGCAAATAGACTATAATGTCTATCAGTTAAGAATTCTTAACTCATCAGTAAACACAAAGGTAGAAACTTTCAAAGTTAATATCACTATTATAGTTTCGCAACAACCCTAACTCATCAAACAAAGCTAGTGCTTCACCCCATCCACCCATAATCACCATGCAGAGGAGAACTGATTTATCAAAACAAATTTCACTCCCACTATCTGACACACCCCTCAACTTAACTACAGTGAAAGATAAAGTAAGTAGAAGAGAGCGAAGCATTCCTTACCGTTTCAAAGAAACTTGCTAATGCAGTCAATGTCTTCCCACACAGTGGTGCAGCACGCTCGCACATCCTTAATGTAACGCTCTTTTGGAGGAAAGGAGAAAGGTTTCAGAATTAGGGCCAAATGTAAATGAAGAGGGAGAGGAAGGTGTTTTATGGAATAATGCTCATAATGAAACGCAACGTTTCAACAAAGTTACAGGGGGCGAGTTGTCCCAAATATGAAGGAGAGAAACCCACGTGGACAAGTCACTGACACATCAGCAAGTGACCTGCTCAGAACCGGTTGTAGGGACTGGAACGTATAGATATCTAAATAGATAGGGATCGACTTGGGTATTTAGATTTCTTAGGGGGTGTGAAGTCCATCGGGCAAATGGTTAGGGACCGAAAAGGGCATTTACTCTTAAAATAATTAAAAACTGATTAAAGAAACCCTAATTACGAATTGTAGAAACTCTAATTACGAATTGTAGAAACCTTTCCTTTCTCTCACGCTCTTGTAGCCGGACAGAAACCCTCCCCTTCTCTCCCTCTCCCACTCCCACTCCTACAGCCACGACGTACACGCTCTTCTCCGTTGTCATCATCACCGAACCACCCAGCGCGAAGCCCTCTCTGTTCTCCTCAGCCACACCAACCATCTTCTCTTCTCTCCGCAAACTAGACCTTCGCACCAGTTTTTGCTTTGTCACCGCCACAACCCTAGGGCCACCGAACCCTAGCTTCGGCCCCTCTCTCTGTGCCACCCTGTCTCATTCTCCAACATTGAACCAGTAGAACAGCCGAAGCTCCCTGAGCTCAGCCAACCTTCGACGCAACAGAGGACAGCCCCTGTTCCTCCTCCTTCGAGTGAGCTTGGAGACGCACTCTGGCTGTCTCCACCACCGCTACAACCTCCACCTTTTTTCTAATTTCTTACTCTGTTATTCTGGGGCACAAATCACAATAATAAGCCAAGGGGAGCAAAATTTTACACGAATTAGCCAAAACAAAAACTGCTTCATGAATCCACCAATGCACGTTTATATGTAGTTCGAACCAGCTAAATTCGAACTCCATTTCTACATAATTCGAACCAGCTTGGTTCGAAATATACACAAACACACGCACACACTAATTCGAATCTACCTGATTCGAATTATACACACAATAATTTGAATCAGAGTGATTCGAACTACACCCACGCATGCGTTTCCAAGTAATTTGAATTTGATTGCTTCGAATTATGCTATTAAAAAATTAATAATTTATTAAAAAAATTT
>NC_029785.2:100567797-100573323 GCF_000816755.2 Arachis ipaensis | reverse complement strand
TATTAGGAGTACTATAAAAATTTGTAATATCCTAATGACTTAGGACATTAAAGAAATACTGTACATAGTCAATAATAATTTAGAAATTAAAGAAAAATATTTTTATCATGTATTGACCTAAATTACTAGAATATTACAAACTTTTATAGTACTCATAATATCTTTTAAGCCATTTTTTTAAAATCATTTTGTATTAGAATAAAATATATTGTTTAATTATTTTGTATGGAATAAACTATTTTCTTTCACCTCTAAATTATTATTGACTATGTAGAGTATTTTATTTAAAATTTGAGTACATGCATGTATTTACCTAAGTTATTAGAACATTATAAATTTTTATAGTACTCCTAACATTTTTTAAGCCATTTTTTTAAAATTATTTTGCATAGGATAAAATATTTTTTGTAGTATAATTTAAATAAATTTATTAAAAAATATTCATGAGCTATTAAAAATGGACAAAAGAGTATTGTATGGAATTCGAATTGATAAATCATTAATATTTTAAAGAAGTCTCGTAATTAAATATTTTGTTAGCTTTTTTAAATGTATGAAATAAAATATATATTTTTTAATTTTTAAATTATTAATTTTTTAACAGTATAATTCGAATTATACCATGAATAATTCGAATCAGTCAAATTCGAATTACTTGAAAATGCGTGCGTGTGTAGTTCGAATCACCCTGATTCGAATTACTGTGTGTAATTCGAATCAGGTAGATTCGAATTAGTGTGTGCGTGTGTTTGTGTATAATTCGAACCGAGCTGGTTCGAATTATGTAGAAATGGAGTTCAAATTTAGCTGGTTCGAACTACATATAAATGTACATTGGTGGATTCATGAAGCAGTTTTCGTTTTCGCAGATTTGTATAAAAATTTTCTCACCTTGACTTATTTGAGTTTTTTACCCGTTATTCTGTACAGGTTTTCAACAAACTCAATTTTTAATTCCTTTATTTCAGTTTAATTTGGTTTAATTTTGATTAGAATTTCAGTTCTAATTTTCAATCGATTTCATTATTAGTTCAGCTTGGTTTTTTACTTTCTTTTAGTGGAAATAGGTTGTTTGATAGGATTAGCTTAGGTTATTAGGTTTTGAAAAGTGTTTGGATTGAATTGTATTGCTGAAAATTGCTGCTGAATTTGTTTGAGCTGAAAGTGTTGAAATTGTTGATTTGCTATAACTGTTGCTGGAATTATTTGAAAATAGTTAATTGTATTCATGATTTGCTGTTTTGTACTGAATTAATAGAGAATTTGCTGTTGAGATTGTGTGAAAATTGTTTGATTGTGTGGACATTCACTGTTTTAATGTCCACTTTTACGAATATGTTGCTGAAACTATTGGGTTAATTGTGTGATTGTGTTGAGAAATTGTTGACAATTTTGTTGAAAAATTGAAAATATTCTGAGTTTACTGATTGTTTTGTTGAAAAATTGTTGCTGAAAGTGTTTGGAACTATTCTGAGTTTGCTGATTGAATTGATGGAATATGCTGCTGAATTCATTTGAACTGGTTTAATTGACTTTCTATTGAATTAATGGAGAAATTATTACTGACATAGTTTGAATATTGTTGGGTTGTATAGAGATTTTCTGTTTTATTGCTATTTTTCTGGAGTTGTTAAGATGATTTGATCATGTTAATCCACTATGTTATAGCCGATTTTACAAAAATATGATTGCTGAATTAATTGGATTATGTTTGAGTATTGCTGTTAATCCACTAGTGATACTCCATCATGCTTTTATATTTCTTAGATTTGAATTTTATTTAGTTTGGATTGACTGATTTGTTTGCTGAATTTTGTTTAGGTTTAATTACAATTTCATTTTTGCTGATTCATTGTTGTTGGATATCATTACTGAAAAGTGATGGAAAGAATGTTGCAGTGAAGATTCTGAAAAGGGACGATGTACAAAGAAAAAAGTTCAAATGACTATCAAGCTAGTGAAGAGTCAGATACATCCATCAGCATAAAAAATATTTAGTACATCAGAAAGTGTAAAAAATAATGGCCTTGATCCCATTAAATTTGTCATAGCCTCAATGCCAATTCTATTAACAATTTCATTATGTTTGTTATATTATATTCGAAAGTTTTATTTCAAATTCCAGAAGCAAATTGAATGAACTTGTATCCTTGTATGGAATTAATCTTTTCATTATGTTGTTGTCAAAATAGTTTAGAGAGTTTTTCTTTTTTCACCGTCTTTGTAAGTTACCAAGTTATCATGCAAATAATGATGGCTAATTACTTATATGAACACAGGTACATAAACAGAAATTTTTCTTCTTCAAAACTATTGGACATTTAAGAAGCAAATACAAATAGATTATAGAAGTAATTTTGGATGGTATATTTTAAACTATTGGACATTTATATATGAGAACTTCAAAATACAAAATTGATAAAAAAAGAATTTTATGATGGAAAACAAGATTGATTATACTACACTCTTAGTGTGATAGCTTCAAAAGTGAAACCAACATGCCATGTTGCTTGGGAAGGTGGTGAAGGAATTTAGAGGCATCCATAGTTGCTACACAAAAAAATTTGAAAAATATATAAAGTAACATCTATTTAGTATGAAAAAGGAACATCCTGATACTTGATAGAGGTAACATCCACTTAGATCTTTGCAAAAATAATCAGGTATCTTCATGAAGAAATATACAGAGTAGGATTTAAAAAAAAGGTCATGTAATTCTTAAAGAAATACAGTCTTTCACATCTACAACACAAAAAAACTCGAAAAATGTATAAAGTAATATCCATTTAGTATGAAAAAGGAACATCCTGATGCTTAACAGAAGTAACATCCACTTAGGTCTATACAAAAATAACCAAGTACCTACACGGAGAAACATGCCGAGTAGGATTTAAAAAGAAAAGGCCATACAATTCTTAACAAAATACAGACATCCACAACTACAACACAAGAAAACTTGAAAAATATATAAAGTAACATCTATTTAGTATGCAAAAAGAACATCCTAATGTTTGACAGAAGTAACATCCACTTATCATTAATTTTCTAGGTATCCTTTTTCTTTTGTGGTATGACCTTAAAAACTCCATGTCTTCTGCAATGGATGGCAAAGAAGGAAAAAAGAAAGAGAAGGATAAGTTCTATAGCCGAATCCACATGTGTGTGTGTCTTGATGGTGGCGCGCGATAGTCGGCGGCGAGGCTTTTCAACAACATAAATCAAGTAATTTTATAATCTGTAAAGATCTTTGGGTAAGACTTCACACAAGCAGAACCTTCAATACAATTCCACGGAAATATATATAATAACCATACATTGTCGCCATAAAAAATTTACTGAAATCCACCAATTCAAGTAAGGAACAATAGTATTAAAAACAAGTGACATACACTATTTGAATGGGATAGAATTTTAATTTTTTTAGATAAAACCATTCATTATCTAATGACAGCAACATCCAATATCTAGTTACATGCAATCCCTATTCGTGTTACAATTTCAAATACGCATATTCAGAACACCTTTAAATTTAATTAATATTACAATATTCAGCAATTCAGAAAAATTAAACGCCCAAATCACCCATACAAAACAAAAAGCATGTGTAAAGTGTGCATGCGGAATTCAAATAGTTGGTCGGCACGGTATTGGCGACGACGCAGAGGTCGATCGATGCGGCGACATCGACGTTAAACGGAATGGAGCTCGCGAATGACAATATTGGTAGCGGAAGGCTCGACACTGGTGGCCGTTCCACGTTGGCGATGACTTCACCGGCCGATGACGACGGCGCAGCAGGGATGGCAAGTGAGGGAGGTAGAGGAAAGATTGTGCGGTGAATTTTTGAACGTGAACTTATAAGGTGAAAAATGATGTTAGGATAACTATTGAATTTTTTTAAGTATTTCTTTAGTTATTTGGATTTTTTTGTTACTAAACCCATTTGAGTTGGCTGGTAATTGACAGATATTGAGTTGGTTCTCTAGCAGAATTCTTTCCATAATTATTTGCTTTTCAAAAGGAAACTTTTTATTTCAAATGCATGAGAATAGTTTTCACGCTACATTCAAACAAATAATGGAAATTCTGCGGGTACAACATTGTTATTGCATACCTATAGACACTGTATACTACTATAGGAAGGAAGAGCTTTACACATACACGGTAGGGTCAGCTGATATGTATTCCTTCCCCCATTATTTATTTTTTATTATTCTAAACTCTTTTTGATTGCTAGTACAAAATTGTTGATACATAGAAATTAAATTTTTGTTTATTATTCAATCTAATTAAGAACATTTAAAAGAAAAAGTGATCAATCATAAACACTGTCATTATTTTAAAACCTTTTCATCAAAGTGTGTCTAAGTGTGAAAGGCTGGTGGTATATTAAGTAGTTAAATCCATATTATAATCCTTAGTTTCGTGTCGTCGTGGCAATACAAGAAGCTAAGCGTGGAAGAATGTTTGCTAAATAATATTAATCAACGCGTAAGAATAGACATGGCATGAAAACGACACTGCTTATTGTGAATCTATGATTTTCCAACTTTAACCATGTATCTAATGCATCTTTTTGGTTCTTTTGTTTTTTCAAAGGAGGCCAAAATCAGTTATTAAATATCTAAATTTAGGATAAATACATAGTAACTTTTGAGTAATAAAGATAATTTTTGTTCGTGTGTGTATCCGATGAAACAATACAAGTCCTTTCTGAAATTAAGAGAGTTTACTAGCTTTGGTTTTAATTTGTATCTGAGTAACTAACCTGTGTCCAGTGTGGATCTTACTTGGTAGTGCTATTTTATTTATTCCTTTTGTCATCAGTCAAAACAAAAAATATTTTAATTTGGCAGTTGATGATGAATAAAGAAACAAAACAAAACAAGATAGAATATTTTACGTGGGTTGAATTTATTGTCCCTTTCTTTGTGCTATAGCGTCTCACAACCAAAAATGACTATGACTTGTAAATTGTAATTTATTTCTCCATTATTTTAGTTAACATATATAGAGTCAGACTTTTCTTGTCATGTAGTAATCAGATCTTATTACTTTTTTCCGTCAAAATAGTTGTGATCTAAGTTGCAAACGCGTAAGATGGGGCATAACGGGATTGGTCCACGTCAAGGTTGAGATTTTCATCAATATGATAATTAGATTAGCAAATTATTCAAGAAGCCATTGCATGGGATTGTGGCCACAAAATATAAGATTAACAATGTGAAAATACGGACTATGGAATAGGTAATGATATAAATTTGATGTAATGAGATAAGGGCCCATTTGAGTTCCTCTGCCAGTTACTTTGACTATGTAATAATAATAAGCAGAAGATTCCAATTTCCAAGACTAGAACTCTATGGCAATGTTTCTTAAATGCACGCATACAAGTTTTGTATCTCGTAAGCTGATGAAATTACGAGAAAATTCCAATTAGTTGTAGTACAAGTATTATATTGGAATTTAATTAGGTAGATATTTTAATAAAGATTTTATAATTGTTTTTATATGAAAATATTTTTT
>NC_029785.2:100561534-100567648 GCF_000816755.2 Arachis ipaensis | reverse complement strand
TATTTAATTATTAGAGTATTTTATATATATATATGAATAAATTATGATATTGTTCTAGACAAAAGAGAACATAACCAACAAAGTAATCAAGGTTATAACTGATTTTACGGGATAACGGCCAGATATCACAACGGCTATGTTACCAAATTCTATAACCGCCGAATCTCGGTAATAATGTGCTATAACAAGAATTAAATGTCGAAAAAACGGCAATCTCAAAGGGCAAAGACTAAAAGAGATAAGTAACCAATAAATAAACACACGAGAAACTAACTTTACTACTTAGCACACTACTGACTTTAGTATCGGAGTGTCTTGCAGGTTGGCCACCCCACCTGGTTCTACACTTGACAAAATTAGGATCTCTTGTCTCCACCTCTTCAGATCGTGACCTCACTCCGAACACGAACATTTGGCGCCGTCTATGGGGATCCCGCTTTAAACAAGAATTATGGTCGAACAACAGATTCATTCCACCGCCAATTTAGAAACCCCGTTGAAAAGCCAATAACAGAAGGATGGACATGAGACGGATGTCACACCAAGTCACGAGGAAGTCTCTCCTGGCTACGAAAATCATGAACCTATTAGCCCAAAAACCCGTCATTTCGCTAGTTTCGGAGATGATTATCATCATGCCATGCAAAAAATGTGACACAGGGTGCAAGAATTAGAACGCTACCAATTGGAGCTTCAACGACAGTTGGCTGAGCGTTCATTATTCAGGCAGTCCCGTTCTCAGAGTCACCCGGCTAGGGAACGAGAAGAACCTTATCTCGGGACTCATGAACAAAGGCGAAAACTCTGGAGAGCTCTACTTTCTCCCCCACATCATAGAGACGACAGAAGGTTGCCCGACGGTACAGCAATTCTCGGGCAAGAGAAGAATCACGATCTGTCCAGTCTAAAAGGAGGTGGACTCCACAGAGGAATCCAAGACCTAAAAGGCATAAGGAATCCCGAGAATATGTCATCATGGGTCAGACTCCATTTGCCTTCCACGTTCTTTAAGTTCGATTGCCAAAGTATTTTGACAAGCCTACAGACTTGAAATACAATGCCAAAACGGATCCTCAAGAACATATTGATGCCTTTAAGGCTAGGATGAACCTAGAAGGGGTTGAAGATGCAATCTGATGTAAACCCTTTCCGATAACATTGTCAGGACCAGCAATTGTGTTGTTTAATATATTATTTTTCGAATTGATATCTTCTTTTGTTGACATCAAGGTCAAATTTCTGGCTCACTTCACCACCAGAAGGACTTAGGAAAAACACCCAATCTCTCTATTGGGAGTGGAACAAAGTGTGGGTGAGAATATTCGATATTACCTTGAGGTTCAATAAGACGCTTTTGGAAGTGAACACTCAAACCCCAGAGGTCGTATGCTTGTGTTTGATTGCTGGGTTCTTGGAAAGCGACTTTCGTAGGCACTTAACTTCCAAAGATGTAAGGTCCATGGAATAAATCCACCAGATCGCTTTAGAATACATGCGAGATGAGGACGTTTTGAAGGTGGTTTCTACTAAAAGAAAGAACTCAGCGCCGTCTCCTTAGAAAGTTGGGACTTCGGGACAAACCTCATCTCCAAAACCTCCAGTCCCAGGATCGAAAAGTTCGCTTTCTACAACCCTTTAGTTGTCTCACTTGTCGAGGTTTATCAGCAAGTCTCCCACCGAGACATACTGCCAAAAGTGAGGCAGATCCGACCCAGGTCTTCATTGAACAAGTCTCAATATTACGACTACCACAAATCCTATGGTCGTGGTCAACGTGGTGGTTGGAAGGAATGGTTTGCCAAGATCTAACAATGCTGTCAAAAGGGATGTTAAAGCCGCGACCTTAGAAGTCCTCAAAGTAACTAGCCTTCTAGCATTACAGTTCACAACAGAAGACTTCCAGATCACCACATCGAATGAGGACGAATCCCTAGTCATTACGACCAGATTGGGTAATGGCACTGTGAAGAGGATTCTCGTCGATACCGGCGTGGACTCAAATCTTCTCTTTAGAAATGCATTTGATGCCCTAGGCTTGAAGGATCAACACTTAAAACCTCACCTCCCAGGGGTTGTTGGCCTGGGGGATCACTATCTCAAGCCGGATGGAGCCGTGGACCTCTTCTTTACCATAGGTGAGGGCATGAACAGAAGGGTAGTACAGGCCGAGTTCGTTGTCCTTCAAGATTCTACCGCCTACAATGTAATTCTGGGAAGGAAAACACTTAATGATTTGTGCGCATTTATCTCGACCAAGTTTTTGGTCATGAAGTTCCTCACAACAAAAAATCGGGTTGCAACGATCCAAGAAGATCGGGTGTCTGCAGTCAAATGTAACAAAGCTATTCTTACACTCCGAGATAAGGCCAAAGAGTCTACTGGAGTCTTTCTTATTGACTTGGACTCTTGAGTCCAAGAGAACCCAAGGCCAAAGCCTAACGGAGAGCTTGAAAAATTTCAGATTGGGGACAAACCAGAAAAATACACCATGATTAATAAAGAATTGCCTTACCCCCTGAGATCAGAGCTTTAGAATTTCTTGAGAGGTAATGTAGATCTATTTGCTTGGGAGCCTGGTGATATGCCCGGAATAGACCTTGCATTCATGTCCCATCAACTGGCTATTGATCCCGCCTTCAAGCTGGTTGCGCAACGACGTCAAAAGATGTCACCCGACCGAGCGGCCAAGGTCAAAAGCCAAGTCCAAGGACTATTGTCTACCGGGTTCATCCGAGAATTGACTTATTCAACTTGGTTATCAAATGTGGTGATGGTGAAAAAGTAATGGGAAATGGCGAATATGTGTAGACTACACGGATTTAAACAAAGCTTGTCCAGAGGACTGTTTTCCTCTACCTAACATAGATAACATGATCAACTCATCCTCGGGATATCAGATACTAAGCTTCCTAGATGCTTATAATGGTTATAACCAAATTCTAATGCACAGAGTCGGCGAGGATAAAACAACTTTTATCACCCCTAAGTGGATTTACTGCTATACTGTACTGCCTTTTGGTTTAAAAAATGCAGGAGCAATATACCAAAGGCTAATGGAGAAGGTTTTCAAGAACCAGATCGGGAGGAATATGGAAGTATACATTGATGATATACTGAGAAAAACCAATGAAGATTCCGACCTGATCAAAGACCTCAAAGAAGTATTTGACTGTCTTCGGCTTCATAGGATGAGGTTGAACTCGACGAAGTATGCCTTTGGAGTTTGGAGAGGTAAAATCTTAAGGTTCATGGTTACCCAAAAGGGCATAGAGGCTAATCCCGAGAAGTGCCAGGCAATCTTGGACATGTCGAGTCCTCGGAATCTCAAAGTGGTTCAAAGGCTCATAGGTCGGTTGGCTGCTCTATCGAGGTTTTTGGGAGCTTCCCCCACTAAGACCAAACCATTTTTTAATTTAATGAGAAAAGATGTTGACTTTGCTTGGACGGAGGAATGTGAGACTGCTTTTCAACATTTTAAAAACTTACTCTCATCTCCTCCTATTTTGGCAAAACCTAAGCACGGCTAGCTTCTGTACCTATATTTATCTGTGATTGAAGAGACCCTGGCCTCAGCCTTGGTCTTGGAAGATCAACGTCCAGTGTATTTTGTTAGCAAGGTTCTTCAAGGACCTGAGCTACGATATTCGAAAATTGAAAAACTTGCTTTTGCGTTACTCACATCGGCATGTCGGTTACGCCAATACTTTCAAAGCTACTTAATAATAGTGTGAACCAACCAACCAATTAAGAGGATTTTACAAAAGCCTGACCTAGCAGGTCAGATGATGAACTAGTCCATTGAGTTATCCCAATTTAATGTGCGTTATGAACCACGCTGAGCCATTAAGTCTCAAGCGATAGCCGACTTTCTAGCTGAAATGACGCACCCAGATTCTGATATACCGGTATGGGAGCTTCACGTAGATGGAGCTTCCAGTGTCCGATATGGCAAAGCCAGCCTAATCCTAACCAAAAGGAAAGATGTGGTGATTGGGGCCTCCATTAAATTTGATTTACCTATTTAAAAGAATCAAGCTAAGTATGAGGCTTTGCTTGCAGGATTGGCACTAGCTCTGGTTGTCGAAGCAACAGATGTAACTGTATTCAGTGATTCGTAGTTGGTGACCTCTCAAGTTAATGGGAAGTACCAAGCAAGGGACCTATTATTGCAGCAGTACTTGAAAAAAGTACTACAAGAGGTACAAACTTTCAATTTTTTTAATCAAACATGTACCTAGAGAACAAAATACTCGTGCTGATGTGTTATCCAAGCTTGCAAGCACTAAGCCTAGTTTGGAAAACCGTAGTTTGATACAGGAGGTGCTTATAGAGCCCACTATAATGAAATTCAATGTGCCGACCTTCTGTTCATTCACTGTCAACACATAGATGAACCAAATTTGTGAATATTTAGAGCACCAAACATTCCCCAATGATCCCAAAAAAGTGAGGAAATTACGGCTTAAAGCAACCAAATACACTATGATAAATGGACAATTGTATAAAAGGGGCATGTCCTAACCACTATTGAAATGCCTAAATAACCAACAAAAGATGTATGTGTTGCAGAAAGTGCATGAAGGCTGTTGTGAACATCACTTAGGGGAAAAATCACTAGCACAGAAAGTTGTCAGAGTCGGATACTACTGGCCGACGCTCATGAAAGATGCCATGGAATACATGAGAAAATGTTATAAGTGTCAGCAACAGCAACCTCCACCAAGCGCCTCCCCATGAACTCGTATCTGTCATCCTGACGCGATCATTGGCTAAGTGGAGGTTGGACTTATTGGGACCTTTCCCACAAGGACCCGGACAGGTAAAATATCTTATAATCACTATAGATTATTTTATTAAATAGATCAAAGCTACACCATTATCTAGCATCAGCTCTGCCCAATGTTAGAAATTCTTCTAGAAAGAAATCATAGCGAGGTTTGGAATTTCGGGGTCTACTGTCACAGATAATGGGACCTAGTTCACATACTCGAGATTCTGAGAATTGTTGTTCAGCCTCGGGATCCGGCAGATATTCGCCTCCGTGGAACATCAGCAGCCGAATGGGCAAGTTGTGGTCATACCGAACTACAGTGCATTTTACCACTAATGAAACTCCTTTCAGGCTCACCTACGATGAAGAAGTGGTAATCCCAGTGGAATTTGGAGAGGCAAGCCCAAGAATGCTTCTACGAACATCAGCAATCCATGAAAGCTTGGATTTAATTGATGAAGTCAGGGGTATGGCTAACCTAATAGAACAAGCTCTGAAGCAAAGGATAGCCAAGAGGTATAACACAAAAGTATGGCCCAGAAGTTTTCGGGCAAGGGACTTGGTTCTAAGGCAAGCTAATGCCGTGGTACCGGGAACACAGGATAAGCTAGCTCCAATGTGGAAATGACCCTTTAGAGTGAAGGAAACATTGGAGAAAGAAGCATACAAGCTGGAAACCTTAGACGGCACCAAGACACCAAGAACTTGGAATGCAACCAATTTAAAGGTACTTTTCTTAGAAGATGATAGCAACTTCGAGTAACTTTCTTTTATTTTGTTAAATAAAGGGCACTCTTTTTCTAGAAAACTAAGTTTTTAATGAGGTCCCACTTGTATTATTCGAAAACTCTTTTGTAATCTTCTACTTGAATATTTGAATTGTTTAAAGTATTTTGAGTCTTACTATGAATCCGATGATTACGCGAGAAAAACCATCACTTTACTCGTTTAAAATCGAAATTGAACTAAAACTAAAGTTCGAAGCAAAATAATTTAATGAAGAAAAAGACATACGATAAGTGGTACAAAATGAAACGCTAAGCATTCAATAAGTCAATCCCGAATATAATAGGAATAAATAAACATTAAGTCCCGAAAAGAAAAACGAGAAAGATACTACAAAAGTTTCACAAACACCGAGGTACCAAAATCTTTTTCTCGGCATAAAAAATGCCGTCAATCGTAGCCTGCTCGGCCTTCCTAATTGACAGATCAAGTTCTTCAATCTTTTTCATAAGCTCAGAAACCTGTTTCTTCAAGGCCCCCTCCCTTAAGTCGAAAGCATCTTGGGCCGACTTCAAATCTTTCACATCATTCTCCAAGGAAGTCTACTTGCTCTGAAG
>NC_029785.2:100504333-100561365 GCF_000816755.2 Arachis ipaensis | reverse complement strand
AAAAATCATCTTGTCCTTATCAAGGAATTTCGAGCGGAGACTCATGATCTCCACCTCTTCGTCTCGGATATTAGTCACAAAACGCAGGAGCATCTTTTAAACCCGGGAAGAGTGTCCTCCAGAGGTATCTTGGCAAGAACTGCCCTAGTGTCCTCATCCATAAAGTTCTTGTCCACGAATTCAGAAGCATGGAATCCCTTGGCCAATACATGCCTGAAAGACGGGGGTATAGAAGCACCAGCGTCATCCTGAACAACACTTTTAGGCAGTTTTTTGGCTGAGGAGTTGGCAGGAGAATCCTCCTCGACGACGTGAATCTCGGGACCTTGCCCCTCGCTAGTCGCTTCGACCCTCCGAGGTTGTGCTTGACGACTAGCAGTGGCAGAGGAAGAAACTCTATCGCCACCAGCTGTGATTGGAGGCTGTGTCGCTAGCCTCCTCTTCATCTCGGCGATAGCAGCGAGTCCCCTAGCTATGTCAACTGGGAAATGAAGGCAACTGGAAAATGAGGGAAAAAAAGTAACTTGTGAGATGAAGAAGTCAAAAATAAAATAAAGCTGCGAAGAAGTGAAGGCTTACTGATGGCGTTCCGAGTAGCTTGCTCCTTTATAAGGATGTCCCTTAGAATTATCGAACGCTCATTCCATAGCATCATTAGCAAATTGATGCTGAGGAGTTCATTAGCATTCACGCTGGACGGTCGAATTTTTGGCAAAGAGACATCGTAATTCCAATAGAGATTAAATCTCTTAGCACATTCCAAAGTCAGGAAAAAGGAGTGGTGCCCTCTACTTTCTCAATCTTAAAATTTTTTTTCTTCAATTCATGATGGGATTCTTCAAACAAAGTAAAAAGTTCTTCTATTCCGAACACCTCGGAAAGAGATGAACCCGCAACCCTGAGACCTAAACGGAATTGTCAAAGTAAAGAAGTAGAAAAAGACCCTAAGTGTGGGTTTGATATCCAAGAACCAGCACATGAGCTCAAAACCTCGGTAATCGCCCAAGTATTAGGATAGAGTTTCAAAGGGGCATACCCCTTGTGAGTCAAAATGCTCACCTGGGAATCGAAAAAGGGCAAGCAAATCCCAATCCCTTAGAACAAAGTTTCATACATCCATAACCAATCCAGGACAATACCGGCGTGCTCATTTATGTGGCACAGACGGTTGAAGGAGTGGTTTGAATCTCCTCGGACACCCAGGTGTAGATCCACCTCGAGTTTACTATTCATCCTTTGAATAGGAGCAGGTCGGGGTCTCGGCAAATTAGCACCGCCACCACGCCCATGAATTGAAATAACCTTTTTCCTAGCCATCACCTACAAAGGCATCACCACTACGTCACTACCACTACCAGAAAGCAAAAATCCTAAGCACTACAAAATCTTGGGTAACTCAAAGATACAAAACAAATCCAGAAAAGCATAAACAGTGGGGGCAAGTAAAATCATCAATGATTTGAAAAAACTCAAACAATAGTGCCCCAACTATATTTGACCTAAATAAAAAAGAAATAAACAAAACAAATGCGAGAAAAATTTTCAAACAGCACCAAAAAAGCATCAACAAACATAAAGAATGCGTAAAAACTCACATACAGAAAAGAATTTCAAAAAGAAAAAATCACATGCAAGAACAAAGAAGTATCAGAATCACTAACCTTGAAAATTTGATAGAAGGAGTGTCGGCGACGATGAACTTGGCGAGGGAGAAGTATGGAAAGAAAAGAAACTACTCGTGTATAGAGAAGAGGACAGTGTTCGCACGAGTGGGAGAGCTTTGGTAAAAGATGAAAATGAAATATTTTGGTAAAAGATGGAAATAAAAGGTAAAGAAAAAAAAAAGGCTATTTAATTTCAAACTAAAGTTGCATTTATTGCAGAGAGAGAGAGTAGAATTAACAGTTCGTAAAACGAGAAAATTATAACCGTTTTTGAAATTAAAGAAACTGTTCCGTTCCTTCAATGAACACCACGAAATTCCTATCTAAAATAGACATATGACTTCATAAACTCAAATACCCGCGACCCAAAGACTCGGTTCTAGGAATCTAAGTTGGGAGCACTGTTCTAGACAAAAGAGAATATAATCGACAAAGTAATCAAGGCTGTAAACCAAATTCATGGGATAAAGTTAAATACCACAATAACTACGTCACCAAATTCTATAACCGTCGAATTTCGGTAATAATATGCTACAATAAACACTAAATGACAGAAAAACGATAACTCTAAATAACAAAGACTAAAAAAAAACAACCAACAAATAACCATACAAAAAATTCATTTGATTACCTAACATATTACTGACTTTAACATTAGAATATCTTATAAATTACTTAGTTGACTTGATTATGCACTTAACGAAATTAGAATTTTTTGTCTCAATCTCTTCTGATCGTGATCTTACTCCGAACACAAACAAATTAATTAACAAAAATTACCTGAAACCATTAATTAAACTCCTTGTCTCCTTAATTATTACCTTGTACTGCGGCCGTGCAATCTGTTCATGCATTGCATGCACATCTGACCGTAAACCATAAGAATTAATAATCAATATTGATTTGCAAGCGTACAATTTTGAAAAAACAGACATAAACGTGGCAGTATTTAACTAAGCATGGTTGTTGTTATTCGTAAACCATGATTGAACCTCAATTGGACGTAACTAACATTTAGTTAATGAATCAAGGCCAGCAAGTTAACAGCAGAGTGAGAGAAAGTGAAACTGCGAAAGTAACGTTCAAGACCTTCCCTGCAGCACACGTCGGCAGTCGATTACTCCACCTGTCAGGTCGGTTCATGGGTCCCACAAGCCATCACTTCTGAGTTCTTCTCCCCTCCCAAACCTAAATCCCAATCCACTTACCCATTTGTTGCTATCTTTACTTCCCCACCTTCTAAGCAACCATTAACCAAACATTCACAACAAAAAAATAATAAAAAAAAATAAAACTCACCTATCCACGTGTCCCTTTTCCTCCAAAAATCAGACGAATCTCTTTCTGCCTTCCCTACTCTTCATCCTAGTCAACTCACATCAGATCCCCTTCACAGATACACGCCACGTGTCCACAAGATAATCCAGTCAGCACTCAGCACAAAATGCGTCTATATCCCTTCCTATAATAATTCGGGTTGGAACTTGAATCCAACTCCCAAAACACTGAGAGAGTAATAAACACTAGAAAATTGGTTATTATTCCATTTACTACTTAGATAAATGAATCATAACAATAATAATAATCTCAGTCATCAAAGGGACCGCCGTGTGCTATCACTACCGGCGGTGCACCCTTGCGAAGGGATATCTCCGGCCACCCTCATTTCCTCCCTTGTTACCCTCTCCCAGAACATATGCAACTACCAACACAGCTTCTTCGCAACACAGAGACGAAACGCAAGAGAAGCAATCCGCCAAGTCAGCATCATCCTCTTCTTCCTTCTCGAAATTCAAGAACGAAGCTTACCAATCCCTCAATCCACCGTCCTCAGCCTCTCGGAACTTCACTTCACGTTTCAGAAGATCCACTTCTTGCTGCAAGATTGCGTACTTGAAGGCGCGCGTCTCTTGCTTCTCGCCAAGTCCAACCACGTGGCCTCCCTGTTTCGATCCCTAGTTCGCGCCGTGGCGACTTCCCTCGACGTTCTTCCGCTCCACGAAATCGAGGTATCCGGCGAGGTGAGGGAGCTGGTGGAGCTGCTGGCGAAGCAAGCGAGGAAAGCAAAGATGGAGCACGAACCTAAAGACGAGCACATGAGCAAGAGTGTTCATTCAATTCTAAAACAGTTGGAAAAAGGAATCGAAGTGGATAAGAATGCATTCAAAGAGATCATCGAGTACCTAGAAATCAAGACGTGGAACGAGTCTAACAGAGAGATAAATCTTTTAGAAGAAGAAATCGCTTTAGAATGCAGTAACTGCAACGAGCGAGAGCATGAGCGAGACGCTCCTCTATTGAGTAGTTTGTTAGGGTTGATGAGCTACTGCAGGGTAGTGATCTTTGAAACACTAGAAATTAGCAATAACAGAGAGAAATCAGAAACGAGAATGAGCACGGAAATGATAACGTCCGTCAATCCAGAGGACTTTCGCTGCCCAATATCTCTGGAGATGATGACGGATCCCGTGACGGTTTCAACTGGACAAACGTACGACAGAGCTTCCATCAAGAAATGGCTGAAAGCAGGGAACACCATATGCCCTAAAACAGGGGAGAATCTCTCAAACACGGAACTCGTCCCAAACACAACCCTCAAGAGACTCATCCAACAGTTCTGCAATGATAACGGCATTTCCCTCTCAAAATCAACCAACCGTAACCGCGACTTAGCCAATACAATATTACCAGGCAGTGCGGCCAACGCTCACGCCATGCAGTTCGTCTCATGGTTCCTCACACGGATGCTCGCCTTCGGTACGGACAAACAGAAATCCAAATCCGCTTACGAGATTCGGTTACTTGCTAGGTCCAATCTGTTCAACAGAGCGTGCTTGATCCAAGTTGGAACAATTCCGCCTCTGCTTGATCTTCTGCTCTGTACGGACGAGAAATCCACACAGGAAAACGCAATTTCCGCGTTGATGAAGCTTTCTAAGCATGCCACTGGGCCCCAGCACATCATGGATTCTAACGGTCTGAAACCGATTCTAACGGTTTTAAAGAAAGGGCTCAGCCTCGAAGCGCGGCAAGTTGCGGCGGCTACTGTTTTCTACCTTTCATCAGTGAGAGAGTATAGAAAGGTGGTAGGGGAAAACCCTGAGGTGGTTCCTTCTCTGGTGGAGTTGGTGAATGAAGGAACCACGTGCGGGAAGAGGAATGCAGTGGTTGCGATTTATGGTTTGGTTCTTGTTCCAAGGAACCAGAAACGAGCAATCGAAGCGGGTGTCGTTCACGCGCTCGTTGGCGTGTTGGGATCGTCCGAGAAGGACGAGCTTGTAGCTGAATGTTTGGCGGTTTTGGCCGTTTTAGCTGAGAATGTGGAAGGAGCGAACGCGATTTTGCGCGCTTCGGCTCTGTCGTTAATTACTGGGATGCTCCAAACGGCGTCGTTGCGCTTGGGGAAAGAGCACTGTGCTTCAATTTTGCTTTCGCTTTGTGTTAACATTGGTGCTGAGGTTGTGGCGGTTTTGGCCAAGGACCCTTCGGTGATGCCTCTGCTTTACTCGCTTCTCACGGAAGGTACTTCCCACGCGGCGAAGAAAGCAAGGTTCCTCATCAAAGTTCTGCAGGATTTCAGTGAAACCAGAGCTTCGGGTTTCAAGGGTTCCTCTGTTCCGCAGGAACCATCGCTTCCTGTTTGGTGAATCAAGTGTGCTATTAGAATTTAGAAAACACATTATTTTTAAATTTTTTAAGGGGAAAAAAGATCAAGTCCCTGCACTTTTGTTGTGTAAATATTGCAACATTGGTTGCTGATGTCATATTTTTAGATTTGTGAAATTAGCTCCTTGTACTTTTTTACTCCAGGAGCTAAATTTCAATAAGTAAGCCTCTCTAGTTTACGTTACAAGTTTTGTATATATCAATTTGAGGTGGTGTGAAATTAGTTATTGAAGAAATCATATCCTCATGTTTGATATAATGTTACAACCGGGTCAAAATCATTTCAAAGCAAAGTCTATAAATAATCAATACGTCTGAGGATTTTATGTCTGTTGTTATTTTTAGACTGTTATTCCGAAGAAAGAGAGGCTACTTGTGGCTAGGACTGATGAGAGTTCAGAGGTCAACTCTTCAATCTGTTTATATGTTGCGGTTAAGATTTAGAACACTTTTTTATCCCAAATTAGTTGTGTTATATATGATTACCTATTTATCGCATATCATGAATTATTATTACAAATAATTAAAGTTTACTTAGTGGTCACATATTTGCTTTCTTCCTAGTGTTTTCACCCTTTCACCCTTCACCCTTCACCCTTCTTCCGTCAGTTTGTTCTTTCGATACTTCAGATATGGCTGACCTTAATCTAGCAAGACTAATTATCGGAATAATTGGTTAGTACAAGAAATCCTCCACGTTTTTCCTTTTTCTTCCACTTTTCATTTCCCAATTCCATCTTAATTTGATTGATTATATTCTTTGTTTTTTTCACTGCAAAGAAAACAAATATGTGAATGTATAAGCAAGACTTGTTTAATTTTCAGAAAATGTTAAGTCAGTAATAATGAAATGTATGCAATTTAATAACGAAAATGAGAATAAAATGGAATGAATTTCATTAATAAAAACTCAAAAGAAGCCATGCATTTTATATAGCCATTTATGTTTGATCATGGAAAGTTTCTAATAATATGTGCTTGATTGATATTAAATTTGCAGGAAATGTCATCTCTTTTTGTTTATTCATGTCACCAATGTAAATCTCTTATCTCTATATAATATATATCTCATTCTTTTTTAATAATAATGTATACTAAATATGATAATGAAATCAAATATATTTATAAATTGCAGGCCTACATTTGTGCAAATATGCAAAGCAAAATCAGTGCAAGATTTCAAGCCAGATCCTTATGTAGTGACAGTACTGAATTGTGCAATGTGGTCATTCTATGGAATGCCATTCGTGACCAAAAATAACGTTCTTGTTCTCACAATCAATGGCTTTGGCTTCTTCCTTGAGCTCTTCTACACTGGCATCTTCCTTGCATTCTCACCTTGGGGTAAAAGGGTCAGAAACAAACTAAAATTAAACAAGAGCATCCTTAATTCTCAATTATTTGGACTTAATTTGTATTCAACTTTTTTTAATTCTTACAATGCATAAATTAATTAAACTCTATATTTACTTGCTTGGTCCATGTTGGTGATGATCATTATTAAATTTAACAAATTTCAGAGGAAGATTCTGCTAGCCCTTTTAGCCGAGGCCATCTTCGTTGCTTTGGTGGTATTTTTTGTGTTGTATTTCGTTGAATCCTTGAAGGAAAGAGCCTTAATTGTTGGACTCATATGCATTTTCTTCAACATCCTTATGTACTTTTCACCCTTGACCGTCATAGTACGTGTGATATCTATTTCATTTTTTTTTAAAAAGAGAAGAAAACATTGTTTTTTTATTTTAAGAAAACTATAATTTGACTACATTGCTAGTATGAAAATTTGGTTACTATCAATGTATTTTTGTAATTGAATATTATAGTGTTTCTCAAAATAAAGAGTAGCAGTAAAATAACACCCATTACTATTACTATTTTCCCTATTTGTTATTTATTTATTTATGAAGTAATTCCTTAAAAAAATTGAACAGCGTCAAGTAATCAAAGACAAAAGTGTGAAGTACATGCCTTTCTGCCTTTCCCTTGCTAACTTCTGCAACGTCGTCTGGACGGTATATGCATGTCTTAAATGGGATCTTTTCATTCTGGTAAATATCTAATATTAATAGTATTAATTTTATTTTCTTAAACTTTTTAGCTATATATTGTTTGTTATACTATATGCTTCTCTTGCTTGAATTACTTCACTACTAGAGCTATTGAACTTCTATTTTGCTACAAGGCAATTCAGTTATTACCAAAAACCTGCTTCCTAGTTCCTAGCTGTAACACATTCATAAAAAAAATGTATATACTTTTCATTGGGTACATTAAAGAAGATATATACTGAAGCTAATTAATATAGATACTCCGAGATACATATATTTATTCAACAAATTAGATAATTTGTTAAACTTGCATTGTATTTGAGATTGTATATTAGCTTTTGTTATTGTGTTACATTTTCTCTTGAAACCGTCCAAATATGTTAAGGGATCATACAATGAACAAATGTGTTGGAACTTGGAAGCTTTTTTACATGGCTTTGATTGCTATAGGTTATTATGAATTATGAGTGCTCTGATTAAAATGTCTGAATGGTAGATTCCAAATGCCTTAGGAGCACTTTCAGGATTGGTGCAACTTATTCTCTATGCTGTTTTCTACCGATCAACCAACTGGGACCAAGAAAGCGCAATCGAAGTATAGTTTCTGCATGCTTTTAATTTAAGGCAAATAGACACACACAGATAAAAGAAAAAGAAATACACACACAGATAATTGAAGGGAAAAAGAAGCTCATACATTGACAGAATTCTAGCTTAAGGTTTTTTTTTATTAAATGTAATTCTGTGTAAATGTTGTGTTGTGATGTATATTCTGTGTAATTTTATTGTTTATTTAGGTCGTTCAGCTTAAGCTAATATATTCTACATTTTTTCTCCTTTTTTAACAAGTTCTTGGGTGTCTTTCATCCAATCAGTTGCTAGTACATATGTAGTGAATAGTGATAGCATACTCTAGTTTAGTGTTATCTGCTTCTTTGCCGCAATTTTGTTTAGTATTCTAATTTTATTCGTTAATTAATTTTCTACCACAATAAATTTATTTGTTTTCTCTTTATTCCTTTTATCTGATTGTTGTAACAGCAGCATTTGTTCTCTTGTAGCATAATAGCAGTATTGAAGAAAATATAGTGCCACGCAAACTACTTATCTATAGTTTGAAGGGGCGAAAATATAATTCTTTATAAGAATCAGTTTAGGCGTTTAAGTATTTTCTAAACCAAGTTTTTAATCAAGTCATGGTGTACTTTCTTTTTCTTTGTACGTACTCAGATGCTATTGTTGTTACTTCTTTTTTTTGCTGTTGCTACTGCTTCTTTTTCATCCTCCTTTTTTTCCTCTTTTTTTTATTATCATCATTGTTGTCGTCATCTTTTTCTTTTATTGTGCGCTTTTTTCTTCAACGTTGTTGCTGTTATTACTTA
The DNA here is from genome assembly GCF_000816755.2 of Arachis ipaensis. NCBI lineage: Eukaryota > Viridiplantae > Streptophyta > Magnoliopsida > Fabales > Fabaceae > Arachis > Arachis ipaensis. The sequence continues at coordinate 100,552,605 of NC_029785.2, read as the reverse complement.
TTGTTGTTATTGTTTAATTTTTTCTCCTTTTTCTTTTTCTTCCTCATCCTCTTTTATTGTCCTCGTAATCTTTCTCACGTCTTCATCTTCTTCTATATATGTTCAGAAAATTAGAACACATAAATTTTGATGTGTAATACATAAATTTTGGTGCACACCACATAAATTTTAATATACAACACAAAAGTTTCTGAAGAACCACATTTTCAGAATATTGACATCTAACCAACAAAATATGTAGTATAGAAATTTGGTACACAATACATAAATTTAGGTACACAACACAAAAATTTTGATGCGCAATACTTGAAGGACTACATGCCCAAAATATCGACACGCAACCAACAAAATACGCACAATATCTAAATTTTGGTGTACATAATACAAAAAGAGAAATGTTAGAGGGTCAACAAAATTCATTATTTTTGACAAACAGTTTGTTAACAATGTTTAAAAGTGTGGGTAAAAAGTATGTTATTATATTGCTAAACTAAAAGAATTGGGCTAATTGCTAAAAATGTTGGTCAAAAATAATAAATTATATTGGCTTTTAAGCTTTTTTTATATAGAAATTTTGGTGCACTACAGAAAATTTTAGAAGACCACATATCTGATGTCCAGAGATCAACTCACCCAATCAACAAATTATATTCGCAACAAAAATTCATATACTATATGCAAAAAATTCTACGTTATATCAATAAATTTGTGCTACATGCAAAAATTCATGTACCATATTTATAAGTTTCTGTGCTTTACAACCAAATTTTTTTGCTGAAGAAGCACAAAGATAAAGATGCAATAACGCATATGCATTTTTTTTATGGACTCGTACTTACTTTATTGAACTTGATTATAAAAACATTTATACACGTAGTATCACCGTATAAAAATAGTGCCACTATTTTAAACCGTTGAACAGACAAACTAAACTAGCCTAAAGCAAAAGGAAATGGTATTAAACTTTTATTTATATTTTTCTCCATTACATATGGTTATTGATACCTTATATTTTTCTCCATTACATATGGTTATTGATACCAAGTAGAGCATTCGAAACATCATTACTTCCCCGGCACACTCTAGAAAGAATTTGGATTCTCTAAATTTTAGATTTTCACTTTAGAGCATAAAGTAAGATCTCTCACCATTGAATGCTTTCTCTTTCATGTTTTCTCTTGTTCCCACCTATGAAATAAATAGTAATAGATTATACTTTACCTTCTAAAATAAAATTTAAAATTTAGAGAATTCAAATTTCTCTAGAAAATATGAGAAGTTATCAAGTGAACATGAGTACATGATACATAGAGTAGAGATTAGGATACAAAAGCAAATGGATCCAATATAATCACATCAATTATGATTGCAAATTTGCAGTAGTATATCCTGCTAGGATGTTACAAGGCCAGGCTGAAAACTAATAGCATACATACCCACAGAACCCAAATCAAATGGGCAAGAATAGGTAAAAAAATATGAAAAGAAAATCATTGACATGTCAACAACTCCTACCTATATATATATTCCTCTCATTTCGGTTTCCAATTTCTGTTTTCTCCATAGATACAAAATCATTCTTCAAATAGTGAAAAAATCACTATACCCCAATTGTTTTCTTGGACTAAAGAATAAAACTTTCAAGGACCTCTGTACTTGCGGAAGCAAAGACAACCCTGTTGCTGATCAACGGGAATCATGCCTCCGCCTTTGGATGTGTCAATGGCCTCCAACATCGAGACCACCTCGTCCATCTCTGGCCGCTTATCGGGACTCGCATCCCAGCATTTCTTCATCACATTTGCTAGAGAGCTTGGGCAACATCTTGGTATTTCTGGTCTCAGATTCTAAATTTACAAAAGGAAATGATGTATTATATTATAATGGATTCAAACATAGAATAAATGAGACAAGGAATCAAATAAAGAAGGAAAATGTACCTGGCGAACGACGGCTGAAGTAATTTCTGAGAAACTTAGGTCAGGATATGGCATGTCACAACAATAAATCTCCCACAAGCAGATTCCAAAACTGTACACATCACACTTCCTGTTATAGGGGTTGCCATTTAAAACCTGTAAGCCACCATTAACAGTCAATTACGTAGGCTGTCTTTGTTTTTTATCAAATAAAAAATTTTCATCAGATCATTTTGTCTTCATATTCATAAGCTAGTTGCTGACATTAAGGTCATTATTTTTCATCATTGATGAATCCAATGATATGAAACCAGAGAGTGAAAACATTCATCCCCATTTTGGATGAAACATGGAAGCCAGATATTTCCATTCCCCGTTAGATGAATTATATTTGGATAAGTGCAATTCTTTGCACTAAGAGTACCAACTACACACCTCTGGAGCCATGTAACCAAGAGTGCCAGTCTCCCCAGTCATATCATTAGGATTTGATGCCTCCACTCGTGCAACCCCAAAATCGGCAATTTTAACTGTACGTGTCTTATCCAATAGCATGTTCTCTGTCTTTACATCTCTATGGACAATCTTCTGCGAGTGAAGGTAACTCAGCCTGCAAAAGCAGATCGAAGTGAATTCAATTTGGATGATTCTCCAGATTACGAGAAAGTTTTACATTCAGAACATGCTAAATCACAATCAAAATGGATAGATACCCTCTTGCAAGATCAAGTGCCAGCTGGATGACAACCTTAAAGGCTAGTTTCCTCCTCCTGTTCTTTATTAAGTAAGATTTAAGTGTTCCTCCTGGAAGATACTCAACAACAACACAACAGATATTGCTCGGCATGCTAATTACACCGTTCTCGGTTTGTATCTGTAGTTCTGAAGACCCCATAGTTGCACCTATAAACTAAAAAATGAAAAAGTAAATAGTTTAATATGGTGGGGAAGAAAAACGGCTGCAAAAATGTGCATAATAACTTTGAAGAGAGTCTGAGAGAGAAATAGAGAATCAACGATTAAATATCACGTAATGCGATCGAAGGAAAGAGATGATCTCAAGAAGAAAAAAGAGCATATGAGGCATTATGATTGTCATTGTCCTCTGTACTTGCATCCATCTTTTGTCCAACAAAAGACTGAACGACTAGGACAAAGACCATGAAGCACCCCAACTTGCCCAACATAGCATGTGAATGGACTTGAATGTAATGCATATATAGCATATCTCTGCTTGCATCAGAAAATGCCTAACTTCATATAGGGAAGAGTTGTTACTATTACATTATTACTAAACATGTGAACTGTTCCAAAGAAAAAATTCACCATGAATTGTAGGACCGTAACAAAAAGCTTCCATGATTAGTAGATTTCAAAACAAAGAGATGCTGAGCCAAAAGGAAGTGCCTATTCACATCTGTTTATCCTCCTCCAACTTATGGATACCTCATCCTACATTCTCCTAAACCTCAATTATTTCAATCTTCTATACCCTAACTAAATACTAGAAATCTAGTTCAGAAGAATAAGAGGAAAAAAATAAAATCAAGGTCAAGGGCATCCATGCTCCTGTGTTGCAAATAAGCTTCAGTAATATTGAGTTTCTTGTATTTCAGAAATGAAAAAATATCACATGAATAACAGCAACAAAGGACACTTGTTTCCACAACAGAAAGCAAATTCATGTTAAACTTAGGCAAAGGTTGCAGATAAGGTGGTAAGAACAGAAATGGAGACTAATCCCTCAGAAGCTGAAACTACCTAAGTTGGCGTCCTTGGACATTAAAGAATTACAAAAGGCCTAAACACTTGACCATTGACACCTCTGTAAAAAACATTTAATACAACAACAAAATAAAACACAAAACCGAAAGGTGATATATACAAACGTAATATGCAAATCATACTAGCATATGCGGTACTGGAATGTACAAGCTCAAAAAAAGTTACACACAACAGCACAAACACCACAAAACAAGAAAAGGTATTCAAATTAACCTTTGTGACATTGGGATGGTCAAGTTTGTGCCATACAGCAACTTCCTGTATAAAGGCTGACCTCAAAGAATTAACTTCGGCTTCCGTCCTTTGCCCTTCTTCGCCCCAATCCAGCAATTTGACTGAGCATTGAGCAAGTAATCACAAATAACTATGATGAGCAAAAATCAGCTCAAAACAACAACCAACCAAACGATAGATTCTGTATTCATTTGATTCACCACAACTAAAGACCAACACCACCACCAAAGGGGGGTCACATGAAAAAGTAAGACACAGAAATCATCATCGAAATCACCAACATTTTTTCACAATTTGAACCTAATTACCTAACTCCATGTTGCAAGTTAGACGCTGCAATAGGAAGGCAACCAGTTCCATCAATTAGACTAAAAGTCAACTCTTTTCAAGAAGAATTCAAAAGAGCAAGGGACAAAGCGAAATTGAAGTTGAATTGAAGCAAAAACCTTGCTTAGAAATCAGAATTCTTTACAATTGCAACAATTCATGTTCATTAACCAAAACCAAAACAAGTAAACAAAAAAAAAAAAAAGAACATCTAAACCAGATAAAATAAAAATAAAAACTAACCAGCAACATCTTGAGAATCATAGAGAGCACGGTGAACAGTGCCGAAAGTGCCACGCGCTATAACGGACTTAATGATGAGCTTGGAAGGGTCAATCTCCCAATCCTGCCTCTGCTTCTTGAAAGGACTACTAACGGGGCTCTTGAATTTGGGAGAAGAAGAAGCGCTTGTGGTTGTGTGAAGCTGAGGAAGAAGGTTGTGATGGTGGTGAAGGTCGTCGTCGAGGTTCTTCTTCTTGTCCATGGTGATGACCTTGTTGAGATGCCTCTCGAGCTGCTCATCTATGCTCTTCAGATCAATCTGATCGGCTCTCACGAACCCCTCACTACCCTCTTTCATCTTCTTCTTCTTCAAACACAATCACAAGCAGCGAATGAAAGAGAGAGAAAGAGAGAGAGATATGTGAGGTTTGAGGAGTTGGTTATTGGTGTGTTTTGGTGTTTCTTGTTATTTCTCTGAACCATGTGGGCACATGGAATTGCCTGCTCATAACGTGTGCCTCTGACCCACTCACCTCTCTTTCTTTCCCTTCTCTTCTTCTTTTTCCTTTTCTTTTCTTAGACAAAAATAAAATAAAAGTAGACATCGTCAATTAAAATCGTATATAATGTAACGTATATTTTAAATATGGGAAATTTTTTAAATTTTCTATAATTTTTGTACTCAAATACTTATAATCAACGACAAATTAATCGTTATGTTCATTATTCAACCATGATATTTTGGTAGCAAAAAATGTAACACCTTACCACACAAAATTTTATATTCTAATCGTAAATTAATGGTAGTAAGATATTACGACACTTAAAAAAAATACATATATATAGTTATAAAAGGATAATATTATAACTAGAAGTTTATAAAGAAAATAAATATCGTAAGTCGTTAATCACATATAAATGCGTTACCACAATTAATCGTCGCATCCTAAAGCAAAAAATATTATAAATTCAAAAATGGGGCTAAAGAATTTGATTATGATTAGTGGTGTTTTAGCTAGAAATGAATGCAGTGCGTGTATTACAAATTGGTGGAACTGTCAGATGAAAGATTAAACATGTGGGGGCGTGTTGAATGCAGCACGTGGAGGCCGTGATTGCCACGTGGCGAAGTTTGGTTGCATGGAGTTGCAGCACATGGGGGGCGTGCTGAGTCAGCACAGGGAGAACGTGTTACACATAGCAAGCTGTCATTGGCTGATGAATCAAAAAGTGGGGTAAGGCAAAGCTCGGTACCATTTTTATTGCGAGGAAGAGTGTTCTTTGAGTGTGTTGCTAGTGTAATGGAGGGTACCGCAAACTTGGTAGTGTATCACAATGGTGAGATTATACAGAATACTCATGAAGGAGTGAGATTTGTGTGTCAGAATCCAACTTCGTTTGTGGTTCCATGCACCATGACATTGATGGAGCTTTAGAACGGTCTCTGTCAAAGCATGGAGAACGGTATATTGACGAGAGTGAGCAGTATTTTGTACTGGAATCCGGTTATAATTTTTGGTGGTCTAATACAGTTTGATATTATGCCGATCATTGACGAAGCGAGTATGCAGAATATGTTCCAAATTCACCGGCAGAATCAGATGCGACAGCCACAGATGGAGCTGTCTGTTGAGTTTGAAAACGTAGAGGTAGATGGGATTCGAAATGATTTAGATATAGAGGATGATAGAGCTGCAGTGTATGAAGGAATGAACAGTGATAGCGAAGAGGACTTCGAAGCCACTTATGAAGCCGGCAACAAAGACGAGGATGGTGATGTGGGAGTCAAGACAGCAGCAGAGAATGTAGTCATTAATCCCGCAGTTAGTCAACCGATGATCGTCCCATCTTTTATGCGTAACTTGGATCTTGATGCCATGAATGCACCAGAATTCCTAAAATATGCAAACATAGGTACGTGATGAGTGAATAATACGTTTTTGTGTTTTTATATTTTGGATGGATCAATGAATGATGATTTCTGGTTTCTGTAGGTGTTGCTGACCTTGAGGACGGAGAGTTCAGGATCGGAATTGAGTATAGTTCTAGAAAGTCTGTCGTCGCAGCAATTAGAAGTTACACTATCTCTAGAGGAGTCGACTACAATGTTTATGAATCCGAACCACAGACGTTCTATGCAAAATACTAGACGTATGGGCGTGGATGTGACTGGCTTATCCGAGCCTGCTTGATACGGAAAAAAGGTTGTTGGGAGATACAACGGTAGGAACACGTGCACCATGGGAACGATTTCACAGGACCATTCCAAGTTAGACTCGGACACAGTTGCTGAGGCTATAAGGCCATTGGTTGAGACTGAACCGTCCATCAAGGTCAAATCGATAATTGCGGAAGTCCAGTCAATGTTCAACTACACCATGAGTTACCAAAAGGCTTGGTTGGCAAGCAGAAGTCCATAGCCAAAGTTTTCGGTGGTTGGGAGGATTCTTACCAAGCTTTGCCATGGTGGCTCTCGGTCATGGTTCAGAAGATGCTAGGCTCAATTGTCCAAATAGAAACACGACCCCTGTACAACAGGAGCAAGGAGGTGGACGGTGTCAGAATACTTCACCACATATTTTGGAGTTTCAATCCATGCATTAGGGCGTTCAAGCATTGCAAGCCTCTAGTTCAGGTTGACGGCACACACTTATACGAAAAATACAAAGGTACACTTCTGGTTGCTGTTGCACAAGATGGGAACAAAAAAATTGTGCCTATTGCTTTTGTCCTAGTGGAGGGGGAGACAGCTGATACATGGCACTTCTTTCTCAGAAATCTACGAAGGAATGTTGTTAGAAAAGATGGTGTGGGTATCATCTCAGACCGACATGAGTCAATCCAGGCATCAGTAAATCGTTCGGGTGGTGATTAGCAACCTCCGAGAGCATGGTAGATGTTTTGTATAAGACACATCTGCAGCAACTTCTTAAGGGCATTCAAAGTACCGCACCTGCAAAAACTTGTTGTCAACATAGGGTATTCAAGGACAGCGGAGGAGTACAACATCAACTATAAGAGGTTGGAAGAGCGAGGCAAGACATATGCCCGGCGGTGCGATGCCATTGGACTTAGATATTGGGTATTGGCATTTGATGAGGATCATCGATGGGGCCATATGACGATGAATCTTGTGGAGTGCATTAATTCAGTGTTGAAGGGTGCCCGAAACCTCCCTGTGTTGGCCCTCGTCTGAGCAACGTATTATCGGTTGAACGAACTATTTACGTGGAAGAGCGCCGAGACTCACGAACACAAGCGTGCCGGATTTACTTACTCTGTATTTGCACAACAGCGGATAGAAGCAAATATGCAACGTGCCGGAAATATAGTTATGCACCGGTTTGATAGACGAAACGAGGTGTTTGAGGTATGTGAAATGCCTAATGAAAATGTGTTGGTAGTTGATCTTGTACGGTGGACGTGTGACTGTAGGCACTTTCAGGTGGAACGACTACCATGTCGACATGTCTAGCGACTCGATTGGCAGCTGTATGTGCATGATGTGTACAGGATGACAGAGGTTCGTAAAGTCTACATATTTGAGTTCGTACCATTAGGCGATGCAGAGACATGGCCTGCTTATCAGGGACCCACATTGGTCACTAATCCTGCCATGAGGTGCACGTCGAAAGGTCGTCCCAAATTGACGCGATACCTAAATAAAATGGATTCATGCGACATGCGTGGTCCTTGGATATGCCGTCTATGTGGTGCTCAGGGTCATAGTTGGAGTCGATGTCCTCAGCGTGCTGGACCGAGTGGTGCTAGTGACGATGGTCCTCCCTAGGTCTTTGTTGGTTTTTGTGTTTGTCAGTTAATGTTTTTTATATACGCAAGCATTTTTGTATTTTCAACTTTGAATTTTGTCAGTTGATGTTTTTTATATTCGTCGTGTTTGTATTTTTAATTTGGGTTTAGCCATTGATGTTTTTGATGTTTTTAATGTTAGGTTAATATTATCATTTACTGCCTTTGTAAGGTACACATACAAAAGATTAACCAAGATTTACATTCACCTAATTCTGACACCATAATTAAAATTAAACATAGGTAAACATTACAAAAGATTAACTACGAATTACATTAACTTAATTTTTAAAATTAAACCTAAACAACCTAAACCCAAGCTCACTTCTTTCGAACCAACCATAGGCCCAGTTCTGTATTTGCTGATCTCCATGACCGTCACCAGGAACCTGCGATGGGATTGACGGAAAGTCAAACCATTCATGTTTGGCCAGAATGGTAAGTATGGGTTGATTATGCTAGCCGGACTGCCGCTGGTGGTTGTGCTGACTATGCTGACTGTGCTGACTGCGACGTTTGTGATGACTGCCCTTGCCGTGGTCACCAGACTGAATGTGGTGGCTAGACTCACTGTGGTGACTATGATGGCTACCATGACCGTGGTCTGGTGGATGTGGTATATAATAAGGAAACGACTGAAACACTGTGTACTGAGGTGGACCCTAAGGTGCTGGTGGCTGTGGTGCCGGTGGCTGTGGGGCTGGTGGCTGATATGGATGCTGAGGAACGTATTCCGACAATCTCAACAGATGTCCGTACGAACCCACGTACCAATTCTGGTACTCCCCCGACGGTGTAAAGTCCCAAGTTGGAAGGGGGTGCAAATCCCGCAACTGAGTGTTATGAGGGTTGCCCCATTCCTCAATTCTTCCCCCATGTAAAACTGTCCAGTCATAAAGCTGCACTCCGCAAAGAGTAATGCAATGGTCTCTCGATGGAATGTCTCTTACTACCGGCGGAGGGGGTTATCCATACCCAAACTGACACATCACTCGGTTTGCAGGGTGCCATTCGACATACTCGAACGACACTAATGGAGCAACGATGTCACACACCTCAAAGTGTCTATGTAACTCGTTGGGTATGATCAACCCTTCGTATGGCCACCACACAAACTACCACGTATCATTAGAAAATTAGAACCCTAATATTAATGTTTGGATACGGAAATCATACGAATGCTAAATATTTACCTCGTCCATGCAGTCTATTTCCTGCCTAAATATTGCTACGGTCTTCGATCACCACACTGAGCTCCGATAGGAATGACTCCACCTGAAACATGGTTCATTGAAAAAATTAAAAAAGGTTACCGTCAATCAAATATGCATTGTCAATATAATGCATAACTAAAATAGGAACTGTTACCTCATGGAAACTGGTATCTCAGCCGGTGGAACGGACTGTCTGGGCCATCCATCTCCTTAGTATCATAGCGTGATGAACGGCATAGTGCCCTGTAAAGAAGCGCGAGACATGCTGACCCCTAACTATAGGTATGGATCCGCTCGAAATTGCAAAACAACGGTAGTTACTTCGCGTGAGCATATGCGGTCGACTTATCAGTGAATAGGGTCGAACCCAACAAACAGAAAATTTGGCATCTGAAGTATCTCTTAATAGACTCCTCGGTGTCCAAAAATTTCGGTAAAAACTTTCACAAATTATCGGGTTGCAAGTATAGTTCTAAACCGACAATTAAACCTCAATCAATGTTTAGATTATCTGTCACAAATACAAACCCAATAAAATTAACCATAGTATTCAAACCTCGGGTCGTCTCTTAAGGAATTGTAGGGAAGCGTAGTTTATTATTGGTTATGGAAAGTATATTTTTGGGTTTTTGAAATGAGGAACAAGAAAATATAGATTGCGATAAAAATAAACTAATAACTAAGAAGGCTCTTAGCAAGGATTGAGAATTAGAAGTCCTATCCTCATTATCATCATCAATTGTGATGGTAAATGTGAATTGCTTTCACTTAGTTAACTTCTAATCAATGGAGGAAGGTCAAGTGCATACAATTAACTTGAGTTCACAAGTCCTAGTCAACTCACAGTGAGAGACTAGCTTTGGTGAAGTTCAAGCTAACCGGTGATCTCCAATTACCATTTAGCAAAAGACTTTTGATAACTCAAGAGTCTCTAAATAATCAATCCAAGTCAAAAACATAAAAATCTAAATTAAAATCCACCCAAGTATTTTATCAATCACTTGGAAGGTGCAAAATAAAAGCATAGAAAAGTAATAAGAGAATGTAAAATCTAAGACCAATAATTGCAAGGAATAAATAATAACAAATGAAGAAAGAAGCAATAAACATGAAATACCTCAAATTGCATTAAAAAGGAAATTAAATCTAACATAAAGAGTTCATAAACTAAATTGGGAAAATAAAGACGTCAACAAGAGAAAATAAACTAAGATGCTAGAATAATAAAATGTAGAAGAGAAACTAAATTAAAACAAGATGGAAATCTGAATTGGAGAAGAAATAAAACTAAAAACCCTAAAACCTAGAGAAAGGAGAGAGCATCTCTCTCTAGAAAACCTACATCTAAACCTAAAGTGTGAATGATTGAGAAGTGAATGATTCCTCCCCTCCAGCTCCACTCTGCACCGTCTAATCTTCACTTTCGGGCTTGAAATTGGGCTAAAAGCAGCCCAAAAATCGCCCCCAGCGTCTTCTGTTTAATGCAGCACGTGACGCTCGTTACGCGTACGTGTTGCTGGGCATCATTGGCCACGCGTAGGCATCAGCCACGCGTGCGCGTCGTATGTCTATTGCACCGGTCACGCGTACGCGTCGCTCATACGTGCGCGTCGCTACCAGATTCTGAAATCCTTTATTTCTTGTGTTCCTTCCAGTTTTGCATGCTTCTTTTTTATCCTCTAAGCCATTCCTGCCCTATAAGCCCTGAAAACACTTAACAAATGTATCACGGCATCAAATGGTAAGAAGAAATGATTAAAATTAGCAAATTTAAGGTCAAAGAAGCATGTTTTCAATCATAGCACAAAATTAGGAAAGAAAATGTAAAACATGCGAATTCTATAAATAAGTGTGAGAATAGTGGATAAAACCCACTCAATTCAATACAAAATAAACCATAAAATAGTGGTTTATAAATCTCCCCACACTTAAGCATTAGCATGTCCTCATGCTAAGCTCAAGAGAACCAAAAGAGTGAAAAGGGATGGTAGAATTTATAAAATGCAACCTATCTATATGAATGCGACTAAATGCAAAATGCTTTTACCTACTTGGTTAAAAGTAAATAAACCTTTCAAGAACAAATATGAACTGAATTCCACTAATTCGAATTCCAAAATAAAGTACAAGTAGACGTGCAAGAAGAAAGCTCGTGAAAGCCGGGAACAAAGAATCGAGCATCGAACCCTCACTAGAAGTGTATACACTCTAATCACTCAAGTGTTTAAGGTGTGATTCTCTCAATTTTCTACTAACCTTATTTTTTAAGGCTTGCTCTTCTTCTCCTAATCAATAAAAATTTAATGCACACATACACATATCAAGAGGTCTTTTCGAGGGTTGTAATGGGGTTAGGGTCAAGGTAGGATTGTATTTGTTAGTGGACTAAAATCTGAATCCTTGATTAACCTAAACTTTCCACCTAACTTAAGACAATCCATATAATCAGAATATAAATTCTAACTACCCATTAACCATATTTTCCACATATTCATGCATCCCAAATTTTGAGTACAGTACATATGCATTGCTATCACCATTTACTTTGGGGCATTTTGTCCCCTTTTATTGTTTTCTTTTTCTCTCTCTTTTTTTTCTCTTTATTTTTTTCTTTTATTTTTTCAATGCATATGATTTAGGTATTGAATGCAAGAATCGGTGCTCAACTATTTTTTTCCACATTTTCACAAAAAAATATACAATACCCAATTTTTAAACCAAATGTTCCAAACCCAATTTTCCCACACTTAAATCATGAATGTTTTCACTAGTCTAAGCTAACCAAGGATTTAAATTAGGGACATTATTGTTTTTCGCTTAGAGTTAATGATGTGCTAAAGAAAAGAATAAATGGGGTTAAAATAGGCTCAACATTGGTTTACAAAAGATAATGAAAGGGTAAGGGCATCTGGGTATGTGAGCTATAGTGAAACAAAGGCCTCAATCACATAAGTGCATGCATACATCAAACAATGGAAGTATAGAATTAAGCAAGACAAAGATCACAATTTAGAGGGAACAACACACACCATAACAAAGTATTGGTTGATAAAATGCAACCAATCAAATAGGTTCAAAATCTTACTGGGTTTGGTGTGTTCGAGCTCTAAACCATGTTCCAAAATAAATTTCTTCAAGCAAGTTCAACAAAAATTTTAATTCAAATTAGTTAAATGCTATAAAATAGTTTCTTGGAAGAGAATTCATCACTTCAACCAAGTAGTACTTACATGCAAGCAACTAACTATACGTGCAATCTATCATGCAATGCAACAACTAATCTAACAAAGAAAATTAAACATTGGTGTTGAGAAAAGGAAGTAGTTTACCCACAGAAGTCGGTATCGACCTCCTCACACTTAAAGATTTCACCGTCCTCGGTGCATGCAAAGATGTGCAAGTGGACTGGTTGCTACAACTGATACATTTTCTCCAAAGATTGTGCAGATGGACTTGTCTGTTGCTCCATTTAGAAGCTTTTTCTTTCCCTTTTTGATGGCCATCCTGAAAGAAGAGTAAAAAGGAAAAAGAATAACCCAAAAACAAAGATGTGAAGACAAATAAAATATGGGTGGAATAATGCCAAATAATAGTGAGATTCTCAACTATATGGTAGCTACAACATGCAAGTGAGAGAGCAATATAGGTGAATGGCATATTAATAGTGCAAGTATTGCAACAATGGGGGAGAGAGAGTGGGTCATGAAAGGCAACATAAGGTCATATCAATGCAGAAGGAATACAAGTGTCATAAAAGAGTAGCATTGACCTATAAACAATAGCACCCAATAATATAAAACAAGTCATGAAGCACCAAAACCATGCAAGAAATATTCAATAGTTGAGTAAAATAATTCAACACCAATGAAAAAATTACAAACTCAGAAAAGAAAATAAAAACATGCACAAAGTTAAAATGCAATGAATAAAAGTATGCAAATACAATAAGTGAAAGAGAATGAAAGAGAATACGGATGAGAAGGGAGGAGAAGAAAGTGAGAAAGGAAGAGGAATGAATAAGAAAGAATAGAAGAAAGAAGGAGAAAGGAGAAGAAAAAGAAGTTGCACGGGCGACGCGCGCGCATGAGGCACGTGTGGGCGTGAAAACAGAAAAAGGCAGCTGACGCGTATGCGTCGTCCACGCGTACACGTGGGTAGCCCAAAATAAAAAGTGATGCATGAGCGTCGGTCACACGTACACGTGACTACTTGTCGTGCCAGACGCACGATTCCAGCACAGTTCCAGCTCAACTCTCGGGTTGAAGTACTGGACCATAAAAAATTTGGCATCGATGCGTATGTGTCGTCCACGACTACGCGTGGATGGTAAAAAATGCAAATGATGCGTACGCGTCAGCGTGGGTTGGGTTGTGCCTCTAACACCCCACCTGCGTGGTCCTGGCACAACTCTCTGTCCAGGCCGCGCTGTCGTGCCATTTCAGCACGGTTTGGGCACGAACCAAATTTGGGCATTGATGCGTATGCTTCTGTCACGCGCACGCGTGATAGCCCCCCCTTTTTTTTTATAAGAAATTAACAAGCTATCAAAGTAATGCCAAACATTATTAAACAAGTAAAACCATAACCTAAACTAAATAAACCCAACGAAAATCGAAAATTCAACTGATTACCAAAATAAATAAAAGATAAAATAGGAAGAATTTACCATGGTGGGATGTCTCCCACCTAGCACTTTTAGTTAAAGTCCTTAAGTTGGACATTTGGTGAGCTCCTTGTCATGGTGGCTTGTGCTTGAGCTCATCTTGAAACTTCCACCAATGCTTGGACTTCCAATAAGCTCCAGCATTTTCTAGTGAATTCACCAAGCTTTGGCAAAGTTCTTCACAAGCTTTGAGCTCCCAAAGTTGATCCTCTTGTATGTCGGGATCCCAAATCTTGTTTCTACAGCCGTCTTTAAGTGGATCATCATTGTTCCAACCGGGTGGCAAGCAATTTGAATTCTCAATAAAGTACCAAACTCTTCTCTTAGATCCTACCAATTGATCCCTAGTCCAACCCTTGCATCTAGCTCTTGAAATCTCAACCTTGATGAGTCTTGATTTGCAACTCCAACCACTAAACATCCTTCTCTTACGCTTCATTCCACAATGCAAACAAATACAGTCAAGGTAGGCTAATGCAAAAAAATAATGAGGTTCTCAACTACATGGTAGCTACAACATATAAGTGGGAAGACAATGTAAGCTGAGGGTATATCAACTAAATACCAAGCAAGTCAAGAAGCACCCAAAACAATGCAAGAAATATGCAACAGTTGAGTAAGAAAATTTAACACCAATGTTAAAACAACAAATATAGAAAAGAAAAGAAGAAGAAACAACAAATTAAAAATGCAATTAATGCGAGTATGCAAAGGTAATAAGTAGAAGAGAATAAAAGAGAATAAGGATGAGAAGTTAAAGAAATGAAGAAGAAGGAAGTAAGAAAGTGGGAAGAAAGAAGAAAGAAATGAGAAAGGAGAAGAGAAACGATGCGTAAGCGTCGTCCACGCGCATGTGTGGATTGCAGAATGAGGAGGCGACGCATATGTGTCGGTCACGCTCATGCGTGAGAAGCATAAATTAGAAGGTGACGTGTACGTGTAAGTCACGCGTACGCGTGGAGGTGAATTGTGCTCCTCGCACAACCCTCGCACAGTTCCCGCACAACTCTCAGGTTTTTATAGTGGAGGTGGCATCATTAACATACGATGCATGCGCGTCGGCCACGCTCATGCGTGGGAAGCCAAAATTGCAAATGACGTATACGCGTCGGCGACACGCACGCTTGGGTTGGGTTGTGCGCCTAGCCCCTCACCAGCGCGGTCCTGGCACAACTCTTTGTCCAGGCCGCGCTGTCGCGCCGTTCCAACACGGTTTGGGCACGGACCAAATTTGGGCATTGACGCGTACACGTTGGTCATGCGCACGCGTGACAGCCTCTCTTTTTTTTAAAATTAACAGGCTACCAAAGTAATGTCAAACATTAATAAGCAAGCGAAATCACAATGTAAACTAAATAAACCTAACTAAAAATAAAAATTTAACTTATTACCAATATAAATAAAAGAGGGAAAATGGAAGAATTTACCATGGTGGGGTGTCTCCCACCTAGCATTTTTAGTTAAAGTCCTTAAGTTGGACATTTGGTGACCTCCTTGTCATGGTGGCTTGCGCTTGAACTCATCTCAAAACTTCCACCAACGCTTGGACTTCCAATAAGCTCCAACATTTTCAAGTGAATTCACCAAGCCTTGATGAAGTTCTTCACAAGCTTTGAGCTCCCAAAGTTGATCCTCTTGTATGTCGGGATCCCAAATCTTGTTTCTACAGCCGTCTTTAAGTGGATCATCATTGTTCCAACCGGGTGGCAAGCAATTTGAATTCTCAATAAAGTACCAAACTCTTCTCTTAGATCCTACCAATTGATCCCTAGTCCAACCCTTGCATCTAGCTCTTGAAATCTCAACCTTGATGAGTTTTGATTTGCAACTCCAACCACTAAATATCCTTCTCTTACGCTTCATTCCACAAAGCCTCTTAAGTTGGCCATCTGTTTCAAGAATACCATACTCAAGTGGGACAGTAAAGCTAATAGAGATAAGTTTTACCCATTCAAATGAGGGAGTAGATGGCAACCTAGGTAGAGAGGTCTCCAACGATATTGACAAAGCATATTCAACTCCCGTCCAACCATGCCGAAGGACTTCCACCTTTTGAAAAGATTATTCACTTTCAAGCTCTTCCTCACCGAATTCATCCAACTCTTCTCCATCACTCAAATCATAAATGTGAGATTGAGAGAAATCTACCTCAATGTTGCTTTACATTTCATCGGGAGAAGGCTCTTCAAACTCAAGGGGTTCACTTGTGGATGCAAATTCATTACTAGGATGGCTTAATTCATTATCATCATCACCAAGGAAACTTGTCTCTTTATCTATTCCGTCCAATTCTTCATAGGGAATATACCTTAGAGGTTGTGCACTACCGTCCTCAACATCAATTTCATGCTTCTTGGAGGAATACTTTACAACTCTAGATTGCCATGGAGGTTCAGCATCTCCTAAGTCTTCGACCACTTCATCCTCTTCAACAATTACAGCAACCTCCAATTGTTCCAATACAAAGTCACATTCCTCACTTTCCACCGGAGTTCCTAGTCTCTCCTTCATGCTACGCTCCTCATTAGATTCTCCACATGCAGCTATGGGGGTACTTTGAGTGTTCAAGCGTAGTGAAGCTAAATTATCTACTACCTCGGTCAAGGTAGCTATAAATTCTAGTGTCGTCCTTTGCATCTCTCTTTGTCTCTGAAGAAGAACACCAAGGTAGCGTTTGGTGGAGAGACAGAGACATAAAGACTGATACTGAGAGACAGAGACTAAGAGACAGAGATTGAAATAAATCTCAGTATTCTGTTTGGTGCAAAATGAGAGACAGAAATTGAAACAAGAATAAAACTCTAATTTAATTTGTACAAAGGATAAAATTGGAATTAATTAATTAAAATGAGGGTATTTTAGGTATAAAATGTTATTAAAGTTTCAGTCTCCATCTCTAAAAATTTTAGTCCCCTGTGTCCCCACTTTTTGGAGGTACTGAAATACTAAAATTTTGGAGACAGAGACAGAAATTTTAGTACCAGTCTCTGAACCAACAAACATGATACTGAGTCTCAGTCTCTCAGTCTCTGTCTCAGTACCTCAAAACAAACGCTACCCAAGGGTGTCAACCATTGGAGACTGGAGTGGATATGAAGGTTCATCGGTTGAGAGAAGGGGTTCATAATAGGAGGGTGGTTGATAAACCACTATTTCATGGTTTATCTTGTGCTCATTTGAGTGATTTTTATCAAGTCCTTACCTACTTATTCATATGATTTGCATGATTTTATAATTCCTTCCTAGTTTTGTTCTATGGTTGAAAACTTGCTTCCTAGAAATCTTTAATTTGTGTATTTTAATTCTCCTTTATACCATTTAATGTCGTGATCTATGTGTTAAGTGTTTCAGGCTTTTTAGGGGAGGAATGGCTTAGAGAATAGAGAGGAAGCTGGCAAAAATGGAAGGAACACAAGAAACTAAGGAGATAACCAGCGAGCATCGACGCACACGCATGGCTCACACGTGTACGCGACATGGAGAAATTTGCAGTGACGCGTGCGCGTGCCTGACGCGTATGCATGGATTGGAGTTTGTACAAAGACGCGTGCGCATAGATGATGCGTACGCGTGACGCGCCAAGAAAACCAGCGACGCATACGCATGACTGACGCATACGCGTGACATGCGCGATCTACAGAAAATTCATAAAACGCTGGGGTCAATTTTTGGCCGAGTTTTGACCCAGTTTTTGGCCCAGAAACACAGACTAGAGCCACAGGACATGCAGAGACTCAACACAGATTTTCATTAGCGTATTTTTAGTTTTTAGATATGAATCTAGAGAGAAATTACTCTTCCTCTAGGTTTTCTTTTACATTCACATATTCTTAGTTTTATGCTTTTGCTTTGGATATTGAAGAGTTATTACTTCCGTTGAAGATATTATTCTAGTTTGTTTTCTTATTCCCTTACTATTCCATATTCTTAATTCTTGTTTAGAGTTACAATTGGATTATTTTTAGAATTTATTAATGCAAATGATTACTTTTACTTTTAATTAAATTGTAGTTATTGTCTATCATGTCCTCCTTTTACTCCCTGTTTAATTCTATGCAATTAATTTTCATGTCAATGGAGTAGATTCCCAACTTGACATGGGGGTTGATTAAAAGGAGACACTTGAGTTGGAAGGCTCAAGTGATTAGTTAAATTGGAAGTTGTTGGCTAATTCTCTATTTACTAAAGCTAGACCTTCCCAAGGGAGAGGACTAGGATTTGCGAATAAGAGTTAGCTCAATCACTTGACTTTCCTTTATTTAGTAAGGGTTAACTAAGTGAAAATAACAACCTCTTT
This sequence comes from Arachis ipaensis, assembly GCF_000816755.2. NCBI lineage: Eukaryota > Viridiplantae > Streptophyta > Magnoliopsida > Fabales > Fabaceae > Arachis > Arachis ipaensis. Next base: position 100,534,134 of record NC_029785.2, on the reverse strand, counting down.
ATACTACACTTGAGAAAATTCCAACAAGAATAGAACTTCTAATTAATCATTCCCCCCAGTCAAGGCTTTTCATTTCTGAATATATAAATCTCTTTTAATTTTTATTGCTTTAATTTACAATCATTTATTTGCTCATTGCCCAAACTCAAAATTTTTTGGAAAACTCCTGATTAATAAGATAGCACCCTTTTGTCAACTCGTTGGGAGACGACCTGGGATTCATACTCCGAGTATTTTTATTCTAATTTTGTGACAACCTTTCTAAATTGATGAGCGGATTTTCGCTGGTTAAGAACTATACTCACAACGTATTTCCATATTGATTTCTTAATTGGCTGACTTCTGCCTCACATCAGTTTTTGGCGCCGTTGCCAGGGAGTTGCAATTGTGTGCTAAATTATTAATTAGTGTACATATTTTTAATTTTCGCGTATTTAATTTTATTTTATTACCATGAGATATATGTTTCTTTCATTGAATGACGCGTTCACTGCCTGATCTGAGCTTAGCCTCATTTGATCCTGAAATTGAAAGAACTCTTTCACATATTAGGCGAGCTCGGCGTAGGTTAGCCTCTGAGGGTGGTGAAGTGATTGTTATTGATTCACCAGTCTCATTTGAGGGTGAATCTGAACCGCTATCTGAGGAAGAAACAAGCTCCTTTTCTACTAATTCGGTTGATTTACGTGCAGGTAACATGGTGGCACCCAGGAGGATCACTCTCCAGGAGGCAGGAGCTCCAGACTTTACTCTGCAACCGTACTAAGTGCATCATCCAAATCTGGCTGCAGATTTTAAACTGAAGATTAAAGGTGTAATCGGTTCGGTTTGGTTCGGTTTTGGACCGAAAACCAACCGAACCGACCTGATCGGTTGTACGTTGATACCAACCATTCAGTTGGCTGCTTTCTGGACAACCGAACCGAACCGAACCAAACCAACAGTGGTTTGGTTCGGTCGGTTTTTTCGGTTTTTTTATACCTAATAAACAAAATTTAAAATATCATAAAATAAAGTTTAAAACCTTCAATAAAATAGAATAACAAGAGTATATCACATCCAAATCCAATACAAATTCAACTTAATTAAATATAAAATAAAGGCAATTAAAAATGTCTAGCAAAACAATAAAAATAAATACACATTAAACCGCAACAGTCACTTTAAAACAAATAAAAACTAAACAGCCAGTCAACCACCATGCTTAATCTGAATCCACACCAGACTCATCCTCATCTTCTCCGGTTGGTGCAATTTCTACAAAAATAAAACAAGAAAATCAATATAGATTATAAATATAATATAGATTATAGATTATAAACATAAAGTGACATATCAGTTTATTTTCTATTTTGTTGAGTGTTTCTGATATATGCAATGAAAAATCCAACTGCATTGCAATTACTTGTTTTGACATGCCAAATGATAATGGAATAAATTCCAATCCTAGTGTACTCTAGTTCCATATTATGCTTTATGACTGAACTTGTTGAGATAGGAATCTCTTGGACAATTTGTTGGTCTATCTACCCATATTATGTGTTCTCCAAAGAGAATAGTAATCATATTAGCATCCATAATTGCTTGTTCAGAATCTTTAGTTACAAATTTTCCCTGTTCTTTCAGAGAGATAATACACCATGGTTGAGCTTAGGAATGGAAGTGCCCAAGCTGCCAATGGAAAATCTAGCACTGCTGGTTCTACTTTTCATCCAAGAAAAAAATGAAAATAAAAAAATAAAGCGATGCATTATCCAGCCAATTCTATTTTATATATGCCTTGTTAGTTGTTATGTATATGACATTATTATTACAGAAAATTACTCTACACAAATTACTCTGATGATTCAGCCATTGCACAAAATCTTCACATTAAAGGATCTTGGTTTCTTATCATATTTTCTTGGAATTGAAGTTCATACTTCATAGAACAGATTCTGTGCAGTTTGTCCCACACAAAATATATAATAGACCTTCTATCAAAATTGGGAATGAGTGAAGCTAGTCCAATGCCTATCTCAATGATTTCATCCCTAAAATTACTATCAACTGAAAGCGATGCATGATCCTGTGAGTTCTTGATGCAGCCAATACAAACAGAATTTCTAAAAATAGAATTTCTAAAAAACATAACCACAAAGGCACAAACAGAATTTCTAAAAAACATAACCACAAACAATTGTTCAGGTTAAATCAAGCACAAATGCACAATATCACATTATCACTAAACAAAATCTCTAAAAACAATTGTTCAGAATTTCTAACCTCCGAAGAAGACATTGTGGAGTTGCTTTTTGCAGAAGATGGCTTGGTGACAGACTGACAGGAGTGCTTTATGCTTATCGTCGCTCGAGTTGGACTGCGACGGCCACTGGAGTCTTGTTGGAGACTGGACTGCTGCTCCATGATAGGACTGCTGCTCCGTAAATGGAATGCTCCTCGGCGACGGCGACCCAGCGATGGCTACCCTGCGGCGGCGATGACTGAACGCCTTTGAGCAAGGAGTGGCGACTTCCTTCACGGTGGACACCGGACAGCACTCTCTGGCTCCCTCAGGGTCTCCTTCTCTCGAGCATGGAGGAATCGCCGAATCGGAGGTGGAACCGTGGAAGAGAAGAAGAGAGCTCGGGACTAGGGTTAACAGAATCGCCGTTCACATAAAAGGGAAGAAGAAAGCTAGGGTTCTGTGTGATAGGGCTCTTTTATACCTAGGTTAAAGAGCAATTTTGTAGAAACACACCATTGAACCCTCATTCTTCGGTTCGGTCCGGTTCGGTTCAGTTTCTGCCGAGGCAACCGAAAACCGAACCGAACCGATCGATTTACTTCGAAAAAAACCAAAAAAAACCAATTTTTTTGGTTTTCTAATCGGTTGTTGTAAGATTCGGTTCGGTTTTGCGATAATTTTTGGTCCGGTTCGGTAACTTACACCCCTATTGAAGATTGTATTAATCAACTTGATGCCCAAGTTTCATGGCTTACCTGCTCAGGAGCCTATCAAGCACCTAAGGGATTTTCAGACAGCCTGTTCTACTGTTAGGCGTCATGGTTCAGATGAAAATTCTATTTTGCTAACTGCCTTCCCGTTTTCTCTTGAGGAAAAGGCGAGGGAGTGGTACTACACTCAACCTGAAGCGACCGTTACTAACTGGGATACGCTCAGGAGAGAATTCCTGGAAAAATACTTTCCAGCTGAAGTTACAGATAGACTAAGGAAAGAGATCTCTTGCATTCTTCAAGGTGAATCAGAGACTCTTTATGAGTACGGGGCGCGCTTCAAGAATCTTCTGGACGCATGCCCCCATCACATGATTGACAAGTTAGTATTGATCAGCTACTTCACTCAAGGCATGAAGCCTCACGATAAGACTACATTAGATGGTGCAAGTAATGGTTCCCTGAAAAAGTATAAGATCGCAGATGAAGCGTGGCAACTGATCAGCGACTTAGCTGAGTCCACTCGGAATCATAGGCACAGGAATAACCACTCAAAGGCTGTTGCAGAGGTTTCCTCTAGCATTGAGACTTCTGCTCTTACACAAAGTATATGTGAGATGACCAACCTACTGAAGCAAATACAACTAAATCAACAACAACCTCAGCTTCCTCCACCACAACAAAGTCAACAGCTAGTCCCTCAGAGAGTATGCAAAATATGTGCTGATTATAGTCATTACACTTATGAGTGTCTGCAGCTCCAACAAGAGGACAACACTGTAGCAGCCACTCATAATTTCTAGGACCGTCCAAATCAAGGGTACAATCAACAAGGCGACAATTACAACCAGGGTGGAAACTACAACCAAAGTTGGCAAGACAACTCCAACCAGGGATGGAGAGACCATTCCAACCAGGGATGGAGGGATAATTCTACCCAAGGTTGGAGGGACAACTACAACAGAGGAGGCAGAGACAACAATAGAAATTAGAGGTTGAATAACAACAATAGACAGCATAACCAAAACCAGCCCTACAAAGCACCTCACTTAAGGCAATCCCAAGCACCTCAGAACAAGCAATAGCAGGCCCCTCAGATCACTTACCCTTCTTTTTCTTCTCATGATGAAATACTTCAGTCTATTGAGAAAAAATAAAGGCTATGGAGAACACACTTAGCTTTACCTTAAACGGCCTGACCTCTGCTGTACAAGCTCTTGCCTCACAGATTGGATCAATGAATAGTTCCAATAATCAGCCTTCAAGCTCCAATGGAATTCCTTCTCAACCCTTACCCAACCCTAAGGGTGGCATCAATGCCATCACCTTGAGGTCCGGAACCACACTGCAAGAAAGGAATTAGGAAGAGCCAAGCCCACAAGAACACGCCCCAGTTGAAGACATAGTTGAAGTGGAAGATGCTGAAGAGGAAGAGGAAGTACAAGACATGGTTAAAGAAGAAGTAGCACAGCCAAGGAATGGAGCACCAAAGGATGCAGAAGCTGTAAGTGGCGCCATTCCTGTTCCATTTTCACACCTTGCAAGGAAGTCCAGGAAGCAGATGGAAATTGATCCCAAAATGGTAGAAATTTTCAAAAAGGTTGAGGTAACTGTTCCCCTTTTTGATGTTATTCAACAAGTACCTAAATATGCAAAGTTTCTGAAAGATTTATGCATAAATAAAGATAAAATTAATGAGTTAGAAACTATTCCTTTAGGTAGTTCTATATCTACTTTAATGGGGGGTATACCTGAAAAATGTAGTGATCTAGGTCCATGCATGGTTAACTGTACCATTGAGGGTGTAATATTTTCTGACTGCATGTGTGATTTAGGAGCGTGCGTGAGTATTATGCCATTGTCTATATATGATGCTTTGAGGCTCCCTCCCTTAAAAAGGTTGGCAGCTCATTTTGTTTTAGCAGATAAAAGCATTATTACGGTGGTTGGAATCGCTGAAGATGTGCTAGTGAGCATTAAGGGGCTCACATTTTCCATTGACTTCTATATCTTGGAAATGCCCCCTAATGACTCAGAAAGACCATCATCAATCCTGCTTGGAAGGCCATTCCTGAAGACTTCAAAGTTCAAGCTGGATGCCTTCTCAGGAACTTACTCCTTTGAGATAGATGGCAAAACAGTGAGTTTCAATTTGAATGAAGCTATGAAGCACCCTCCGAAAGATTATTCCATCTTCCAGTGCGACATCATTGATGAAACTGTAGCTGCAGTTCACCAAGAAGAAGTAGAAGAGAGGCACATGGAGCAAGGTCCAAGTGTGGGGACACCCTCTGAGCACAATGAGAATACTTTGCCATTATCACTAACTCCAGATGATCCAGAGCCCAGCCATGAGTAGATATTGGAATTAAATCCCCTTCCACCCCACCTCAAGTATGCCTATCTTGAGGATAATCAAAAGCTCCCAGTTATCATTGCAAGGGAACTCACTTTCCAACAAGAAGAGCAGCTGCTCAGTGTGCTGAGAAGACACAAGAAAGCAATTGGGTGGAGCTTGGCGGATATAGTAGGCATCAGCCCTCAAGTTTGTGAGCACAGAATATTCTTAGAAGAGGGAGCAAGACCTGTCTGTCAACCCCAAAGAAGACTGAAGCCCACCATTTTAGAAGTTGCCAAGAAAGAAGTGATCAGGCAACTTGAAGTAGATATCATTTACCCCATTTCAGACAGTGAATGGGTCAGTCCAGTACAAGTGATGCTTAAGAAGTTTGGAGTTACAACAGTAAAGAATGAGCATGGAGAGCTCCTGACAACTAGAGTGCAGAATTCATGGAGAGTTTGCATTGATTACAGGCGTCTCAACCAAGCTACTTGCAAGGATCATTACCCCTTGCCATTTATTGATCAGATGCTTGATCGCCTGTCAGGTAAATCTCATTACTGCCTTTTAGATGGTTATACAGGCTATTTTCAAATTCATATAGCTCCTGAAGATCAAGAAAAGACTACTTTTACATGTCCCTTTGGAACGTATGCATATAAGAGGATGCCTTTTGGCTTATGTAATGCACCGGCTACTTTCCAAAGATGCATGATGAGTATCTTTTCAGATCTTATCGAGAGCTGTATGGAAGTTTTTATGGATGATTTTAGCGTATATGGCGATTTATTTAGCCTTTTCTTGGATAGTTTAGCTAGAGTATTATACAGGTGTGTTAGTTCAAACTTTGTTTTAAATTTTGAAAAATATCACTTTATGGTAAAACAAGGTATTGTACTAGGACATGTTGTCTCTAATACTGGTATTTCTATAGATCCAGCAAAGGTAGATGTCATTTCTAGTTTACCTTATCCCTCCTCTGTGAGGGAAGTCCGTTCGTTCCTTGGCCATGCAGGTTTCTATCGGAGATTTATCAAGGACTTCAGTAAGGTAGCATTGCCTTTATCTAAACTGCTGTAGAAAGATGTTGAGTTCGAGTTCAGTGAGGATTGCATGCAAGCATTTGATAAGCTGAAAATCGCCTTGACTCAAGCTCCAATTGTGAGAGGACCAGACTGGAGCCAGCCTTTTGAGATTATGTGTGATGCCTCCTAAAGTAGGAGCGGCTCTGGCTCAGCGCGAAGGTAAGGATCCTTTCGTAATTGCTTATGCTTCTAAGACTTTAGACGCTGCTCAGTCTAATTACACTTCCACTGAAAAAGAGCTTCTAGCTATTATTTTTGCTTTGGATAAATTCCAAACCTATTTACTTGGTACTAAGGTGGTAGTGTACTCAGACCATGCAGCTCTAAAATATTTATTAGCTAAAAAGGAGTCCAAACCAAGGTTGATACATTGGATACTGTTGCTGCAAGAATTTGATTTAGAAATTAAGGATAGGAGTGGTAACCAGAATTTAGTGGCGGACCACTTGAGTCGCCTTGAGCACATTAAGGATGACTCCACTCGTATCAATGATTCTTTTCCATTTGATAGCTTGCACGCAGTATCTGAAGTAGTTCCTTGGTATGCACCGGTAGCTAATTATCTATTTAGCCATACTTTCCCTCCTAATTTTACTAAGCATAAAAGGGACAAACTAAAAAGTGAGTCTAAATATTATATATGGGATGACCCATATTTATGGAGGTATGGTGCTGACCAGGTAATTAGAAGGTGTGTGCCTCAATTAGAATTCCAGTCTATTTTAGAGGCCGGCCACTCTTCTGAGAGTGGAGGATATTTTTGCCCTCAAAGAACAGCTAGAAAAATCTTAGACTGTGGATTCTGGTGGCCCACTCTTTTTAAGGATGCCGCTACCTTTTGTAAATCCTGCCCTCCATGCCAAAGGTTTGGGAATATATCCAAGAAGGATGAGATGCCCCAACAAATTATGCTTTTCTGTGAAATTTTTGATGTTTGGGGTATTGACTTCATGGGTCCATTTCCAAACTCTAGTGGTTACCTTTATATACTGTTAGCTGTAGATTATGTTTCTAAATGGGTGGAGGCAATTCCTACCCGTACTGATGATGCTAACACTGTTGTTTCCTTTGTTAGAAACCATATTATCTATCGCTTTAGATCACCACGAGCAATCGTGAGTGATCAAGGCACTCACTTTTTTAACAGGAGATTAATAGGATTACTGAAGAAGCATGGGATCGTTCACAAAGTAGCAACAACTTACCATCCCCAAACCAATGGACAAACAGAGGTAACTAACCGAGAAAAAAAGCGTATTCTGGAGAAGGTAGTAAATCCTCATAGGAAGGACTGGAGCACCAAACTTGTTGATGCGTTCTGGGCGTATCGAACAGCGTACAAGACACCCATTGGGATTAGCCCCTTCCGCTTAGTGTACGGAAAAGCTTGCCACCTTCCAGTAGAGGTGGAACACAAGGATTTCTGGGCTGTGTAGGAGTGTAACATGGGATTCGAGCAAGCTGGTGCTGAAAGGAAGCTGCAACTAGCAGAACTGGACCCTTTGACTCGAAGCTTATGATAACTCCAGATTATACAAAGAGAAGATGAAGGATGTGCATGACAAGCATATCAAGAGAAGAGAGTTCAGACCAGGAGATCTGGTTTTCCTTTACAACTCCAGGCTGAGACTCATGCCAGGCAAGCTGAGATCCAGATGGGAAGGTCCCTACAGGGTGGAGAAAGCAGAGCCACATGGAGTTTTCCACCTGCGTCATCCTTCAAGTTCCAATTGCATCAAGGTCAATGGGCACCGCCTAAAGTTTTATCACGGTGAGAAGATGAAGGAACACAGAAAGCTAGATGTCTTCCTCTTGGAGGACCCACCAACAGAAGCAGAATGAGCCTGAAGACTGTCAAACTTAAGGACGTAAAAGCAAAGTGCTAGGTGGGAGACAACCCACCATGGTATGATCGTTCCATTTCAGTCTTAGTTTCATTTTATTTTATTCTACTTTATTTTTCTTAGTGACTCTTACCATAATCTCTACATATAGCCTGCATATTCATTCTGCATTCTGCAAAAAAAAAAAAAGAGAGCACACGACGCGCAAGCGTCGCCGACGCGTATACGTCATGTGTGCATGCGAAGCAAAGAAGAATGAAACAGAGAGTTACGCGGGAGCAAGGCTGGAGGCGTGCTTTAGGCACAAACATGCCAACGCGTACGCGTCCCTGATGCATACGCATCGCTTGCAAAATCAGCCCTCCACGCGTGCGCCCACGCGTACGCATGGCCCTATAAATCGGCGTAAATGAGTGTATGGCCAGAGAGTTATGATGGTGTGGGGCTGGAATTATGCTGGAAGCACAAACCCCATCACGCGTACGCATCCCTGATGCGTATGCATCATTTTTCCAATTCAGGCCATTCACGCGTGCGCAACCCTGACGCACACGCGTCGCCTTAAATTTTGGGAATGTGCGTATTGAAGCAGAGAGTTGTGTGTGCGCGAGGCTGCCACCGCGCCAATAGCACAATTCGAGTCACGCGTACACGTCCCCCACGCGTACTTATCACTTGAAAATAGCGCAACCCGCGTGAACGCGTGATGCACGCGTACACGTCGCATGCGACGCACAGTTTAACTAGATCTACACCAGAATTCTTATATTTTCTTCCCCAATCCTAATTCTTTCTTCTCCCTTCTTTCTTTTTTATTTCTTTTTAATTTTTTTTCTTACTTTCTTCTTTCCTTCTTCATCCCCTTCATCAAGGTTTTTTTCTTCTTTCCCTTTTATTCTTTCATTATAACTTTAATTTATATTCCCTTCTTCTTTTTCTTTTTAGTTTCATAATCTATGTTTTCTTAGTCTTTCTTTTTCTTTTTACATCCTTTTTACTTGGTATTAGAAATTTAATTGGGTGATTATTTTCTTCTATAATTGTTTGTGGATTTTTAAAGAGTTGTTTGACAATTATCAATAATTATTTTGGGTTGTTTGCATGTTCAAATTTAATACTTTTAATAACATCTTTACCATGCATACTAAGTGTTTGTGAAAAATCCCGTATGGCATTGTGCATTTTTAATTACTCTATCCTTCTACTCTAATGCCTGTTTTTCACAAAACTCCTCAAATATTTTATTAATCAAATATAATTGTCAATACAAACGTGATGGTCAGTTTGTTACGAGTGATAATACAATTTAACTTTTGATGCTTGATCTATGCTACTCATGCCTTTGCCGGCATGCCAATAAACATCTTGCATCTACTTGCCATAACATGCACTTGCTATATTTCCATTGATGAACTTATCACATGTAGTCACGACCATGTGTTAACGACATCCTTCTTTACCATGCAGTGCTTATCACTTGTACTATTCTCCTCCTTGCTCTAACCCTTGGCTTTACATGTTACTTTCCCTTTTCCCTTTTCAGGATGGCCACCAAGAAGGGTAAAGAGAAAGTTACTCCCAAACCACCTGCAAGGAAAGGAAAAAAAGAGCACTAGCTGCGGAACCATCCTCAACATCAGTCAAGCCATCAACAAAGCGAGTCAAGAGGATCATCAAGGTCGATGAAAAAAAGAAAGCCTTTCCAGCAAAGGACACTACGCGGTTCACTAACTGCTACTGTGAGCAGATGTTCCCCATCTTGGCAGAGCGGAACTATAACAATGAGCACCTACTCCTCCTCCCGACCCACATTGTTGATTTTGTTGAGCCCCGCATTGAGAAAAGACAATGGGGATTCTTACGGAGACAGCCACGACAGGTTAACCTTTCATGGGTAGTTGAATTCTACTCCAATTTTCACATGCCAACCTTGCAGTCTGTCTATGTCCGTCAGAAGCAAGTCTCTATTTCTGAAGAGGCCAATCAGCAAGCCTTGGATCTCTCCCCTGCTCCAGAAGGATTGGACGCATTTCAAGAAGCCTCTTTCAAACACCAGACATACCAATTTGACTGGGACGCCGTTGATAAACTACTATTTTATAGTTTATCTTGTACTCAATTGAGTGGTTTTTATCAACTATTTACTCACTTATTCATATAAATTGCATGGTTTTTTACATTTTCCTTCCTAATTTTGTTGTATAATTGGAAACTTGCTTCCCAAGCCTTTAAATTACCAAAAATTAATTCCCCTTTATACCATTTGATGCCATGATATGTGTGTTAAGTGTTTTCAGAGATTACAGGGCAGGAATAGCTTGAAAGATGTGAAGGAAGCATGCAAAAGTGGAAGGAATTCAAGAAGTTGAAGAAATTGCTAAGCTGTCCAGCCTGACCTCTTCACACTCAAATGGTCATAACTTGAGCTACAAAGGTCCAAATGAGGCGGTTCTAGTTCTGTTGGAAAGCTAACATCCGGGGCTTCGCAATGATATATAATTTGTCATATCTTCCCCAAAGATAGATGACACGAACGCGTGGATCACACGCACGCGTGACCTGGAGAAAATTCAATCCACGCGTACGCGTGGACGACGCGTACGCGTGACTCTGCCGTGTGTTGGACGTATAACAAATCGCTGGGGGTGATTTCTAGGCTGTTTTTGACCCAGTTTTCAGCCCAAAAAACACAGATTAGAGGCTATAAAGTGGGGGAATCGATCCATTCAAGAGAACAACTGAATAATCACGATTTTAGGTTTTAGATGTAGTTTTCTGGAGAGAGTAGGATTTAGGATTTCTTTTAGTTTTTGGATTACTTCTTCTCAATTCCAGGTTCAATGTTCCTTTATTTAGTTTCTCTTCTATTTTTATTTATTCTACTACTTTAGTTTGTTTATTTTCCCAAATTGGTTTATGAACTTTCCAATGTTAGATTTGATTTCTTTATTTAATGCAATTTGAGGTATTTTAGATTTATGGTTGCTTTCTTCAATTTATGTGATTAATGCTTTCAATATTTAGATTTCTCTCCTTTTGGCTTTGGTTGATTAATTGGTGACACTTGAGTTATCAAACTCCCTTGTTGATTGATAATTTGGATTTGCTGGTTGATTTGGATCCCTCTAAAACTAGTCTTTCCTTAGGTGTTGACTAGGACTTGAGGAATCAAATTGATTAGTTCACTTGAGTTTTCTTTATTTAGTAAGGGTTAACTAAGTGGGAGTAATGAACAATTCTCATCACAATTGATAAAGATAACTAGGATATGATTTCCAGTTTTCATACCTTGTAAGAGCTTTATTAGTTATTAATTTAATTCTTACAATTTACTTTTCTTTGTTCCTTATTCAAAAACCCCCAAAAGATAATCTGCCATAACCAATAATAAATCATACTTCCCTGCAATTCCTTGAGAGACGACCCGAGGTTTAAATACTTCGGTTATCAATTTTATTAGGGGTTTGTTACTTGTGACAACCAAACTTTTGTACGAAAGAATTATCTGTCGGTTTAGAAACTATACTTTCAACGAGATATTATTTGTAAAATTCTTTACTAGTAGAAAATCCGTTCGTCAAAATGGCGCCGTTGTCGGGGAATTGCAAACGTGTGTCTTATTATTGGTTATTGTAAATATTTTCTTTTTCGTTTCTTTGTTAGTGTTTCTAGTTTTAAGAGTTTATTTTTATTAATTTTTATTAACTTTTATTTTCTTTAGCTACTAAGAATTCTCACCCCTCTGGTTTCAAGTTTGGTTCTAATGTTGTTGTAAGGAATGGAAGCTATAATGAGAACAGGCATCAAAGTTGGAAGAATCAAAGATGGGAGGAGCCACAAGGATTTGATCAACCCTCTTGGCAACAACCCCCTCCAATGCGCTATAACCAACAACCATTCTGTGATGCATACCAAGACAATAGTTATGGTGGACCCTTTCGTGACAACCAACCTCCACCAAACTACTATGGTCAAGAGTCATTCCAGGGAGCGTACCAAGATAATGAATATGGTGGACCCCCTTGTAGTTACCAACAAGCCCCACCATATGCTTATGAACCACCTCCCCAACATACCTTTGAACCACCACACTCACAAGCCCCTTTCCACCATTCACCTCCATATGAACCACACCCAGAACCACCACCTCAATATTCACCATCTCCATATCCTTATCAAGAAGAGCCACCTCCGTATTATGAGCCCTTTCTCCCAACAAATGAACCCTCCTATCCACCCCAACCTCCATTGGATAACAACACACTAATCTCTAATATCGTTGGTCTCACTTCTACACTCCAAAATCTTATATCCCGCATGAACCAACCCTCTACCTCCAATATTCAACCCTCAAGCTTTAGTGCGTTTCCTTTTCAACCACATAATAATCTTCCCATCCCATTACCACCCTCCATGGAAGAGCACCCACATCTATCAATCCAAGAGCAAGATGATCCCAGCTATGCTATTGACAAGGAACAAGAGAAAAGGGATCGTCTTCGCGAATTCATACTTCATAAGAAGCTAGAGGAGGCCCTACAGGTAGCGGTAGGAGAGACCCTTGAAGATGAAAGAATAGTTGAAAAGAGTTATCATAGAAAGGAAATCATCAAAGAAGAGTACGATCTTATACTAAAACCACTGGGCAAGGCAGCAATTATTGAAAAGGAAGAAGTGGTTGTAGACTTAGGAGATGCTGAACCTCTATTGGAAAGTCCAGTCCTAGAGCCTCATTCCAAGGTGTTTAATGTTGATGTTGAGAAGGGTGTACAACCTCCAAGGCAGATCATGGTTGAAGACTTTACAGAGGTTGATCAAGAGATGGAGATTAAAGAGGAAGAAGCACAACCTCCCATGCCATTGGTAAGTAATGAAGAAGAGATTGAATTGGAAGAAAGCTACCAAGAGGGAGAGGTTGAAATTGAAGAAGTTTGCAAGGAGGTGGAAGAATGCAAAGAAGAGCACAGGGGAGTTGAGCTTGCAAGACCATTAGAAACATCTCTCCCAAACCCATTACCATCTAATACAATATTCAAGTGGGTAAAATCCTTATCCTTAACCTTTACTTTTCCACTTGAATATGGTTTACTTGAGACGGATGGTCAGCTTAGAGCTCTTTGTGGCATTAAGCGTAAGAGGAAGATGGTTAGTGGTTGGAGTTGTCATGCAAGGTTCAATATGGTTGCATACTCCAAATTGAAGTACAAGGGTTGGCACAATTCTCAATTGAATGGGTCTAGGAAGTTGTTTGGATGCCTTAGTGAGAATTCAGATTGCTTACCACCCGAATGGAATCATTATGATCAACTTGAAGACGGGTGTAGAATCAAGATTTGGGATTCGGGAATATATGAGGATCAATTTTGGGAGCTCAAAGCTTGTGAAGAACTCCTAACGAGAAGATTCTTGCTAGTAAAGAATTTTATATAAAAATAATCACGTTGTACGTATAGTTTCTAAACCAACAGAGAATCCTTTCGTACAAAAATTTTGGTTGTCACAAGTAACAAAACCCAATAAAATTTATAACCGAAGTATTTAAACCTCGGGTTGTCTCTCAAGGAATTGCAGGGAGGTGTATTTATTATTGGTTATGAGTTTTCTGGGAAATTTGGAGTTTGGGCAATGGGCACAAGCATATGATTGTAAATTAAAGTAATGAAAATTAAATGAGATTTATATTATCTTAAATAAAAAGCCTTGACTGGGGAAATAATTAATTGGAAGTTCTATCCTTGTTGGAATTCTCTCAAGTGTAGTATAAAGAGGTTGTTGTTTTCACTTAGTTAACCCTTACTTAATAAAGGAAAGTCAAGTGATTGAGCTAACTCTTATTTGCAAATCTTAGTCTTCTCCCTTGGGAAGGTATAGCGTTAGTAAATACAGAACTAGCCAACAACTTCCAATTTAACCAACACTTAAGCCTTCCAACTCAAGTGTCTCCTCTTAATCAACCCCCATGTCAAGTTGGGAGTCTACTCTACCATCTTGCATATCATCTTTATTATTGGGAGTTTGGAATAAAAAAGAGACATGATAATAAAATTGAAAGCAATAAATAAATAATAAAATTAAATGAAAAAGGTATTAAAATTAAGGATATGAAAGAGTAAGGGACAAAGAAAACAAACTAGAATGATAAAAACTTCAATGGAGGTAGTAACTCTTGTAATATCCAACTCAACAGCATAAAACTAGGAATCCTAAAATCTTAGAGAGAGGAGAGAGCCTCTCTCTAAAAACCTAAAATTATGTATATGAATGTTGTCTCTATGAATGAATGTATTCCCCCACTTTATAGCCTCTAATCCGTGTTTTCTGGGTCGAGAACTGGGCCGGAAACAGCCCAGAAATCGCTGATTGCGAATTCTGTCACACTGATTTTCGCAGATGCGATGCGTGCGCATGATGCACGCGTCTACATTGTCTATATTCAGGGAAACTATAGCAAACTATATATCATTTCGAATCCCCAGATGTTAGCTTTCCAACGCAACTAAAACTGCCTCATTTGGACCTCTGTAGCTTAGGTTATGACCGTTTGAGTGCGAAAAGGTCAGGCTGGACAGCTTAGCAATTTCTTCAACTTCTTGTATTCCTTCCACTTTTGCATGCTTCCTTTCTATCCTCTAAGCCATTCCTGCCCTATAAATCCTGAAATCACTTAACACACATATCAAGGCATCGAATGGTAATAAGAGAGGATTAAACATAGTAAAATTTAAGAGCACGAAGCATGTTTTCAATCATAACACAAAATCAAGAAGGAAATTGTAAAACCATGCATTTTGTATGGATAAGTGTATGAAAGATTAATAAAATCCACTCAATTGAGCATAAGATAAACCGTAAAATAGTGGTTTATCAACTCCATCAATGCTTGAGGAATTTACTTGGTATTGATAGAGCTTATTGGAAGTCCAAGCATTGGTGGAAGTTTCAAGACGAGTTCAAGCACAAGCCACCATGACAAGGAGCTCACCAAATGTCCAACTTAGGGACAATAACTAAAAGTTTTAGGTGGGAGATAACCATCATGGTATGATCGTTCTTTTTCAGTCTTAGTTTTATTTTGTTTTGTTTTCTTCTTAACTTTATTTTGTTTTTCTCAGTATCCATTCATAATCTCTGCATAAATTAGCTGCATACTGCATTCTACATAAATTAAAAAAGGGGGAGGGGGGGTTGACGCGTGCGCGTCGTTTGCGTAAGCGCACCTAAACAGAGAGTTACGCGAGAGACGCGCGAGAGGGGTGCGTGGCGCACAAGCCACACCATGTGTACGTGTACCTCACGCGTCTGCATCCCCTGCAAAAGTTCAACCCATGCATAAGCGTCAGCGACGCGTACGCGTGGGGATGAAAATCGGCGTCAATAGCGTGCTGAACAGAGAGTTGTGCTGCCTCCACGCTGGACTTGTGCTACAGGCATAAATTTATCCACGCGTACGCGTCCCTGATGCGTGTGCATCATTTTCAAAATGTGGCGATCACGCGTGCGCGTGCTTGACGCGTACGCGTCACATGAAATTTTTGCGACCCACGCGTACGCGTGCTGTACGCGTACGCGTCGCATGCGACGCACAATTCAATCAGCACACCGCCTGATTTCAAATCTCCCTCCCCCAACCTTAATTCTTTTTCATTCCTACTTCTTTTCTTCTCCCCCTCTACTCTTCTCCTCTTTTTAAATTACTGCATTTATTTATTATTCTTCCTTTTCAATTTCTCTTTTATGCTTAGTTATTTATGGTTTCTTTCCTATTCTTTTCTTTTTTTTCATGCATTAATTTTTATATTGGTGTTGGAGCTTTATTTGGGTCTTATATTATTATACTCGTGCTTATGGATATATTAGAGAGTGATTTGACAATTAATATTAATTTTTGGATTGCATGCATGTTAGAGTTCTTACTTTCCTTAACATATTTTACATGCATACCAAGTGTTTGTGAAAAACCCGTATAGCATTATGAATTCTTAATTATTCTATCCTTCTACTCTAATGCCTGTTTTTCACAAAACCCTTCTAATATTTTATTAATTAAATATGATTGTCAATACAAACGTTATTGTTAGTTTGTTACGAGTGATAATCCATTTTGGCTTTTAATGCTTGATCTATGCTACTCATGCCTTTGCCAGCATGCCAATAAACATCTTGCATTTAATTGCCTCAATTTATCATGCTATATTTCCATTGATGTCCTAATTGCATGGAGTCGCGACCATGTCTTAACGACATTCTTCTTTACCTTGGCATGATTATCACTCGTACTGCCCTCTTCCTTGCTCTATCCCTTTGAATTCATGCCCCTTTCTCTTCTCCCTTTTTAGGATGGCCACCAGGAAGGGTACAGAGAGAGCCTCTAACAAATCACCAGCAAAGAAAAGAACAAAAAGCACAAGCACCTTCAACAAATCAGCTGCTCCCTCAGATACTTCAGAGGTTGGACCGGCTGGACCGACAGGCGAAGCGAATGGAGCGCCGTAACAAGCGCCGATTTACATACCTCAAGGAGCTGATTGTTGGCAACCACCCACCTGAGGAAGACCAAAGGACACTCCGAACTCCACCTTACCTACCAGCATCGGGAGCCATGACAGCCCCGATTGTGGAGACACTGCTACCAGCCCCCCTTTGTTCCTGATTGATGGCACCGAGGATGGTGCCAAGCTTTAAGTGTGGGGAGGTCGGTCAATACCTGACTTTCAGAGGTAACTTTTCTCTTTTAACACCAATATTTTTAGTTTTTCTTTTGTTAGTTAGGATAGATTGCATGTTAATAATTGTTTGCATGTATGTTCTACTTGGTTGAAAAATAATAAGTTTATTTTTAAGATCTTATTTTGAAAAGAAAAAAAATTCAATCCACGCGTACGCGTGGACAACGCGTACGCGTGGACGACTTGTACGCGTGACTTTGCCGCGTGCTGGAAGTGATTTCTGGGCTGTTTTTGACCCAGTTTTTGGCCCAGAAAACACAGATTAGAGGCTATAAAGTGGGGGAATCGATCCATTCAAGAGAACAAATGAATAATCACAATTTTAGGTTTTAGATGCAGTTTTCTGGAGAGAGAGAGGCTCTCCCTTCTCTCTAGGTTTTAGAATTTAGGATTTCTTTTAGTTTTAGGATTACTTCTTCTCAATTCCAGGTTCAATGTTCCTTTAATTTGGTTTCTCTTCTATTTTTATTTATTCTACTACTTTAATTTGTTTATTTTCCCAAATTGGTTTATGAACTTTCCAATGTTAGATTTGATTTCTTTATTTAATGCAATTTGAGGTAATTCAGATTTTTGGTTGCTTTCTTCAATTTATGTGATTAATGCTTTCAATATTTAGATTTCTCTCCTTTTGGTTTTAGTTGATTAATTGGTGACACTTGAGTTATCAAACTCCCTTATTGATTGATAATTGGGATTTGCTGGTTGATTTGGATCCCTCTAAAGCTACTTTTTCTTTAGTAGTTGACTAGGACTTTAGGAATCAAATTGATTAGTCCACTTGACTTTCCTTTATTTAGTAAGGGTTAACTAAGTTGGAGTAATGAACAATTTTTATCACAATTGATAAGGATAACTAGGATATGATTTTTAGTTTTCATACCTTGCTAAGAGCTTTATTAGTTATTAATTTAATTCTTACAATTTACTTTTTCTTGTTCCTTATTCAAAAACCCCAAAAAGATAATCTGCCATAACCAATAATAAATCATACTTCCCTGTAATTCCTTGAGAGACGACCCGAGATTTAAATACTTCGGTTATCAATTTTATTAGGGGTTTGTTACTTGTGACAACCAAACTTTTGTACGAAAGGATTCTCTATTGGTTTAGAAACTATACTTTCAACGAGATATTATTTGTAAAATTCTTTACTAGCAGAAAATCCCTTCGTCAACCGTTCTCAGAGTTATAGCACAACCTGGCAACAGATGGATCTATGGATACAATCGATCCCGACCTAAGGGAATATTAGCTTCAGCACTCACCTTGGAGGCTCGAGTGTAGGCACAGATTATGTCCCACTACGTCTTTTCAAACACTCACGAGTCATCCTTCACTGCAGATATGGGTGTTCTTTTCTGGTGTATCCTTACATACTAGCCTCTCAATTTACTAAGACACCTTCGGCATGCCATGGGACACATACAAATTGCGGGTAACCTACCCTTTTCCGCCTTGGTTTCAGATTTAATCTCGACAGCCGGAGTCTCCTACAGAGCTGGGGACACCAAGACCATACTTCCGCGGGATGATCAGATTGTTCCCAATGGGAAGTACATCAGACCACCACCAGCCTCTATCAGCCAGACCGCAGACCTGACCGGAGATATTCCTTCTCCTTCCACATCACAAGCACCTTCAATAAATCAGCTGCTCCTACAGATACTTCAGAGGTTGGACCAGCTTGACCGGCAGGCAAAGCGAATGGAGCACCGTAACAAGCGCCAATTTACATACCTCAAGAAGCTGATTGTTGGCGACCACCCACCTGAAGAAGAACCAGAAACTCCGGACTCCACTTCATCCACCAGCATAGGAAGCCATGTCAATCCCGAATGTGGAGATGCTGCTACCAGCCCCCTTTGTTCCTGACTGATGGCACCGAGGACGGTGCCAAGCTTTAAGTGTGGGGAGGTCGGTTAGTACCTGACTTCCGAAGGTAATTTCTTTTTCTTAACACCAACATGTTATTTTTTTTCTTTTGTTAGGATAGGATAGATTGCATAGTAATAAGTGTTTGCATGTATGCTCTATTTGGTTGAAAAATAATAAGTTTCTTTTCAAGACTCTATTTTATAATATTTCACTAATTTAAATTGAAAATTTTTTGTTAAACTTCTTTGAAGACTGTAAATTGGAATATGAATTATAGCTAAAGAACACACAACCTGTGAGATTTGAGCTTAATTACATGGTTCAACTATTTAACCATAATATTTTATTCTTGTGTGTTTTCTTCTCTATGATTGTAATTTTTATTTTGTTCCATCCTATATATCTAATGTTTAATGTGTTATATGCATGCATACAATTGAGACCATTATTTGATTATTAGCTCGCTTACCCCAAATAGCCTACCCTTCCATTTACCTTTGTTAGCCACCTTGAGCTTTTTAATCCCCCTTGTTTTATATTTTACCACATCACTAACCTTAAGCGAAAAAATAATTAAATACCCCAGTTGAATATTTGGTTAGCTTAAGATAGTGTGTTAACTAAGTGTGGAGAAACTGTGAAAACTTGGATTAATGAAAGTGTACAATGTTTAAATAATAAAATATTGGGAATGTGGGTACCTACTCATGTGAAACCAGAAAAATTTAAAAAAAAAAAATTCATGTGCATTGATAAGTTATGTTTAGTTTTACCCTAAAAAAATCCAAAAATATTAAATAATTAAAGAAAAAGATCAATGCATATGTGATGAAAATTAAAAGAAAGGTTGATGCATGAGTATGTGAAATATGCAAAAGTGGGAAGGGTAGCTAGGCATGATTTTAAAAGTATAAAGAGTGTATGTATAGGTAAGAGCTTAGGTTAATCAAGGATTCAATTTATAGCTCACTTAGCCATATATATACCCTCACCTTTACCTTAGCCCCATTACAACCTTGAAAAGACCTCATGATGTTTGCATTGGTACATTAAATACTTGTTGATTGGTTAGGAGAAGAACAAAGTTTAGAAAGCATGACTAGAGAAGAGTAGAGTGATTACCCTATACACTTGAGTGATTGGAGTGCACATATACTATCAGTGAGGGTTCAATGCTTGATTCTATGTTCCCTGCTTTCATAAGCTGTCTTCTGACAAGTTTACTTGTCTTTACTGTATGATTTTAATTAGTGATATCTGATTTATGTTTGTATTGAAGAACTTATTTACTTTAAACTAAGTAGACAGAATCATCTTAGCATATAGTTGCATTCATACATAGGTTGCATTTCATGAGTCTTACTGTCCCTATCTATTCTTTTGATCTCCTTGAGCTAAGCATGAAGACATGCTAATGTTTAAGTGTGGGGAGGTTGATAAACCACTATTTCATGGTTTATCTTGTGCTTATTTGAGTGGTTTTTATCAAGTCCTTACCCACTTATTCATATGATTTGCATGATTTTATAATTCCTTCCTAGTTTTGTT
Source organism: Arachis ipaensis (assembly GCF_000816755.2). Classification (NCBI taxonomy): domain Eukaryota; kingdom Viridiplantae; phylum Streptophyta; class Magnoliopsida; order Fabales; family Fabaceae; genus Arachis; species Arachis ipaensis. Next base: position 100,513,775 of record NC_029785.2, on the reverse strand, counting down.
CTATGGTTGAAAACTTGCTTCCTAGAAATCTTTAATTTGTGTATTTTAATTCTCCTTTATACCATTCGATGCTGTGATCCGTGTGTTAAGTGTTTCAGGCTTTTTAGGGCAGGAATGACTTAGAGAATGGAGAGGAAGCTTGCAAAAATGGAAGGAACACAAGAAACTAAGGAGATAACCAGCGAGTATCGATGCGCACGCATGGCTCACGCCGTGACATGGAGAAATTTGCAGCGATGCGTGCGCGTGCCTGACGCATACACATGGATTGGAGTTTGCACAAAGACGCGTGCGCGTGGATGATGTATACACGTGACGTGCCAAGACAACCAGCGACAAGTACGCGTGACATGCGCGATCTGCAGAAAATTCAGAAAATGCTGGGGGCGATTTTGGGCTGAGTTTTGACCCATTTTCCTGCCCAGAAATACAGACTAGAGCCAGGGAATATGCAGAGACTCAACACAGATTATCATTAGCGTAGTTTTAGTTTTTAGATCTGAATCTAGAGAAAAATTACTCTTCCTCTAGGTTTTTCTTTGGATATTGAAGAGTTATTATGCTTTTGCTTTTGCTTTGGATATTGAAGAGTTATTACCTCCATTGAAGATATTATTCTAGTTTGTTTTCTTATTCCTTTACTATTACATATTCTTAATTCTTGTTTAGAGTTACAATTGGATTATTTTTAGAATTTATTAATGCAAAGGATTACTTTTACTTTTAATTAAATTGTAGTTATTGTCTATCATGTCTTCCTTTTACTCCTGTTTAAATCTATGCAATTAATTTTCATGTCAATGGAGTAGATTCCCAACTTGACATGGGGGTTGATTAAAAGGAGACACTTGAGTTGGAATGCTCAAGTGATTAGTTAAATTGGAAATTGTTGGCTAATTCTCTATTTACTAACACTAGACTTTCCCAAGAGAGAAAACTATGATTTGCAAATAAGAGTTAGCTCAATCACTTGACTTTCCTTTATTTAGTAAGGGTTAACTAAGTGAAAATAACAACCTCTTTATACTACACTTGAGAAATTCCAACAAGGATAGAACTTCCAATTAATCATTCCCCCCAGTCAAGGCTTTTTATTTCTGAATATATAAATCTCTTTTAATTTTTATTGCTTTAATTTACAATCATTTATTTGCTCATTGCCCTAACTCAAGATCTTTTGGAAAGCTCCTGATTAATAAGATAGCACCCTTTTGTCAACTCATTAGGAGACGACCTGGGATTCATACTCCCAGTATTTGTATTCTAATTTTGTGACAACCTTTCTAAATTGATGAGCGAATTTTTGCTGGTTAAGAACTATACTCACAATGTATTTCCATATTGATTTCTTAATTGGCTGACTTCTGCCTCGCATCAGTGGTTCATCATGATAAGGATGTGGTGGTTCAACACTCTCCATCTTTTTCACTTGTTGTACAACACACTCCAGTCCCTTGTTCTCAAGTTTGGATTTGTTAGCCATGAGAGCTTCGTATGCTTTTTGGCTTTTCTCTTGCTCCATTTGATGGATGGTTGCTTGAAGTCGATCCATTACTTCCATAAAATGATCCCGTGGCTCTTGTTCTGCTTGGCTAACATAATTAGGATCATATTGCTCTTGGATTGATGGATATGGACATTCTCCTATTGAGGGTTGTGGTGGAAAGAAAAATTCATCTTGTGGTTGAAAATTCGCATATATTGGAGGTGGTGTATATTGAGGTGGTGGTTCTTGAGAGTAATTGGGTTGGAATTGGGGTGGTTCTATGTATGGCTCATATGGTGGATGAGGATTAGAGTCATAGGGAGGTGTTTGGTAAAATGGGGCTTGTGAGTATGGTTGAAGGCTATGTTGTGGGGGATAAGGGTCATAGGTGTATGATGGTGGTTGTTGATTGTCACAGAGAGGTCCACCATAACCATTGTATTGGTATGCATCATGGAATGGTTGTTCCTCACAGTACATTGGAGGATGTTGTTGCCAGGAGGGTTGATCAAATCCTTGTGGCTCCTCCCATCTTTGATTTTCCCATCCTTGATGTATGTTCTCATTATATCTTCCATTCCCTACAACATAATTTGAACCAAACTCATAGCCAAATGGGTGAGAATTCATAGGAACAAGAGAAAATAAAAACAAAAACTATTAAGAAATAATGAAAATAAACTCCTAAAACTAGAAACAACTAACAAAGAAACAAAAGGCAAACATATTCACAATATTCACAATAACAAATAATAAGGCACACATTTGCAATTCTCTGGCAACGGCGCCAAAAACTTGACAGAGGAAAAATGTCGGTAAAGATTTTCACAAAAATTACCGCGTTGCAAGTATAGTTCTAAACTCACAATTAAACTTCAATCAACGTTTAGATTGTTTGTGACAAATACAAACCCAATAAAATTAACCGAAGTATTCAAACCTCGGATTGTCTCTCAAGAAATTGCAGGGAAGTGTAGTTTATTATTGGTTATGGAAAAGTATATTTTTGGGTTTTTGAAATGAGGAACAAGAAAATATAGATTGCGATAAAAATAAACTAATAACTAAGAAGGCTCTTAGCAAGGATTGAGAGTTAGAAGTCCTATCCTCATTATCATCATCAATTGTGATGGTAAATGTGGATTACCTTCACTTAGTTAACCTCTAACCAATGGAGGAAGGTCAAGTGCATACAATTAACTTGAGTTCATAAGTCCTAGTCAACTTACAGTGAGAGACTAGCTTTGGTGAAGTTCAAGCTAATCAGCAATCTCCAATTACCATTTAACAAAAGACTTGATAACTCAAGAGTCTCTAAATAATCAATCCAAATCAAGAACATAAAAATCTAAATTAAAATCCACCCAAGCATTTTATCAAACACTTGGGAGGTGCAAAATAAAAGCATAGAAAAGTAATAAGAGAATCTAAAATCTAAGACCAACAATCGCAAGGATCAATAATAACAAATGAAGAAAGAAGCAATAAACATGAAATACCTCAAATTGCATTAAAAAGGAAATTGAATCTAACATGAAGAGTTCATAAATTAAATTGGAAAAATAAAGACGTCAACAAGAGAAAATAAACTAAGATGCTAGAATAATAAAATGTAGAAAAGAAACTAAATTAAAACAAGATGGAAATCTGAATTGGAGAAGAAATAAAACTAAAAACCCTAAAACCTAGAGAGAGGAGAGAGGTTCTCTCTCTAGAAAACCTACATCTAAACTGATGACAAGTTATCTTATGCTAGTTTCGCAAGTATTTTTCATTTGTTTCATTAGGTTTTATGCACTTTCTTGCACAATAAGTAAGTGGTTGGAGTGGAATTTCATGATTATGTTGATTCAATCAAACATCATTTATTTTGTATAAAATTATGAGATTTATGCAAGAATTAGGTGATTATTATGAATGATGCAAATTCTTATGATTTTGGTGGGACTTTGATGGTGTGTTTGATTAATGGCAGGTAAAAAGAAGATGAAGAGAAAAAGCAAAGAAGCAGGGTGCAGGTGAACGCTACGTTCATTTCATGAACGCCACGTTCACCCGTGACGCGCACACGCACTAAGTGCTTAAGCGCGGAATAACATGCTGGAGATCCACGCGTACGCACGCATGGCGCGCACGCACGGATTGAGGATCAACATTCACCAACAACGAACGCTACGTTTATTTTGAGTGAACGCCTGTGATACTTTCAGAATTTGAATTTGAGATTGGTCACCGACGCGCATGCGTGCATGGCGCGCACGTGTCGATGTGGTATTCTGGAGATTGGCGCAGATGCATACGTGATGCCAAGGCGCAGAAGTGAAGTTTCATCATCCATGCGCACACGCAAAGGGCGCGTACGCGTGAGGAGTGTTCATGGCGCGAACATAGCGTTCAGTTAATGAACGCAGCCATGGGACGCGCACGCAGATGGTTCGCACACGCATCGATGGGGAAAAGCTCAATGGATGCGCATGCACTAAGGACGCGCACGCGTTGGTGAAAGAACACTACGTTTAGTTTGAGAACGCTACATTCACCTGATGCTGCATGGAATTACCATTTCGGACCCACTTCATCAGAAAGCCAACAAGCCCACTCCAAGCACTGAAGGACTGAATTAGAAAGCCCATTTCTTTTCTATTTTGCTTTCTCTTTTCTACAATTGTTACCTTCTGCTTTTGGGTTTTGGAACTCTGATTGGAGAATTCTTCGGAATCTCTTCACCTTGGAGTGTTCTTTTTATTTCTCCTGTTTCTGGTTTTATGAATTTGAGATCTGACCATAGTTTACCTTCTAATTTTCTTTCTTCTGCAATTATCAATTTCTCTTTTAGAATTTTATAGCTGATCTAAGTTTTCATTCTGTTTTGATCTTCTTCTGAAAATTTCCATTTCTGTTTTGGTACTAAAATCTTGCTTGATCTACTTTCTAAATTTCTTCATCTGATAGTTGTTTTGTTCACTACAATTTACATTTTCCAGTTCTGTTTAATTCCCAATACCCAAATCCCTTTATTCTTCATACAATTTAAGTTTCCTAGCAATTTAGATTCTGCAATTTAAATTACTTGCACTTTAAGTTTCAGTTATTTACTTTTCTTGCAATTTAAGTTTCAGCTCTTTTTAATTTCTTGCACTCTAAGTTTCTGCAATTTATTTCTCTTGCACTTTAAAATTTGGCCAATTTCAATTCTGCACTTTAATTTCCTTGTAATTTTACTTCGGTTGATCAAATTTCACCCAAATCATCAAATATTCGCTTAACTAAATTCATCACCATACTAAAGTTGCTCAATCCATCAATCCCTGTGGGATTGACCTCACTCCTGTGAGTTATTACTACTTGATGCGACCCGGTACACTTGCTGGTGAGTTTTGTGTGGAATCGTTTTTTCCCTCATCATAAACCTAAAGTGTGAATGAATGAGAAGTGAATGATTCCTCCCCTCCAGCTCCACTCTACAGCCTCTAATCTTCTTTCGGGCTTGAAACTGGGCTAAAAGCAGCCGAGAAATCGCCTCCAGCGTCTTCTGTTTAATGCTGCACGTGACGCTCGTCACGCGTACACGTCAGTCATGTGTACGCATTATTGGGCATCACTGGCCATGTGTAGGTATCAGCCATGCATGCGCGTCGTTTGTCTGTTGCACTGGTCACGCGTACGTGTCGCCCATGCGTGCGCGTCGCTACCAGATTCTGAAATCCTTAATTTCTTATGTTCCTTCCACTTTTGCATGCTTCTTTTTCATTCTCTAAGCCATTCCTGCCCTATAAACCCTGAAAACACTTAACAAACATATCATGGCATCGAATGGTAAGAAGAGAGGATTAAAATTAGCAAATTTAAGGCCAAAGAAGCATGTTTTCAATCATAGCACAAAATTAGGAAGGAAAATATAAAACATGCGAATTCTATGAATAAGTGTGAGAATAATGGATAAAACCCACTTAATTCAATACAAAATAAACCATAAATTAGTAGTTTATCAATAAGCCGTGTCGTGCCATGTAAAATAACAAAGAGTGTCGTCTTACTCAAAGGAGAGTACCTTCAATTCACAATTACAGTCAAGCGGAACTATGCCACCGTCCTCACCGTGGGTGGGACGAACCATCATCCCCACAATATTTAAAATATTTTATTTTACAAGTTTTATAGGGGAGTAACCCAATTTAAATTCATTAATCTCATCTCCAATACAATCAAGGTAAAAAATATGGTTTTCAGAGTTCATACAGAGATTACAGAGGGTTATAAGCTTGCCGGAAAAGCTCAACAGCTCAAAAATAACATTTTAGAAAAATCAGCACAATAGTGCATATACGGGCTTCATGCATATGCACAAAAGTGTTATGATGCATAGACAGTATAGATGCATACACGGAAGTCTGCAATCATGCGTACGCAGATAGGTGCGTATGCGGAGAACCTGATTCGGCCACTAACTCTGCAGAATCTACATAATTCAATTTTAACCCAATTTTTAAACACCCATAACTTTTTCTACAAAAATTATTTTTCATCCGTTCTTCGACGGTCATAAAGTAGACATTCCCAATTTTAATTCAAGGTAAATTTCATTCATTTCCAAGTTTTGAGCGCCAAGTTATGACCTTCTAAAGTTGACCAAAATTTCCAAATTACACATTTTCTACAACATTCAAAATTCACACTACTCAAAACCTTTTCTTTTTGAAAATATTACCCAATAGCCTCATCCAAGTCCAAACCCAACGAATCCATCTTTCACTCTTCAACAACTCATCCAACATTGAATTTTCACCTAAATTATCATTTAACCTTTCATTAACCAAACTTACACAATTTTCTCAAAATCAACAATTAATCATCCCAAATTCAATTTCACATACTATCTACAACGATTCAACCTCAACAAATACACAACAACACGTCATCTTAAAGTCAACTAGCCGAGGATTTCACATAGCATTATATAGTGATTATTCAAAACCGAAATTCGTACCTTAGTTGACAGCGGTTCTAACCTCTTGGGTTCTTCTCTCCGGCCAATCCAAGTCTCAATCAAACCTTCTCCAATCCAAGCTTCAATTAACTCTAATCAATCTAATTTCATTCAAATTTCACATTCTTCATACTAGGTTTTTCACACAAATTGGAGAAAGTGGGGGAAAAGAGTTTTCCTACCTTATTCCATATGAACATGGGTCAAAATTCTGCTAGAAATTAAACTTGAGCTTCGCCTAAAACATCAAAATCATAATTTTCAACGCCCATATACCTAAAACGCAAAAGCAAAGAAAAATAGAGAAATGAGATTGAATTCTCATTATTACTCACCACAAAAATCACATAAAAATGTAGAGGGAGTTGAAAGGAATGCGTGGCCACAAACGAGTCGTTGATTGGAACTTCAGTTTTTTAGAAAAGTGGATTTGAAGGTGAAAAGTGAATAGTGTTTAGGTTTTTCTTTCTTCTCTTCTCTCATGCTTGAGCTCTCTCTCTCACTTTGATGAAAATGAATGAAAATGAAGAATAGAGTCACGTTTGTGGCTCTTTTAAGTGAGGGGCATTTTGTCCTTTCGTCCTTTTGTCCATTGGCCCGACGTAGGGCCAAATTTTAAAGATAAGTGTTCCGGTTTGTACTCTAAATAATTTTATGGTTATTTCTACATTTTTATTTCTATCATACAGAATACCAGACAAACTTAAACATGTATAGTTAATTACGACGCCGGTATGCATTTTTCTATAAATAATTATATTTTCGTGCTCTAAATAATTTTCTGAGTTTAATTTTTATCTGTAAATTTTTAAATGATAAAATTTAAATTTTGAATCCAGACTGAGCAGTTTAAATCTTTTTAAGTCAATTTTACTTAATTAATTGATTAGTTAAAATTTTTCGGGTCTTATACCTTACCCACCTTAGAAAAAATATTTCCCTCAAAATTACTAAAAGAAAAATAGGTGAGAGTAGCTCTTTTTTATCTCAATTTTTCCAATTCCTCAATCCTCTACTAACCCTTGAAATAATCTCAAATTTTGAAATTCTATTTTTCACAAATTTTTTTGCTGTTACCACCGCTATAACACATGGTTTCTAATCCCATTAAGTTGTATTATTCCATAAACACAATAGGGTACTCTTCCGAGATTGTTTTCTCTTGGGTTTTAATCTTGTGTGAGGAGTTTCTATCTGAAAAGGCATTTGTCAATAACACAGTTTAGTTATCACAATCTGAGAAGTTAGTGTATGCACATGTAAGATTAGAACCCAAGGGTATGCAAGACTTGGGGTTGTTATTATGTGGAGATGGTAGTTTTGTCCCGCCCACAATGAAGATGGTGGCTTTGTCCCGCTCACAGATAGACAAGTTGAGGTTGAAAATTTTCTCTCTTGTGTTATGGTGGATAAGTGGGATTGAGGATTCCCTCTCTCATGTTACATCGGAAAATTGAATAGAAGGTTAAGAATTTTCTTCGATTCAATTTCTGATTGTGGTATGAACGAGTTAGGTTAAGCAGTCCCTATTATTGTATCACAGTCTCTCTCTGGTTACAAGGTGAAAAGGCATTCTCCTTTGAGTGGGACAACACTCTCCGTTATTTTATATGATATGGCATATACCTCTAGGAGAAGGTGAGAAGGAACTCTCCTTTGTTTTATATGATTCCTCGATGATAATTCCTCTTAGGGCTGCATAACAGAGAGATGATATCCGTGTTAGATACTGGATGTGTCGAGTCTGGCAACGTAACCGACACGTGAGCTCACGACCAATAGGACATGCATGCATCATATACATTTGGTTGCACTTTTTTAGGTGTACATAATTATTTTGGTTTGCCTATTTGATAATCTTGTTTAACTTCTAATTGTATTACTTGTCTAAATATTCTTATTTGTGATTGTTTAGTATGGTTGTTTGTTTGTATTTGTATTTCATTGAAAGTATAGAGACTAAAAACAATAAAAATGACTATTGAAAATGGATAAGACTAGTAGTGGATTAAAGTACTTTGACCTTAGCAAATTTAACCCTGTATTGATTAATTAAGATCTTAGGCTTGGATTCTTGTGAAGTTGGAGATTAGGATTGCCTAGAGGATTCATATTTTCTTATGTAGTCTTTATTTGGAACTGTTACGCTACTAGGAATCTTCAAGTTCTCAGCCATAATTGATTTCTCATTTTTCAGATACAGGAAAGTAACGAACCTCGCTGAGAGTACGAAATTTCAGGTGATGACATGAAGAGGATTCTTTTGAAATTTATTTTGGCTCTAGAGTTCTCTCCCCTTTTAAAAATTTATTGTTGTATAACTTAATTTCCTCTTAGAGGCTTTTTATTGGAGAGATAGTGTATATTTTGTACTTTCTTTAGTGATGTATAATTCTAGCAGGCCTTTTTTTTGTAGGTTTAGACTAGTGACTATTTTGTATACGTTATTATGTATCTTTATTTTAGAAATTATGATAGTTCCCACTTTAAAATGCGACGATTAATTGCGATAACACATTCGTGTGTGATTAATCGCTGACGGTGTTTATCTTTTTCACGGGCTCCTAGTTATAATATTATCCTTCGATAATTATATATATGTATTTTTTTTCTAAATGTCGTAATGCTTCACTACTGTTGATTTACGACTATAGCATAAAATTTTGTGTGATATGGTGTTATAAAAATATATATAATATTTCTATTTTTTTATTATTAAAATTTTAGAAGAGATAAAGTTAGTGACTATACAAGCGGTTGCACAAATATTTGTATATTGTTTGTAAAAAAAACTTCTCATGATTTTTTTTAAACATTTGATTACTCTAAAGTATTAAATTACATATCTTAAAAGTTGAGCTAATTGAGATTATTAATATAGACATTTTTAAATAGTTATATTGGAAATTTAAATTTTGAAATAATTAATTAAAATTTATATCTTAATTATCATAATGTTTTTTTTTGTC
>NC_029785.2:100503649-100504308 GCF_000816755.2 Arachis ipaensis | reverse complement strand
TTTTGTTAGATTTGACTTTTTGATTGATGATTATTTTGTTAAAATATGTTTAAAGCAATATTGATATTATAAATTTATTTTTTAAAGCAATAACTTGTTAAATTTAGTTATTTTACTATTTTCTAAATAAATATATGATGACTGATTTAGTAAATTATTTTTTAAATTTATTAAAGTCTCTGAAAATTATTTTCATTAAATAAATCTCTTCATTACTTTAACCCATTAATAAATTAATAAATAATAACTAAAGTGGGATCTGATTTTTTAAATACGTATATTCAAAATTTTATTGAAAATTCAAATTTGATAAAATTATATAGCCAATGCAATTGAATAGGGTCTGTCTTTAGTAAGCACAAGTGTGTTAAGATTTGTGATGTGTACAATAAATAATTTATAAATACGACCCAAATGCGAATTTAATAATAATTATTAATTTTTTATATTTATCACAAATATTTTTAAAATTCATTTGGTGTAACCCTTAAGTTTTAGACATTCTAACTCATTGGCTAATACTTTCCTCTCTTTTCATAGAACCACCACCTCTTCTCGTCTCTATTCCTCTCTTTTGATTGATGCCATTCTCAATTTCTCTCCTGGCATTCATTCTTAGGTTCATTCTCAGTATCTCTCTTTGCATCATTCGTTCTCAG
>NC_029785.2:100493820-100503422 GCF_000816755.2 Arachis ipaensis | reverse complement strand
CATCGTTCTGTCGCCGTTCAGCATCGTCGTTCTCATTACTCAGCATCATCATTCTTACTCCTCAGTGTCATCCTTAGCAGGCAATGGCGGCATGGTTCTCAATGAGTCAGCATCGTCGTCAGCGCCATGCCGCCGTGGTGCTCCGTCTTTCCCTTTATCGTTGCACTTCCAGAGTTCCAATGGAGCCTCAGCCTCAGGTATGTTTTTGTTCTATTTATGTTTTTGTTCAGTTTTTTGTATGAATTTGCTTCATTGATTTTATTCAATTGTTTTTTTGTTTTGTTTATGTGTTTGTTTGAATATTTTTGGTTCTGTTTATGAGTGTTAAAATATTTTGAATTCTATTTTTATGGTTCTATTTTCAAATTCTGTGTGTATGATTTTGTTTGTGATTTTCAAATTCTATTTTAGTATTTTTGTTCTGTTTTATTTTTCTACAGCAGTTTGATTTTTTTACTATTTGTAAATTCAATAGTTAGTACTGTGATTCTGTTTGCAAATTCAATGGTCATTAGTAATTTGTTGATTAGTTTTGATTATTTGATTATGAATTCTAATTAAGGGAAGCTGAAATATATTTGCAAAGGTAAGAGAATTAAAGGAGCACTCAGCAGCTACAATGCAAGAATAGAACCTTTTTGTTGCTAGATTTTCTATTTTGGCATGTTGAACATACTTTGTGAGGCAAGAAAAGATCCTTTATTGGTTAGTAGAGCATAAGTCCATCACAAGCTGAAATCAGTTAGAAGGCTATAAAATAATATGGATGCATGGTTATAATGTTTGATTTTTTTTAATCTTATGATGATTTCTATTTGAATGCAGGTACGCGCTGGATATGAATGTTGAGAGAGTCGCAGATGTTCTTATGCACAAGAGATTGCTGCATTTTGCTTATGATCCTATTAATAGGCCTGCAATTGAATTTATGCTTTAGTGGTGTTATTTAGTTTAAAGTCAGACATTGCATGTGAAACAGTTTGGCATATAGTCATGGTTTGACCATGCTATCTTCTTTTATCATATTTGATGCTGGTATAATTTGGATGAAATATGATGTATCATTGATATTTTCTTTTTCAAATTACTTTTTAGTTTTTCCATACTTTAAGTTGTTACTATTGTATGAATAATTTATTTTAGACTTTTAGTTGATCATATTGCAAGTCTGTACATTGCTTTATATTGAATTCTTACGGGTTACCACTAGATGATTTCAAGAATTTGCTCCTGCGTAGAACAATTAATTTAACAAATTCTATTTTAGACATAGCCTCTATTAGAAGTGTTTGTCGTAATTTGAGATATTGGTCGATTGATTGTTATTTATTTCCCTAAATCATGTTTACCATTATGGCATCAATAGTAAAAAATGAAAATCATTGTGACATTATTTGGATGGATGTTGTATTCAATTTTTGAAGAATCTATTATCATCTGCCAATTTTTCTTATAAAAATTCTTGATCTATTTTTTAATCGAATTTACCAATTTTTGGATTAGTGATATACAACACAACTGTTATAGAATTAGTATCTCAAGAATTTATATGAATGTTAATGTCTTATCAGAAAGTCAATCAATTCATAATTAGTGCCTAACATTTTCTTTTCACACAATCTTGTACCAATTGAAATGTAGCCATATTTGACTGAGTAGTCAAATTGTAATATCTATAGCCATTTGATACCAAATGCAGCAACAATCTTAAAAGAGTAATTGATCTAATTGTCAAGAACTTATAGATAAAAGTACAATGCAGACAGAAATTTCATTCAATCTAGAAAGGGTATAGCCACAGAGCATTGAGAGTTAATGTACCAATATTTTCTAAGCTTGGCCAGAAACCCATCAAAGTTAACACAATTAAGAGAATCAAGTGTGACCTCCTTTTCATTTTAGAAAGAACTACAACCTCTTCTTTAGATATGTATTGCAGACTTTTTTCAAATCATCCCCATGTTACCTAAATAGTCCATTCCGAAAAAGAACCCTCTGCGCTTCAGTCTCACATTTTTGGGGTAGCAGTACTTTGCTCTTTTTTCATCTTCCCTAACTGCTTTATCATCAACCATCTCTTTTTATTTCTTATAAAAACAAATATTTTTCAAAATAATATAGCAGAACAACAATTATACACACAAGATTGCCCTAATTTAATTCAATTAAAGTATTCACTACCAACACACAATATCTAGATTGATGCAAGTAAATAATTTTATATGAAAAAAGATGAAGTAGCGACACAATTCAAATCAAAATTATGATATGCATTTGTGCCTGTGTGTATATTCAATTAGGAGTTTCACTATTAACACACACAAACTTAGATAGCTGCAAGTGAACCTTTTATAAGGGGATATGTAATTCAAATCATCATCCCTCAAAAGCTGCATTTTAAGCAGGTCCCATTTCCACACATAACTTCAATTATACTAAGCCGGAACAATTTAGATAGTAACCCATTCAATCTAAAGTTTTTTTTCCTCCATTTGAATAATTAGGGATAAAATAAGTGAATTCTTATATTGCTCTAATTCGGTTCAACTATGGTATTCACTACTACTTATATTACAACAAGTGAATAAATAAACAAGAAAAAGGGTAATTTCTTTGAGAAAAATCAAATGCAGGTAAACAAAATCCAAAAAGCTACATTTGAACTAATTTCCACTCCCTTACAATGCCTCGATTGCGTTCATTTCATATTATAACTCACTCAATTCTAATTTTTTCTTTTTTTTTTCTTCTTTTGTTAATAAATTCAATAATAAGAAGGCGATGAGCAATGGCAATGAATTGGGAATACAAAATATCAAATCAACAAAGGAAGAATGCCAATCTGAGAAGGTTCTAGAAATTTTACCTTGTATTCATGTTTCGCTTGTGATCTAACGCGGTGCAATAAAGCAAGTTGATTTGATGACTACGGTACCACATAGTTATTCCCATTCGTGTCTTCTTCGTCACCTAAACTATGTTATCTTACTCTTTTCCTTTAATGTTATCCCCGTCAACATCGGTGTCATGGCCTTCATGGCCTTAACCTTGGTAACGCTGGTATTCGAGATGATGTCGTCGGCATTCGTCCGAGGAAGCATTTCCTAGATTAGCATAGAGGTAGAGTAGGGTTTCGTTTTACTCTACTTTAGAGGAGGGTTTCTTTTTAAAATTTTGAAACACATCATATCCTTTTGTCTGATTTTTAAAAAATTTTAAACTAATTTTTTAAAAATTTTTTAAACGTAATCTAATGATCTTAATTACATAGTGCATTAGATGTGTCCAAAATACTTGGGCTAATGTTAGACAGACCCCAATTGAACATATAACAATAATTGATGAATGTGGTGATATTTTTTTCTTAGTTAAAAAATAATATTTTTTTGAATGAACATATTTGATATTGATTTTACATTGTTACTTTTTTTAAATAACAAAAGTTAACAGTGAAATAGTTACCAAAATTCTTATCTAAATAACTTTTTGAAAATTGTCAATGACATTTTAATTTAATTAAATTTTTCTATAAATGTGTTTTGTATTAAACACAATATGTCTAAATTTGAAAGTAGCAAAATCTATTTTTATCTGTTAATCCAGTTGACATCCATAATATATAATATGATATAAACTATTGGCTAAAATATATATTTTTACCCTAATTATAGTAAAACAAATTATATATAATTTTTATATAATTGTTTTTTACTAAAAAACTAATACCAAACATATTACATAATAGACTGATAGAAATATGTTGTTCTATTTTTAAACTCTTAGTAAAAGAAAAAAAATTATCAGTTTTATTCATAAAAATTTAAAGGGTTGATAAATAAAAAAAAATAAAATTAATATTATAGTTATAAAAAATAAATTTCAATTGATAAAAGTATCTAAACTTTAAAAACATATTAAAAATTTATAAACTATCCCTCTTAATCTCTAATCACAAACTCTAACTCTAATCTAACATCAATTTCCAACCTTTTACTACCATCCCAACCACCACCACCATCTCACTTTACCTTACCATTTTTGCATAGCATCATAGCAACAATGTTCAGTTATCGAACGCCAAAGGCTCGAAAGAAAACAAAAGGATAACACAAAATAGTTCTTTCTTTTATACAACCTCTCGTCATTTCGAATTCGCAACTTTGAGGCTTTCTACAAACTCCTCCATTAGCAATTTTTTCAAAAAACAAGCTCTTTTTTTGCTTGATATATTCAATTGGTGAGACTTTGAGTTTAACTGTATTCGGTCACATTCATCGACTGCTACCTCTAATATTCTTTTTCAACTCTTTCTCTCAACAAACACGGAGAAGAAAGAGAGAATGACAATGATGTGAAAATTTATGCATGGCCAGTGACACTCTCTTCAACTCTTCTTCTTCACTTCTTCTTAATTTTAGTTCTATCTCTAACTTTCAATTTTTCCCTACCATAATAACAACCGTGTGCATTCTTGAAAAAGTCATTGTCGTGGTCCACAGTTGACTTCTTAGCCACCGTTGATGATTTTTCCAAGCTCATCGATAAGGTTTGCACCACCTCCTTTAAGGTGGTCTTCACTCCACTCATTCATTGCTCTTTTATTTGTCCTAATTCCATTTGTATATGAATATACTGATAAAGTTGGACTTGATGGTACATGTAATAGTCAAAAGGAATGTAGCACGGTGTGACATGGAGTAAAAGGAGGGTTATCAAAGACAATGAATGGTGGTGGTGGCTGCAGGTGAAATGAGGCGCAGGTGGTAAAAAATTGTAAATTGGGGTTGAGGTAAGATTAGATTTTGGAATGAGTTAGGTTAGATTAGAAAAGATAGTTTGGGAATTTGAAATTTTTTTATTTGAGTAGTTTTGTCAACTAAATTATATTTTTTATGAGTACAATATTAGCTTTATTTTTTCGTGAGCAAATATGTCAGTGTTCTACATATTCATGAGTAAAAATGGTAGTTTATTTAAAAAAATCTCCTAAACAAGAATAATATGTCACTAAATTAACCTTATACAGTCATAAGGATTTCTTTTTTACTCTGTTTAATTCTCTCATTCAAACTATGACTTGAAAAAGACAAAAGTCATTGGATTATCGTAACGAGTAAATTTATATAATAGTCCCTGAGATTCACGAAATTATCCAATTTGGTCCTTGAGGTTCTAATTTCACTATATTGGTCCCTTAGATTAGACTTTGGGCACTATAGTAGTCCTTGAGCATCTTTCCAGTGATGACTGCGTCATTTCATCATTGACGTGGTGCGACGTTGGAGCTTACCAAAACGATGCCGTTTTGGTTTGGTGTCTGTTGGGGAGCAAAAAAACACCATCTGATGGTAATCATAGGCTAAAAAACGTGTTGCAATATTCAAACACAATCACTCATCCATCTTCATCACTTCCATTCATCTTCTTCCTCTTCTATTTTTCTTCATCAATGGAGCCACTCTATGGTTAGGATTCTGGAGTTTTTTTTCTTTGCGATAACCTTACTTACATCGAAGGATTGAGTTTGATCATCTGGCCCTCCTGTAGATTTTGCCATTGTCATTCACAGTGAAGGCATTTTTTTTAAATTACTACAATGAGGTGACGATTCTTCGTTGGACTATACTCATTCTTGAGAAGTTGTTGGCCAGTGCATTTCCTCCTCCTCCCAGATCGTCGACCCATTTGTCGGCGCCGAAGGTGGTGTTGGCCACGTGGAAGCTCGACATCTGATTGGTGTCTATCCAAAGGCAATGATCACCGCAAAACTGAGCTGGATAAGGAGAATCGCTGACAAGACCACCATCTACGATTGAGAAACGAGAGGTGGTAGTGTTATTGTTGTTGGTTGTGGTGGTGAAAGGGATTTTGTTAGTGAGAGGTGAGCTGACAAAATGTGGGATAAAAACAATAAATTGGGAGGTTAATGAGAGTAGGATAGAATTAGAAAAGACAATGAGAAATGGAACGTCTCACTCTCGTGGGAATTTGGGAGCAGAAACAATAAATCAATGAAAAAAAGAAAGAGAGAGTGTGTAGTGTAATGCTGAGGGTTCTTATTATTTATGATGAATGTGACAGTGACAGAATGAGAACCAATTCATCATTGATATGAAGAAAAATGAGAACCAGAAGAAGAAGCATCAAAAGTTACCATTTAAAAGCTTTTGGAGGAAGTAAAGAGGGTTAGAGTTAATAGAGAGGAAAGGATTAAATTGGTTCTAAATTACAATATGACCAGCTAAGTTAGCTATTGCAGGTGCCAGCGTGACATACTGTAGCCACATCAGTATTGAAATGACTGAGTCATTACTAGAAAGATGTCCAGAGACTATTATGATACTCGAATCTCAATCTGAAGGACTACTATAATAAAATTAGAACTTCGAAAATTAAATTAAGTAATCTCATGAATCTCAAGGACCGTTACAAAAATTTACTCCATCATAACACATTTAAACATTGTTGTAAGCTCAATTTCAAAACAATATCATTTTGTATTTCTAAAATGTCTTATTTTGCATGTAAGCGGACCGGCGACCATGACCAAGGCAGGATTACTGGAACCGGATCTGCACCTGCGTTTGAAGGCGGGGCGGCGAGAGAGTAGATCGGGACGTCTGGACATGGCGCTGACTCTGTGCGGACTGGTGGCCGGAACCGGGACAAGAGTGCTGGCTCTGTACCTGTGATTAATGGAGGGGCGGCAAGAGTGCAATGCGAGACTGCTGGACACGGGGCTGCCTCTGCGATTGAGGACGGGACAGTGAGCCGTGAAGCGTGTATATGCCATGGGGGGCAGGTGCGAAAGGGGGTTAGTGAGTCAGGCATCGGCAACGGCGCTATAGCGACAAGAGAAGAGAATGTTGCTGCTCATAGCTCCGAAGTTGTTAATGCTGGACCAGTTCCCGCTGTAGCAACTAGTGCTTTTCCTGGTTCGAATAAGGGGGAGGCCAGGCGCTAGTTCAAAGTGGTCTCCCGAGGAACTCCAGACAGGGTGACAGGAGCATTGAAGGGAATGAGCTTGGGTTTGAGGAGGGTGGGAATGTGGCAGAGGGCAGTGACACAGAGGACTTGAAGTTGGATGAGCAAATGCTGGAGAACCGTAGGACCTGGGAGTTGGCAAAGGAGTCAGGTGTTATTCTGGTCAACGAGGAAGATGACATTATGGCAATCCTCAAATCTCAGAATGAAGAAATTGAACGCAAAAGAAGACTGGCAAAGCATAGGGAAAAAATGCGACGGTGCAGGCCCAAAAACAAAAACAGGTGTGTAAAAAGAATTTTAAATGATTTTTAGCTCTTGGAATGTTAGGGGGTTACGGGGTGATGCTAAGATAAGAATGGTGAAGGAATTGAAGAAAAAACATAAATTAGATTTGTTGGGCCTGATTGAGACTAAAAAACAAGTTGTGACAAGATTTGGTGTTGCAAGAATTTGGGGACAAGATAGTGCTGGGTGGGAGTTCGTAGGCTCTGATGGTGCAGCGGGTGGACTCTTGTTAATATGGGATAATTCAGTGTTTAAAAAGAATAATTGTTATAAGGGGAAAAGATGGTTGTATGTTGAAGGGGTCCTGGTAAAGAATAATTACAACTGTGCTATTTTCTTGGTTTATGGTGCACATAATAGAGTTGCGAAGAATGAGGTAGGGAAGAGTTGAGTTACATGGCTGGTTTATATCAGGTCCCTAGTTGCTACATGGGAGATTTTAATGAAATTGTGCATGTGGAAGAACGGCAAGGTACTGATGTTCTACCTAGGTCGGCGGAAGACTTCAAGAGTTGGATACAAGACATGCATCTAGTGGATCTGCCGCTCACAGATCGTAAGTTCACATGGTTCCGGGGACGTTCTTGCAATCGCATAGATAGAGCGCTGGTTAGTGTGGAGTGGTTAGAAGAGTTTCCTGAGACTCGGATCCGCGGTGGACCAAGGGGTTTGTCAGATCACTGTCCTATCATCTTAGAGTACATGAGGCAGAGAGGAGGTCCAAGGCCGTTCCGAAGCCTAGATTCATGGTTTACTCATGCAGGCTTTCTTAACTTCGTGAAGGAGGAGTGGAGAGGCTTGGGGGAGATGCAGTTCACTGACAAGATGAAGGCTTTGACAATCCCGTTAGGGGATTGGCATAAGACTAATTTTGGGGACATGGACAAGAAGATTACGAAGTTTGAGGAAGAAATCAAGAAGATTGATGACTTGGTAAGCAATGGGGTGTATGATGGAACGATGGAGGCTAGAAGAAAGGCGTTGGTTACTTGCTGTGAGAAGTGGTATGTCAGAAAAGAAGTCCATTGGAAACAGATGTCCCGGTCGCGTCAAGCAAAGGAGATGGACAAAAATACAAGATACTTTCACAACATAGCCTCAGCAAGACGGAGGAACAATAGGATTGATTCATTGGTTATAGACGGTAGACTGGTCAGGAACCAAGCTAGAATAAAAATTGCTATCAAGGAGTACTACAAAGAGTTATATCGCCAGGAAAATTCCCCTATGCTGAGCTTCAGAGATGGTTTGGTAAGTAGGGTAGAGCAGGAAGATGCTGTAAACCTGGAGGTGATGCCGACAGCTGAGGAGATCAGGGAAGCTGTGTGGGATTGTGAGTCTTCTAAGGCACCAGGGTGCGATGGGTACAACATGAATTTTGTCAAGAGGTGTTGGGGCGAGATTGGGCCTGAATTCACGGCTGCAGTGCTGGGGTTCTTTCAGACGTCAAGGTTGCCGACAGACTCTAATATCACTTGGGTGGCGTTAACACCAAAGTTCATAGGGGCAAAGGAGATTAAAGACCTGCGACCTATCAGCGTGGTAGGATGTGTTTACAAGGTTATTTCCAAGGTGCTGGTCAGGAGGATGAGACCAGTGATGCCAGCATTAGTAAGGGAAATTCAGAGTGCATTTGTAAGAGGTAGGAAGATACATGATGGGGCACTTATCGCATGTGAAACGGTAAATTGGCTTAAACTGAGAAAAAAGGAGGCGGCCCTAATCAAGCTAGACTTCCAAAAGGCATATGACAGAGTCAAATGGAGTTTTGTGGACATAGTACTGCAAAAAATGGGGTTTGGCCATTGATGAGCGGATAATTTATACGCTTTTTGGCATTGTTTTTAGTATGTTTTTAGTAGGATCTAGTTACTTTTAGGGATGTTTTCATTAGTTTTTATGTTAAATTCACATTTCTGGACTTTACTATGAGTTTGTGTGTTTTTCTGTGATTTCAGGTATTTTCTGGCTGAAATTGAGGGACTTGAGCAGAAATCAGATTCAGAGGTTGAAGAAGGATTGCTGATGCTGTTGGATTCTGACCTCCCTGCACTCAAAGTAAATTTTCTGGAGCTACAGAACTCGAAATGGCGCGCTTTCAATTGCGTTGGAAAGTAGACATCCAGGGCTTTCCAGCAATATATAATAGTCCATACTTTAGCCAAGAATTGATGACGTAAACTGGCGTTCAACGCCAGATCTCTGCCCAAATATGGCGTCCAGCGCCAGAAAAGGAGCCAAAACCAGAGTTGAACGCCCAAACTGGCACAAAAACTAGCGTTCAACTCTACAAATGGCCTCTGCACGTGCAACACTCAAGCTCAGCCCAA
>NC_029785.2:100488709-100489147 GCF_000816755.2 Arachis ipaensis | reverse complement strand
GCTTTCCAGCAATATATAATAGTCCATACTTTGGCCAAGAATTGACGACGTAAACTGGCGTTCAACGCCAGCCTTCTGCCCAAATCTGGCGTCCAGCGCCAGAAAAGGATCCAAAACCAAAGTTGAACGCCCAAACTGGCACAGAAACTGGCGTTCAACTCCACAAATGGCCTCTGCACGTGCAACACTCAGGCTCAGTCCAAACACACACCAAGTGGGCCCAGGAAGTGGATTTATGCATCAATTACTTACTCATGTAAACCCTAATGACTAGTTTATTATAAATAAGACCTTTCACTATTGTATTAGTCGTCTTTTTGACCATCTTTGGACGCCTGGTTCTTAGATCAAAGGGGCTGGCCATCTCGGCCATGCCTAGACCTTCACTTATGTATTTTCATACGGTAGAGTTTCTACACTCCATAGATTAAGGTGTGG
>NC_029785.2:100477436-100480734 GCF_000816755.2 Arachis ipaensis | reverse complement strand
GACAAACACTTCTGTTCTACATGAATTAAGCTAGAATGAGTATCTCTTAGATCTCCTAACCAGAATCTTCGTGGCGTAAGCTAGAATGATGGCGGCATTCAAGAGAATCCGGAAGGTCTAAACCTTGTCTGTGGTATTCCGAGTAGGATTCAATGATTGAATGACTGTGACGAGCTTCAAACTCGCGAGTGCTGGGCGTAGTGACAGACGCAAATGGAGGGTGAATCCTATTCCAGCATGATCGAGAACCGATAGATGAATAGCCGTGCCGTGACAGGGTGCGTGAGCATATTATTCACTGAGAGGAGGGGATGTAGCCACTGACAACGGTGATGCCCTTGCATAAAGCCAGCCATGGAAAGGAGTGAGACTGATTGGATGAAGATAGCAGGAAAGCAGAGGTTCAGAGGAACGAAAGCATCTCCATTCGCTTATCTGAAATTCCTATCAATGAATTACATAAGTGTCTCTATCCCTATTCTATTATTTATAATTTGAAAACCATATAACTGTTTTATATCCGCCTAACTGAGATTTACAAGGTGACCATAGCTTGCTTCATACCAACAATCTCCGTGGGATTCGACCCTTACTCACGTAAGGTATTACTTGGACGACCCAGTGCACTTGCTGGTTAGTTGTATCGAAGTTGTGACAAACTGTAAAACTAGATCAGAGTATCTGGCCTAAGAAGCCATTACCAGAGATCACAATTTCGTGCACCAAGTTTTTGGCGCCGTTGCCGGAGATTGTTTGAGTTTTCGGCAAGCTTTTGGTCCGGTAACATCAGTGCCAAGTTTGGATCCGGCAACAGCACCAAGTTTTTGGCGCCGTTGCCGGGGATTGTTTGAGTTTGGACAACTGACGGCTCATCTTGTTGCTCAGATTAGGTAATTTTCTTTTTATTTTATTTTCAAAAACTTTTCAAAAATTTTCAAAAATCTTTCAAAACTTTCTTATCTGTTTTCGAAAAAAAAATTTTTTTCAAAAATAAATTATTTTATGGCTTCAGAATTTTTAAGAATGAATTCTAGTGTTTCATGAAGCATGTTGAAGCCTGGCTGGCTGTAAAGTCATGTCTAACTTTATTTGGACTGAGGCTTGCAATTTGTTATCAAAGAGCAATATACTCTCGTGTTAAAGGCTGAAGCTTGGCTGGCCATTGGCCATGTCTAGTGTTTTGGACTGGAGCTTTCTTTGAAAGCTTGGCTGGCTAGTGAGCCATGTCTAATTCCTGGACTGAAGCTTTAGACTAACATGGCAAGATTCCTGGAATTCATATTGAAAATTTTGGAATCCTTATTTTCCTTTTTCAAAATTATTTTTCGAAAAATATAAAATAAAAATCCAAAAAAATTAGAAAATCATAAAAATCAAAAATATTTTTCTGTTTCTTGTTTGAGTCTTGGGTCATGTTATAAGTTTGGTGTCAATTGCATATGCATCTTGCATTTTTCGAAAATTTCATGCATTCATAGTATTCTTCATGATCTTCAAGTTGTTCTTGGTAAGTCTTCTTGTTTGATCTTGATGATTTTTTGTTTTGTGTCTTTTCATGTTTATCATATGCATTCTTGAATTCTTAGTGCGTAAGCATTAAAGAATTCTAAGTTTGGTGTCTTGCATGTTTTCTTTGCATTAAAAATTTTTCAAAAATATGTTCTTAATGTTCATCATGACATTCAAAGTGTTCTTGGTGTTCATCTTGACATTCATAGCATTCTTGCATGCATTCATTGTTTTGATCTAAAAATTTCATGCATTGCATCCTTTTAGTGTTTTTCTCTTGCATCATAAAAAGTCAAAAATAAAAAAAATATCTTTCTCTTTTTCTCTCATCAAATTCAAAAATTTGGATTGACTTTTTCAAAAATTTTTAAAATCAAATTGTTTCTCATGAGTCAAATCAAATTTTCAATTTGAAAATCTTATCTTTTTCAAAATCTTTTTCAAAAATCAAATCTTTTTCAAAACTAATTTTATCATATCTTTTCAAAAATATCTTCTTATCTTATCTTTTTCAAAAATATCTTTTCAAATATCTTTTCTAACTTCCTAACTTCTTATCTTTTCAAAATTTGTTTCAACTAACTAACTAACTTTTTATTTGTTTCTTAACTTTTTCAAAATCACCTAACTAACTCTCTCTCTCTCATTTTCGAAAATATCTTCCCTCTTTTTCAAAAATTTCTTTTTAATTAACTAATTATTTTTATTTTTATTTTTGATTTCAAAAATTTTCGAAAATTACTAACATTTTTTCAAAAACCATTTTTCAAAAATCACTAACTCTTTTTCAAAACAATTTTCGAAAATTATCCCTCCCCCATCTCATTCTATTTATTCATTCATATCCTAACATCTCATCTCACATCTCTTCCATTCGTACAGTTGTGTTTCTTCCTTTACATCACATTCTTTGTCTCCCCCTCTTTTCTTCCACTCACAAAGGGATTCCTATACTGTGGTATAAAGGATCTCTATTATTATTATTATTTTTCTGTGCCTTCTTCTTTGTCATATGAGCAGGAGCAAGGATAAGAACATTCTTGTGGAAGCAGATCCAGAACCTGAAAGGACTCTGAAGAGAAAATTAAGAGAAGCTAAAATACAACAATCCAGAGAAAACCTTTCAGAAATTTTCGAACAGGAAGAGGAGATGGCAGCCGAAAATAATAATAATGTAAGAAAGATGCTTGGTGACTTTACTGTACCTAATTCCAATCTACATGGAAGAAGCATCTCCATTCCTGCCATTGGAGCAAACAACTTTGAGCAAAAACCTCAATTAGTTTCTCTGATGCAGCAGAACTGCAAGTTTCATGGACTTCCATCTGAAGATCCTTTTCAGTTCTTAACTGAATTCTTGCAGATATGTGATAATGTTAAGACTAATAGAGTAGATCCTCGACGTAAACTGGCGTTCAACGCCAGCCTTCTACCCAAATCTGGCGTCCAGCGCCAGAAAAGGATCCAAAACCAGAGTTGAACGCCCAAACTGGCACAGAAACTGGCGTTCAACTCCACAAATGGTCTCTGCACGTGCAAAACTCAGGCTCAGCCCAAACACACACCAAGTGGGCCCAGGAAGTGGATTTATGCATCAATTACTTACTCATGTAAACCCTAGTGACTAGTTTATTATAAATAAGACCTTTCACTATTGTATTAGTCGTCTTTTTGACCATCTTTGGACGCCTGGTTCTTAGATCAAAGGGGCTGGCCATCTCGGCCATGCCTGGACCTTCACTTATGTATTTTCAACGGTAGAGTTTCTACACTCCATAGATTAAGGTGT
>NC_029785.2:100477129-100477390 GCF_000816755.2 Arachis ipaensis | reverse complement strand
GTAGCCACTGACAACGGTGATGCCCTTGCATAAAGCCAGCCATGGAAAGGAGTAAGACTGATTGGATGAAGATAACAGGAAAGTAGAGGTTCAGAGGAACGAAAGCATCTCCATTCGCTTATCTGAAATTCCTATCAATGAATTACATAAGTGTCTCTATCCCTATTCTATTATTTATAATTTCGAATATTAATTAATAAAATAGGGATAGAGATACTTATGTAAATCATTGGTAGGAATTTCAGATAAGCGAATGGAGAT
>NC_029785.2:100474133-100477073 GCF_000816755.2 Arachis ipaensis | reverse complement strand
CCCTTGTCTTTTGGTTTTAAGGGTTATTGGCTTTTGCTGCTTGCTTTTTTCTTTTTCTTTCTATATATATTTTTTTTCGCCCTTTTTTTTTCTATTTTTTTTCTGCAAGCTTTGTTCTTTGCTGCTTTTTCTTGCTTCAAGAATCATTTTTGTGATTTTTCAGATTATCAAATAACATGTCTCCTAGTCATCATTCTTTCAAGAGCCAACATATTTAACATTCTTAAACAACAACTTCAAAAGACATATGCACTGTTCAAGCATACATTCAGAAAACAAGAAGCATTGTCACCACATCAATATAATTAAGCTAAGTTCAAGGATAAATTCGAAACTCATGTACTTCTTGTTCTTTTGATTTAAAACAGTTTTTATTTAAGAGAGGTGATGGATTTATAGGACATTCATAACTTTAAGACATAGTTACTACTACTAATGATCATGTAATGAAGACACAAACATAGATAAGCACCATAACATAGAAAACGAAAAACAGAGAAAGTAAGAACAAGGAATGAGTCCACCTTAGTGATGTCCTTGAGCTCTTCTTTGTCTCTTCCTTGTCTTTGCTGCTCCTCCTTCATTGCTTTTAGATCTTTTCTGATTTCATGAAGGATGATGGATTGCTCTTGATGTTCCACCCTTAGTTGCTTCCAATAATTGTGTGGAAGAAAATGTATCCCCTGAGGTGTCTCAGGGATCTCTTGATTTGCAGTCAAATGTTCTACCACTGAGCTATAGACCCTTGATGGAAGCTTTTGTCTTCCCTTTCCTCTTTCTAGAGGTTTCTCTGGCCTTAGGTGCCATCAATGGTTATGGAAAAAACAAAAAAGCTATTGGAGACAAGGATGTGATGTAAAGGAAGAAACACAACTGTACGGATGGAAGAGATGTGAGATGAGATGTTAGGATATGAATGAATAAATAGAATGAGATAGGGGAGGGATAATTTTCGAAAATTATTTTGAAAAAGAGTTAGTGATTTTTGAAAATGGTTTTTGAAAATTGTTAGTATTTTTCGAAAATTTTAAAATCAAAAATAAAAAATAAAAATAATTAGTAAACAAAAAAAGAAATTTTTGAAAAAGAGGGAAGATATTTTCGAAAATTAGAGAGAGAGAGAGAGTTAGTTAGGTAGTTTTGAAAAAGATAAGATTTTCAAATTGAAAATTTGATTTGACTCATAAGAAACAACTTGATTTTAAAAATTTTTGAAAAAGTCAACTCAAATTTTCGAATTTGATGAGAGAAAAAGGGAAAGATATTTTTTTGATTTTTGGAATTTTTATGAAAAACATGAAAATTATGCAATGCATGAAATTTTTAGATCAAAACAATGAATGCATGCAAGAATGCTATGAATGTCAAGATGAACACCAAGAACACTATGAAGATCATGATGAACATCAAGAACACATTTTTGAAAAATTTTTAATGCAAAGAAAACATGTAAGACATCAAACTTAGAAATCTTTCATGTTTAGACTCTAATAAACGAAAAATGCACATGAAAAACAACAAAAGATGCAAAACAAGAAAAAAATCAAGATCAAACAAGAAGACTTACCAAGAACAACTTGAAGATCATGAAGAACACTATGAATGCATGAATTTTCGAAAAAATGCCAGATGCATATGCAAGTGACACCAAACTTATGATATGACTCAAGACTCAAATAAGAAACACAAAATATTTTTAATTTTTATGATTTTCTAAATTTTTTTTGTATTTTTTTTTTCGAAAATTAATTTGAAAAAGGAAAATAAGGATTCCAAAATTTTTAATATGAATTCCAGGAATCTTGCATTCTTAGTCTAGAGCTTCAGTCCAGGAATTAGACATGGCTCACTAGCCAGCCAAGCTTTCAAAGAAAGCTCCAGTCCAAAACACTAGACATGGCCAATGGCCAGCCAAGCTTTAGCATGTGATTCAGACATGACATGCCTGACATGCCCTACAGTCGTATAAAGTGATGGTTGGAAGCCTCAGTCCAAACGAATTTAGACATGGCTTTACAGCCAGCCAGGCTTCACATGCTTCCTGAAACACTAGAATTCATTCTTAAAAATTCTGAAGAAAAATATATTTTTGAAAACATTTTTATTATTTTTGAAAAAAGATGAGAAAATTTTAGAAATATTTTTGAAAAATTTTGAAAATAAAATAAAAAGAAAATTACCTAATCTGAGCAACAAGATGAGCCGTCAGTTGTCCAAACTCGAACAATCCCCGGCAACGGCGCCAAAAACTTGGTGTTGTTGCCGGATCGAACTTGGCACTGATGTTACCGGACCAAAAGCTTGCCGAAAACTCAAACATTCCCCGGCAACGGCGCCAAAAACTTTGTGCTGTTGCCGGATCCAAACTTGGCACTGATGTTACCGGACCAAAAGCTTGCCGAAAACTCAAACAATCCCCGGCAACGGCGCCAAAAACTTGGTGCACGAAATTGTGATACATATCCATGGCTTCAAAGGCCTGGTACTCTGATCTAGTTTTATTGTCTGTCACAACTTCGATACAACTAACCAGCAAGTGCACTGGGTCGTCCAAGTAATACCTTACGTGAGTAAGGGTCGAATCCCACGGAGATTGTTGGTATGAAGCAAGCTATGGTCACCTTGTAAATCTCAGTCAGGCAGATATAAAGTGAAAATGGTGTTTTCGAATATTAATTAATAAAATAGGGATAGAGATACTTATGTAAATCATTGGTAGGAATTTCAGATAAGCGAATGGAGATGCTTTCCGTTCCTCTGAACCTCTGCTTTCCTGCTATCTTCATCCAACCAGTCTTACTCCTTTCCATGGCTGGCTTTATGCAAGGGCACACCAATGTCAATGGCTACTTTCGGTCATCTCTCGGGAAAATGATCCAATGCCCTGTCACGACACGGCTAATCGTCTGGAGGCATCACCCTTGCCAATGGCTTCATCTT
>NC_029785.2:100470672-100473999 GCF_000816755.2 Arachis ipaensis | reverse complement strand
GACTATTATATATTGCTGGAAAGCCCTGGATGTCTACTTTCCAAGCAATTGGAAGCGCGCCATTTCGAGTTTTGTAGCTCCAGAAAATCCACTTTGAGTGCAGGAAGGTCAGAATCCAACAGCATCAGCATTCCTTTTTCAACCTCTGAATCTGATTTCTGCTCAAGTCCCTCAATTTCAGCTAGAAAATACCTGAAATCACAGAAAAACACACAAACTCATAGTAAAGTCCAGAAATGTGAATTTAACATAAAAACTAATGAAAACATCCCTAAAAGTAACTAGATCCTACTAAAAACATACTAAAAACAATGCCAAAAAGCGTATAAATTATCCGCTCATCAGCCATAGATGGAGATCGTGGGTTATGGAGTGTGTCTCCACAGCGTCTATGTCGGTTCTGATAAATGGGTCGCCTTCCAAGCCGTTCAAGATAGAAAGAGGTCTGAGACAAGGTGACCCGCTTTCTCCATTCTTATTTGTTTTGGTTGTGGATGTTTTACATCGGTTGGTGGGAGAGGCAGTCAGGAGTGGGCGGATATCACCTTTGTTGATCGGGAGGGATAGTGTAGTTCTGTCACATCTTCAGTTTGCTGATGATACGATTCTGTTTTGCCCACCAGAGGAGGACACTATCAAGAATTACAAGCGGCTATTGAGATGCTTTGAGTTGATGTCAGGTCTCAGTATTAATTTTGACAAGTCGAGTTTGATTCTGATAAACTGTGAAGAACAATGGATCCAGAATATGTGCCAGTTGCTGGGGTGTAAAGGTGAGACCCTTCCAGTTAAATACCTGGGTATCCCCTTAGGAGGAAATCCGAGGTTAGTGAAGACCTGGAAGCCTATAATAGACAAAGTCGAGGAGAAGCTCAGTCTATGGAAAGCTAGACTCCTGAATAAGGCTGGGAAGTTGGTTCTGATTAAATCAGTCTTAAATAGTCTGCCTGTGTACTATTTGAGTTTGTTCAAGCTGCCGAAAGCTGTTGCTGAGAAATTGATTTCACTGCAAAGGAGATTCTCGTGGAGTAAGGATGATGGTAGTAATGGAATGGCATTAGTCAAATGGGAAGTGGTGCAGGCTCCGAAAAAACTAGGCGGGTTGGGGGTTGGGGATGCTATGGTTCGTAACACCGCTATGTTGTTTAAGTGGTGGTGGAGGTTTGCAAAGGAGGATTGCCCATTGTGGAAGAAGGTGGTTTGCTCCTGCTATAATCTGAACCCCTATGAGATGCTGTCAACTCAAGTGTTACCTATTAGAGGAGGACCGTGGAAGGATATTTGCCAGCTACATATAGCGAATGACCATATAAGGGATAAGATGATTACAGGCTTGTCTATGGAGGTTGGTGATGGGCGCCGTACGCGATTTTGGGAGGATATTTGGTTGCTTGGTGGGCCTCTAAAAGAGCAGTTTCCCAAGCTTTTCTCTGTTTCAAACCAATGTGGATCTGTTATAGGGGATTGTGGGTTTTGGGACGGGTTAGAATGGATTTGGAACTTCCAATAGAGGAGAGAGCTCTTTCAATGGGAGTTAGGCCTACTGGGTCAATTACATGAGACATTGAGACCGGTGCAACTAGTAGTTAACAAAGAGGACAGAGTAGTATGGAAATATGAGAGACAAGGAATTTATACAACTAACTCATTTGTTCAGGTTTTGCAGGAAGCGATACTCCCAGAGGAGGTGACAAGCTACAACTTTACAAAGACCATCTGGAAAGGGTTAGTTCCCCCTAGAGTAGAACTATTTTCTTGGTTTGTCCTGCTGGGTAGGGTGAACACAAAGGAACGGTTAAGCCGGTTGGGGATCATTAACCAGGAAAACAACGTCTGTGTTCTATGTAATAAGTATGCGGAGCACGTGCACCACTTGTTTCTATGCTGTGATTTTACTTGGCAGGTGTGGAGTGCTTGGTTAGCGATGATTGGACAACAATGGTCTATTGCAGGGTCAATGAGAGAACATTTTCTGAGTTGGACAGAGGGGCCAAGGAGGAGAGAGGATAGAGAGCAACGACTGAGATGCTTCTGTGCGATCGTTTGGAATATCTGGTTAGAGAAAAATAGAAGGATCTTCCAGAATAAAAGTAAATGTGTTGAAGATATCACTCACATGACTGTGTTGAGCCACAAAGAGTGGAGTTGTGTAGACCCCTTTAGTTGTTGATGGTAATGCCGGAGATGACAAGAGGCTTCTTTTATTGGTCCTATATTTATTTTATTTGATTGTTAGCTCCTATTTGACTGCTCCACTGTATTGTGTTGAGCTCTTTCTTTTTAAAAAAGAAAATATCTAATTTATTTTTTTTGACCATTTGACTGTTAAACTTTTATTTATTCGAAACATTGATATGTGTTGTAGAATTCATCTAATCGTACTCGTGTGGAATTAGTTTATCATCTTAGGAATAAAGGTTCCCAGTGCTATTTTCCCTTTTACTTGCACTGTTCAAATTGAGTAGGCTATGATATTAAACAAATAAAGTTAATTAGGCTTGTGTTATTATTAATTTTTTTCCCTCTTACTTTTAGTGTTTGACTGAGTTGTACATGATTGACTTCCCCATGCTTTTGGAATTTCAGTTCTCACTACTTTTTTATAGAGACATGTAGAGATTATCGCTATTGAGCACTGCTAGCTTGCCACGTGTCCTTCCCCAAATTGGAAATGAACCCTTCAAACTTGTAAAGAACTCTATTATTGTTGTTGAATATTATTCTTTCATTTAAGGTCTAAACGATTGTGAAGGATTTTTTTTTTGAAATAAATAAAAAAGAATATTATTTTTAAAACAAATTATTTTAATTTTAATTTTTAGAATGAATTTTTTTTATTTAGGACGAATTTGTCATACTTCTAATGAATTTCATTTAAATTCTCTCTAAAACCTGGTTGAGAACGAAACTTAAATTTTTAAACTATTATCATCGTCTCCAAAATTATATAGGAATACACAAAAGTACACAAACAACTAGCATGACTTTTTCAACATCAGCAGCGACAATCACAACCATTGTCATAAAATACACAGGTACATAGAAATAAGTTATATTTAACAAGAATTTTTTTTATTATAAATTAAAAAAATCATTTTTTTCCAGAAAAATATGACTTACTCTGTGTACTCTTGTGTAGTCCTATGTACTCTAGAGACCATGATAATAGTTGTTGCCATTACCCGTTGTGAAACTTAAGAATTTGAGTTAGTCAATTATTTATGAGAATTCGAAGTGAAGTTCGTCAGATGATATGAAGTTTGTCAGAGGTGAAGCGAACTCTATTAATATTATGGATTTTGCTCGAGCATGCAGCGAACTTGCCCA
>NC_029785.2:100450388-100470663 GCF_000816755.2 Arachis ipaensis | reverse complement strand
TTATTAGTATAGTACATAAATTTTTAAAATGTAGTATAAAATTTTGCACATAAAACAAACTTATTGATATAATACACAAATTTTGTAACATAACATACAAATTTTTGTTGTAAATATATTTTATTAGTTGGTGATAAACTCTATTTTATTGTTATAAGTTGTATTAAAAAGTATAGAGTTTATTAACTAAATCATACAATTTTGGTTTAATTCATGAAAGTTTTTAATTATTGCTTCCAATGAACTCATGTATGAGAAATATGCTTTTTTTGCTTTTAATCGTTGATTTTTTAATTCCTTTTTATACCATTCGATGTCGTGATCAATTTTGTTTAAATGTTTCATGGTTAAGGTACTTCAATGACTTCAAATAATCGAAAAGAACGGAGCGAAGAAGTAAATTTGGGAAGCAAATCGGAGTGGAGTTTGCTGGAGTCTTGCGTGGGCGAGCTTCCTTCGCGTGTGCGAAATTTCTATGTGGGCGACATTCTTACGCGTGCGGGAGAATCATCCGCGTGAGCGAAAAACCTCCACGTGTCTGGTTTAATGAAACACGTGCATCTTCGTTTTGGGCTTCCAAAAGGCCCCCAATTGCTATATTCTGATGTATTTGGATGCCAAGAAGATGAGGAGGAAGACACACACATACACTTTCTATTTCTTCACACTTTTTCTTAGGTTTTAGTAGGATTCTAGAGAGAGGAGTTGCTCTAACTTCTCTCTAGAATCCCTAGAATTTACTTAATCTTCTTGTTAGTTTTAGGTTTCCATTTTGTTTATTGTAGTTTTGATACTTGATTTTATATTCTTGCACCCTAATTATCTTAGAATTTCTTGGTAGTTATCTTGTTTGGTTTTGATAGTTTATGAACTTTGTGAATTTTAGATTTTCATTAATGAAGTTGATGTTTTGATTTTTATATATGCTTGTTTAAGTTATTGATATTGATTTCTTCCATTAGTTAGCTATAGTTTTTATTATTTCTTGCAATCTGTTATGTTTTACCTTTTTGCACACCAAGTATTTGATGAAATATTTACTTTGATTTTAGAGTAGATTTTTCATCTCTTGGCTTGGGGTTGAGGAATTAGGTAACCTTGAGTCATTAACGTCCGATATTGATTAGTAATTTAGGGTTGTTAGTTAATGTGTTTTTCACTAACGCTATTCTTTTACTAAACTTAATTAGTGAGTTAATTAAGATTTGTGGATTAAGATCAATTATGCCTACTTGACTATTCTCAATATTTAGAAGTTGACTAAGTGAAATTAACTCTTCATAATTGCCATATTTGTGGTTAATGATGATAAGTGGATATTTTATACGCTTTTTGGCATCACTTTCATATAGTTTTTAGTGTGTTTTATTTAGTTTTTATTAAGTTTTTATAGGTTTTAGTGTTAAAATCACATTCTTGGATTCTACTATGAGTTTTTGTATTTTTGGGCAATTTCAGGTATTTTCTGGCTGAAATTATGGAGGTGGAGCAGAAGTCTGATTCAGAGACAGAGAAAGCACTGCAGATGTTGTCTAGATCTGACCTGCTTGCATTTGGAAGAGCTTTTCTGGAGCTACAGAAGTCCAAATGGCGCGCTCTCAACGGCTATAGAAAGCTGACTTCCAGAGCTTTCCAGAAATATATAATAGTTTATACTTTGCTTCGGATTAGAATGCGCAAATGTGGTGTTCAACGCCAGCTTCCTGTACCCTTCCAGATGTCCAACGCCCAAAGAGCAGAGCCCAACGTCCAAAGGCCCATAAAGGACCCTTGGCTGGCATTCCACGTCCCAGAGACCTCATGGCACGTGGATCTCATTAAAGTTCAGCCCAAACACTCACCAAGTGAGCCTCAGAAGTGGATTTTAGCACTAAATAGAATGTTTTATCCTTACTAGTCATTTGTTTAGTATTTAAAAGGGTTATGTTCATGTAAATCATCTTCAACCTGTGAACCACTTACAGACTTAGAGGTTTCCAAACATTGGGTATCTCTCGCAGAGGGAGGTCTGCCATTTTTACGTTTTCTCCATTATTTTTATTTTCAATATGAGTTTCTAAACCTCCTAGGTTGAGGGGAGGAGCCCTGCTGAGTCCTATGAATTAATTAAAGTACTATTTCTTCTTCTTCGATCCGTTTCTGATCTATCTCTAAGATGTATATCTTGATCTTCATCGTGATGAACAAGACGATCTGACAAATTGGCTCTATTAATCATATTAAGATGAACGTGCCTGACAAATACCCGCGTTTACTTGGGTTCGTGTGAATACTTGGCCGGAAAGCACGAATCAACAGCTATGGATTTACATCTCTCAGACGGTTAATCCACGATTTCGTTGAGGACTTCTCGAGATATCAGTCAGCCGATCTCCGGGGAGATTAAGGTCTCCGTGGTATAGGCTAGATCTAAGAAGCAGCGTTCTCTGATTCGAAAGATTCTACCATGTCTGTGGAGTTTTGAGAAGGATTGCCAAGAGAATGGATTGCTATGTGCTTCATCCTCCATTGGATTGAATACCAAGGGCCCTGGAGTTCATTCTGTAGTAGAGGAGATCAAGGACCATTGGCATGGCTTTGATCACTTACAGCCTGCCATAGAAGAAGATCATTCATAAGCAAAGAAGATGATAGTACCAGAGTTACTTCAGAAAGACAAAGCAACTCCGACTCTCAACTCTATTCCATTCCCTGAAACACTTGGTTTTACATATACAAATTATGAATAATTTCCTCTTATCCAACTTCTAATTCCACCTGACTAAGACCTGCAAGACAACCATAAGCTTGTTTCAAGCCACAATCCTCGTGGGATCGACCCTGACTCACTCAGGTATTACTTGGACGACCCAGTGCACTTGCTGGTACTGCTACTATTGTACGAAATAGTGTGGATTATGCGTACACGCGCACCAAATGACAAGGATAGGAAGCCTTGATTCTCAACCTTAGTCAAGACCCTTTTTGCATTTGAATCCCACTTCTTTACTAGCTTAATTCCTTAATCATTTATAGTTTAATTTAATTGTCTTTTAGTATAGTTGATAATTTAATTGTTGCTCTTTATCCATACTTGCTTAGTTTACCATTTACTTGTTCATTAATTCAAATTTTTTGCAACTTAATTATTGTTCACTCTTAGTTTATTGTCTCTTTAATTTCCGTAATTTTGCTTCAAAATCCCCTTGAATTCATAGCCAATGAAGTGCATTCTATTGCAAGTCCAAGGGAGAACGACCTGGGATTAAAATTTCCGGTTAAGTGATTTGGAACTTGTGACATCTTTTAAACTTTGATAGGGTTATTTACCGGTTTAGGACTATACTCATAACGAATCTTGTGTTTTTAACTTGCGAAGTTCTAAATCGATATTTAGCCACCATAAAGTTTTTGGCGCCATTGCCGGAGAATTGTAATGTGTGCTTGTTATTGGCTATTGTGAATATGTGAATAGTATGAATAGCTTGCTTTTTGCTTGATTTCTTGTTTTGCTAGTAGTTAGAAGTTTGTTTTTCTTTGCTTTTGATATCCTTTGTTTCTATTTTCTCTTTTTCTATGAATTCTCATCCTTGTAATTTTGAGTATGGTTATGACAATTTTGTAGGAAATAGCAATTTCAATGAGGATTTGCACCAAGAAGTGAATTATCAATTGAGGGAAAAGGCTTACACTCAAGACCAATCTTCATGGCATTAACCTCCTCTACGCTACTATGATCATGCCTCATCCTATAGTGCATACCAACCAAATGATTATAGTGACCCTTTCTATGGTTATGAATCTCAAACGCCATATTCCTATGAACCCTATCCTCAATATTGCCCTCAACCACAATACTCTCAAGCCTCACTCCATCACCAACTACCTCCACGGGATCCAAATCCCTATCCACCTTACAACTACCTATATGAGCCTTATGAACAACCACCATTTGAACCATAACTATTCTAACATCACTACTTTCAAAATCCTCTTGAGCTACCACCTCCCTATGTACAAAGCCAAGATCATTACTCTCATGACTCTCCTTTTCAACTTTCCTCAATCCAAACCCCACCTCCATGTTATAACCAGTCCACAGAAGAAGCACTCCAAGTGTTTGTTCGAGAGCATGAAGAATACCAAAAGAGGCAAGAAAACTACATGGCTACTATAGTCGAAGCCTTGACTCGTTTAGCCTCACTACGCTCATACGACAATCAAAACACTTTCGTGGATGAATGTGAAGAATCAACTTCAATCGAAGAATGTAAGGGTAGAAGAGAGCTTGGAACCTCAGGAGAAATAAGAGGAGTTAAAGCATGAGTTGCTACAAGCTGAGGACATGGGCATTGAATAAGAAGGAATGGTTAGAAGTTTAGAAAAATTTGAGCAAGAAACGAACTCCATCATTAAGGACAATTTCACACCACCTAATGACCTCATTGAGCTTGTTGAATATTCTTCCGTTGGATTTGAATTTTATGTTGAGGAGGAATGTGCACAACCTCCAATACGCACTTTGAGCAATAAAGAATATGTGGAAGAAGTCGACAACCAAGAGTGGAAGTCATCGTGCAAGAATCCAAGAGAATGACACCATTCCAAGTACAAATTGAGTTGGTAAATCTTTCCTCCATGAATTTCATTGGCCCACATCAATATGCTCTCTTGGAGATGGATTATGATGAGTGGATTCTCGTACGGTTTAGAATTTCTCAATTGAAATCTCATTGCAAGTATAGTTCTAAACCAACAAAGAATCTTCTCATGGAAAAATATTGGTTGTCACAAGTATAAACCCCAATGAAAATTAACCGAAGTATTTAAACTCTGGGTCGTCTCACAAGGAATTGCAATGAAGTGGTCAATTATTGGCTATGAAGGGACAAAGGGTTTAATTGATAAAGGGCAAGAAAATAAATGGACAAGAAAGTAGATGGCAAGAAAAATAAATCAAGTAAGCACTTTAAAGAAAGCAATTAAAAGAGAGACATTCATGGCAAGGATTAAGAACATAGGCTTTCTATCCTAATCATACAATGATTAATTCATCCTATTTAGTCAACTCCGGCAAATGAAAGAAGGTATCATGTTATCTTCACATAGGGAGAATGTCAAACAAGACTAATAAATCATATCAAAATAATAAATAAGAATTTATCTTATTACGTCATCCCCAACGATGGAGGAAGGTATCATGTTATCCTCATGCTCGAAGAAAGTCTAATAAGACTAGCTAATCTCAATCCAAAAGTCCTAATCACCTACTACTTAAATTAGCAAGAGATTAGTGTCAATGGAAACAATATTAGCTAACAACTCTAGGTCACCAATATGAGTTGGGTATTCATGACTCAAGATCACCTAATTACTCTTTCCAAGCCAAGAATGCTCAAGATCTACTCTAACATCCTTCCAAATATTTTGTCAAACACTTGGAAGGCATACAAGGAAAGCATAATAAATTGCAAGAAATAGTAAAATCAACAACTCAAATCATCAATAAAAGAACATCAAACATCAAATTGCATTAAAGGAGATTCAAATACAACATGAGCATTCATAAACATAAAAGAGACATGCAAGTAAAATTGACACTACAAATCATGAGAATGAAAGTGTAGAAGCAAGAATTCATAAGGGAAACAAGATGAAAACATGAAATCAATTCAAGATTTAAGAGAAATTAACCTAACCCTAACCTAATTCTAGAGAGAAGAGGGAGCTTCTCTCTCTAGAAAACTAACTAAAGGCTCATCATGACTAACTAAGTGCTCCTCCTTTGATTCATCTTCAATTCTGCATGAAATACCCTCAGAAACAAGTTGAAATTGGGCTTGGGCAGCTCAGAAATCGCCCCCAGTATTTTACCTTTAAGTGAGTCACATGCGGGCATCGACGCGTACGCGTGGGTCACGCGTGCACGTCGCTTGGCAAAATTCCTATCCATGCGTACGCGTCATGTGCGCATACGCGTCGCCATGCAACTTCACTTCCACACGTGCGCGTCTTCTGCGCGTGCGCGTGGGTTGATATACTCCAAATCCTTGTTTTCTTATGCATTCTCCACTTTGTATGCTTTTCTCTTCATTTCTTCCATCCAATACTTTCCTTATGAAACTGAAATCACTCAACAAATACATCAAGAAATCGAATGGAATTAAAGTGAATTAAAATCACCAATTTAAGGGCCTAAAAAGCATGTTTTTACACTTAAGCACAATTTAAGGGAGAATTACAAAACCATGCTATTTCATTGAATAAATGTGGAAAAAGGTGATAAAATCCCCTAAAATAAGCACAAGATAAACCACAAAATTGGGGTTTATCAAACCTCCCCACACTTAAGCTAAGCATGTCCTCATGCTAAAATCAAGAAAGAAGCAAAGGGGTATCAACATTTATTCAATGGAAAGTAACTATATACAATCTATCTATATGCAATCTATTTACATGAATGCAATTGCTTGGTCAAAGTAAATCAATCTCCAAGAATACATGTACAAGTACAAGGGCTAAAGCAATAGTAATCAAAGTAAACCCACAATTGAATTGAATCATTGAAAGACTTTACACACTTGCAAGAAAAGATGATCATGGGTGGAAACATGTAATTGAGCGATTGAACCCTCACCGGATGTGTATCCGCTCTAGTCACTCAAGTGTATGGGGTTGATTCACTCAATTCTCCCCTAATCATGCTTTCCAAGATTTGTTTTTCATCTAACAATCAACAATTACTTCATGCATGCATACAAATATCATGAGGACTTTCCATAGGTTGTAATGGGGCTAGGGCCAAGGTGGGATCCATATGGTTAAGTGAGCTTGAAATTTGAATTTTTGATTAACTTAAACTTCCCACCTAACCTATAACAACCTATACAATTCTAAACAAACCTAACTATCTATTCTTCACTTTTCCACACACTCATGCATTCTCTTTTAATCACCACACATATGCATTGATTTTTATTGAACTTTGGACTTTGGGGCATTTTGTCCCCGTCTTATTGCTTTTCTTTTTCTTTCTTTTCTATTATTATTATTATTTTCAAACTAAAATATATACAAAAGCATCAATGCATATGGTTCATACATGATTAATACATGAATATGTACCCAATTCCCAAGATTTTTCAAGAAAAACACAAACACGCTTTTATCTCTACCCAATGTTCCCAACTCTCCCAAAATCAAATAATGAACACTCTCAATAGCCTAAGATAATCAAAGATCCAAATTAAGGACATTTATTGTTTTTTTCACTTAGGCTTGTAATGTGCTACAATTAAGAACAAATGGGTTAAACATAGGCTCAAAATTGGCTAACAATGGAAGATAAAATGTAGGCTATTTGGGTAAGTGAGCTATTTGAACAATGGCCTCAATCATACAAATGCATGTATACACAAAATAATGGATATAAAGAATCAAACAAATCAAGGATTACAATCATATTAAGAGAATAATGCACACAAGAATGAAAATAAGTGGTTATATATGATGCAACCACACAATTAAGGCTCAAAACTCACATGCTTGTGTTCTTAGCTCAAAACATGATCCACAAAGTGTATAATTTAAGCAAGTTCTAAAAATTTTTTTTTTCAATCAATTGGGATACCCTATAGGTAAAAATTCTTGAAAATTTTTATTATTTTAACTAAGCTTAACCTAATGCAATGTTGTGATTTAGAAAATTTTAAAATTCCTTAGTTTATCCCTTTTTTCAATCAAACCACATTTTCATATGTGAAAAGGGTAAACCAAGCTCCAATAATCCAGAATTTTCAAATCACAACCACTAACTAAAGAAACTACATATATATACCATCAGCTACAAATGCAAATTCAACTAAAAATCTAAAATAAAGAGTATATCCAAACCATGGTGCAAAATGCAACAAACTAAAATAAAAGTATCTAGAATGACAAATATATACAATAATCCAAAAAGTGCGGTAAAACAGAGTGCAGAAGACTAGAAATAACACAAAATAAAAGACAAATGTCCGAACTCGTCACCCAAAATAGCGGTCCCACCGACGGCGACGATGGTGACCTCCCCACACTTATAATCGAGTATCGTCCTCGATGCTACTGCTCAGGCTAAGGGTGAGGGTCAACTGTCACGTCTGGCTGCTGCGTCTCAGACTGTGGCTCCTCAGGGGGCCGCTGAACCTTCGGAGTAGCCTGTGTCTGCGGTGGTGCCTCTGTCTGAGCTGGCTCCGCCTCATGCTCCTCTTCTGATGCAGGAGACTCGGGAAGAGGGGGCAACTCAACGCCCAATGCCACAAACATTTGATCTATCTTGTCCAGGCGTCGCATAATGCGGCGCTCACTGCGCTCCATGAATCGGATCAGATGCTGCACTAAGAGATATGTCAGCTGGGGTGCTGCTGGTGGTGTAGTGGATGCTGATGGTGCTGACGGTGCTGCTATAGTTGATGACGAAGAAGGTCTGGCTACTACTGCTCTGGCTCTAGACCGGCGTCAGAAAGCTGGCTTCTCGTGCACCCACTCCCCCCACAGAATCACTTCCTCCTTTCCGTAGATCGGAGGTGGTATCTCATCATCTGCCTCCCACGGAGCACTGGCTAACTGAATCATCATGGTGAACAAGGTGGGAAAGGGAAGTAAGCCACAGACATGGGCCCGCCACATGTATCGTCTGATCAGTCGAGGGAAGTATACCTCTTTCCTCTCCATGATGCATCCGATCAGGACAAGCATGTCCATAGGGATCTCTATGAAGTGGGTGGTCGGCATAACGTAATGTGCGAAGATCTGCTGCCACGTCCTGGTCACCCTAGAAAGATGAGTAAACAACATCCCCTTAGGCTTCCTGTTGTCGGCGTCCATCACCCAAGGAGAAAAGAGACGAAACGTTGAAGAAGAGAGAAGAAGGGTGTTGCAGAATTTGGAGGCTGGTAATGGAAGGAGAGAAGAGACGAAACGTTGAAGAAGAGAGAAGAAGGGTGCGCTTCAACGCGTACGCGTATTGTACGCTTGAGTGTGAATGAAGGTGGAGCACGCCAACGCATATGCGTGATGTACGCGTCCGCGTGGGTCGCAGCTTGCGCGAAGAGCGCGTTGCACGTGCAGTGTGCGCGTAACTCTCGGTTCCCTTGTATTGGGGTTACATTCAACATATCGACGCGTGCACGTACAGCGTGCGCCCGTGTCCCTAACCCTTTTTTTACACTAAGAACAGCTTAAAAATTCCTATCCTTCTCTATGACTTAAAAACTAGCCAAAATGAAAAATTAAGTATATTTTGAATTTTTGAGGAATTTTCAAACAATTTGAGAAAACTTGTAATCCAAGCAAAAACTCAAATTCAAAGAAATATCCCTAGTTAATGCACAAAATGTATAAATAACCTAGCCAGCGAGGCCAAATATACTAAAGAGTAAAGTGGCTACCTACAACGGAACTCAATTCATTCATTCATTATATCTACAAGAGAATGGAAAGAGTATACCATAGTGGGGTGTCTCCCACCAAGCACTTTTAGTTTAAGTCCTTAAGTTGGACATTCGGGAGGCTCCTTGTCAAGGTGGTTTATGCTTGTGTTCATCCTTGAACCTCCAAGAATGCTTACTCTTCAATTGGTTGTCAGAATTTCCAACCATCTTCACCAAGCTTGGGGGAAGTTCTTCCCAAGGTATGAGATCCCAAAATTGGTCTTCATGTTGTGATTCGGGATCCCATATCTTATTCTCACACCCATCTTCTAGTTGATCAAGACAATTCCATTTAGGTGGCAAGTGATCCGAACTCTCATGTGAGTACCAAGCACTCTGCTAAACCCATTCAATTGAGCACTACACCGTTCCATGCTCCTCAATTTCGAGCTTCCAACCATAATGAACTTAGAGGAATGTCTCCAACCATTACACAACTCTCCCCTACTCTTAACTCCACAAAGGGCTCTAAGTTGACCATCATTTTCAAGCAACCCATATTCAAGTGAGAAAGTGAAGCTTAGGGAGAGGAATTTTACCCACTTGAATGTTGTGTTGGATGATGGTGGTTTAGGGAGGGTGACCTCCCCATACTTAGCCAATGCAAGGTTTATTCTCTTGTGCTCTTTCTTTGCAACTTCCACCTCTTTGCAACTTCCTTTGCAACTTCCACCTCTTCTACCCACTTTGACACATAGTCAACCACCAACAGAAAATATAGAAGCAATACCTACCCGCCTTGATGACGCAAATACCGTAATTTCTTTCATGAGAAATAATATTGTATGCCGCTATAGGTCGCCACGAGCAATTGTGAGCGACCAAGGTTTCCACTTTTATAACAGGAAAGTAGAGGCACTGCTCAAGCACTATGGGGTATCGCAAAAGATTGCAACTGCTTATCTCCCCCAAACCAGCGGACAAGCGGAGGTGTCCAACCGGGAGATTAAGCGAATTTTGGAGAAAGTGGTGAATCCACAAAGGAAGGATTGGAGCCTCCGGTTGGGAGATGCACTATGGGCGTATAGGACCGCCTACAAGACTCCATTGGGGATGAGTCCCTTCCGGATCGTCTATGGTAAGGCATGCCACCTTCCGGTGAAAATTGAGCATAAAGCCTATTGGGCGGTAAAGCAGTGTAACATGGATTTCACCAAGGCGGGTGTAGCCAGAAAATTGCAACTAGAGGAGCTTGAGTGTCTCAGGATAGAGGCATATGAGAATGCCCGGATCTACAAGGAAAAGACTAAGGCATTTCATGATCACCATATCCGAAGGAAGGATTTTCAAGAAGGTGACGAAGTTCTCCTCTACAACTCAAGGCTTAGATTCATGCCTGGCAAGCTCTGTTCTAGATGGGAAGGACCCTTCAAGGTGAAAGAGATAAAGCCCTATGGAGTGGTCGAGTTGTTTGACCCCTAAAGTGACACAACTTTCAAGGTGAATGGACATAGAGTGACGAAGTACCATGGCTACAAGTCAACAAGGGAAGTGGAAGTGCTCCTACTTGAGGATGCACCTAGAGGAGGAGAAGCTTAAGCGACTGACCGTCCAACTTAAGGACGTTAAAGAAAAGTTCTTGGTGGGAGACACCCCACCGTGGTAAAATCTTCCTTGTGTATACCTTCTTGCTTCTAGCTTTAGATTCTTGTGAATTTTGTGATTCTTGGTGTTATTGAGTGCTTAGGAATGCTAGCTTTGTTGATTTTGTTGAATTGTTAGGGTATTCATATAGGTTTCATTACTCTTGGTATGGATGAATTGTTGAAGTTAGAGAAAATGCTTTGTTTTGAATATTGCATGAATTTGTGAGTGTTTTCTTGACTATCTAGCTTAAATACCTGCCATGAATTTTGCGTGCCCAATGCGCACTCAATACGCGAAATGTGCAGGCACTTACTCACGCGTACGCGTAAAGCGCGCCTGCGCGTCCCTTGCTCCCAACCCTGTCCACGCGTACGTGCACATGACGCGTACACGTCGGTTGGTCTGCGTGCCATTCTTGGTACATTTGACCCGAGAGTTGCGCGAGCATTGCACCCAACGCGCAACTCCTCGTCACGCGTGCGTGCACTTGACGCTCACGCGTCATTTTGCGATCGTCCATTCCACGCGCGCGCGCACATGACGCGTCCACGTGGGTCACCCAGCACGCATCCCTCAGTACTTGGCACCCGAGACTTGCGCGAGCATTGCACAAAACGTGCAACCATTCAGCGCTTGCGCGCGCTCTGACGCGTACGCATCTCTCGCCTGCTTTCCTACCCATGTGTACGCGTGGGTGGCACTCGTGCGCCTCTCTTCTTTCCTTCATTCCACACGTACGCATGGTGTGCGCGCGCACGTCGATCTTGTGACGCAGATAATGAACTAGCGCGCCCTGTTTCAAACCATTTCTCTCTTCATTTCTTCTCCCTTTTCTTCCTCTTCTTCTTCTATTTTCTACTTTCTTCTTCCCTCTTCACCATTTCTCTCGCCCACCACCACCGGCGACTTCACGCACCGACGACCACCACTTCCGGCAGTCCCATTTTCTCTCTCTTCTATCTTTTCCTTTCTCTTACTTGCACCTCATCTTCTCTATCCCTCCCAAGGTCATATTCTTTGCCATTCTATTTGTTTCTAATTAATGTCTTTCTTTATTAATTGCATGCCTTTATTTTCTCTTAATCTTCTTAGTTGCATTTTGTTAAATTCTTTCTTGTTTATTTGCTTTCTCCTTTTACCTTCCTATTTTCTATGGATGATGAATTTTGTTATCACCTCTTGCTTTGATGGGTTAATTTGTTATCTTGTGAATCCATTGTGATTATGTGATGTTGTTTTGATGTTGGATATACCTATTTGGGGTATTGCACCTTTGCATTCACTCATTGTGTTTATGATTTGCACGTTGCACACCAAGTATTTGTTGAATTGCACCTGTCATACTTTTAGTCAATTTTGACACTATGCTTCTAAATTGGTGCTCTTCTATCAATACGCTTGCCTCCTCATTGCACATTGCACTCTTTGCACTTCATTCTTACCACTCATATGTGCATACCCGTGACTTGCTTCATTAGGTCATATAGCAAGGATTGTATTCTACTCCTCTCTAACTCCACTTTACATGCCTTAATGTCTTGGAGCTAGATTGGATATTTGAATTCTTCGCGCTTTTATCTTTCTTGCATATGTCATTTGGGGTTGTTAGCAATGCTTGAGTTCATTCTTCTCATGCCTTATTTGCATGCCTTTTTCACTCTTGCATCCCATGCTAGTGCATTGCTCCATTTTCACTGGTTGTCTTGCTTGCATGTTACAGTTGTCATGTTTGCATGATACCTTTTCCTTATGGCACTATTTCTCACTAGCATGTTATAGTTCAAGTGTGGTCTCTTTGAGTTTAATGTCTTCTTTTTCCTTACCTTTTTCAGATGGCCATAAAAAAAACAAGGAAAAAGTGCAACATACGCTCAAGGCCAAGCCTCTCCCTAATAAGGCGCAAAGCATCATTAAGATTGATAACCAAGAGAAGGACAACCCAGCGAGAGATTCCACTAGGTTTCCCAACCGCTATTGCGAGCTAATGTTCCCCATCGTGATTGCACGAAATCACCATTCTGAACCCCTTCTCAACCCTCCGGGTCATGTAGTTCAGTTTATCATACCTCGCATTGAGCGACGAGGATGGGGCTTTCTTATGAGGAAACCACAAGAAGCTAATCTCTCTTGGGTAGTAGAGTTCTATACCAATTACTTCTCATCTTCTCTTCAGACTGTCTTCATGCGCTGGAAGCAAGTTCCAATTTCCGAGAAAGCTATTCAAGAAGTGCTCCGAGTCCCGTCCGTACCAGATGAGATAGATGGTTACCAAGAGGCCCTTCACCAGCGTGATGAGTTTAATTCTCCTTTTGATTGGGACGCTGTGCACCGAGTTATTGTCGAACCAGAAACATTTTGGACCCGAGGGCACCTCAGATCTCGACCTAAGGGCATTCTTGCACGTTATCTGACTGTAGAGGCTCGAGCATGTACCCAGATCTTGTCTCATTACGTGTTTCCCAGCACCCACGAGACCTTGATCACTGCGGACCTCACCTTGTTAGTTTGGTGTATACTCACAGAGCGGCCGGTCAACATTGCTCGCCTCATCCACCAAGCCATGGGTCGTGTTCATGCCAAGGGTAACCTACCTTTCCCGGCCTTGGTGACGGAGTTAGTTGCTACTGCTGGTGTTCCCCGAGAGACTAAGGATCAGAGTGCGATGATTCCGGTAGAGGGCGACTTTGTCCCAACCGGAAAATATCTCAAGCCTCCGGCGGAACACAACACCCTTGATATAGCTACCCCCTCAGTTATTCCCACTACTTCTTCTACATCATAAGGATCTTCCCATCAAAGGCTTGAAGACCTCCATAAGAAGATAGATAGATATGAACGGCAGAACCAACGCGGGTATGCTTATATCAAGAAGCTTTTGAGTTGGATGACTCCTTCTATGGAGGAACCGGAGATCTCCACATCCACCTCGTACTTAAGTGAAGAAAGAACTCACGAACGGGATAGTGGAAGTTTCAAACCCGACCACCACTTGCGCCTTGCTAGTAGCACGGAGGACCGTGCTAATTCGTAAAGTGTGGGAAGGTCATTCGACCGATCTCCGTGGGTAATAATCTCCTCTTTTCAACATCCATGGACTTTATTTCTCTTTTGTTTTGTTAATTAGGACACCTTGCATGTTTAGTTAGTCTTTCTTGTTAGGACTACTTGGTTAGGGTGATGGTTTCTTTTCCAAGAAATTGTATTTTC
Source organism: Arachis ipaensis (assembly GCF_000816755.2). Classification (NCBI taxonomy): domain Eukaryota; kingdom Viridiplantae; phylum Streptophyta; class Magnoliopsida; order Fabales; family Fabaceae; genus Arachis; species Arachis ipaensis. The sequence goes on along the minus strand of NC_029785.2, from coordinate 100,456,417 downwards.
AGGGTACCCCTACCAATTTTGAAAAAATTTTTGCGATAAACTTGCTTGAAGAATGTATTTTGGAACATAGTGTTTGAACTAAGAATGCAAGCATGTGAGTTTTGAGCCTTATTGTGTGGTTATATCTTCTAACCACTTATTTCCCATTCTTATGTGCATTATTCTCTCTTTATGATTGCAATCCTTGCTTTGTCTGATTCTATATATCCTTTACTTTGTGTATGAATGCATTTACATGATTGAGGCCATCATTTCAACAGTCACTTTTCCCAAACGGCCTTAACCATTTTATGTACCATTTCTAACCAATTTTGAGCCCATGATAAACCCTTTTTGTTCTTAAATGGAGCACATCAACACCCCTAAGTGAAAAATTATGAATGTCCCTGGATTTGGATCCTTGCTTAGCTTAGGTGAGTGAGAGTGTGTATCATTCAAATGGGAGGGTGTACTTGGGAACTTGGGTAGATGTAAAGGTATGTATTTGTATTCATAATTGGAAATTCTAGGAATTAGGATCATACTCATGTATTGAATGATTGAACCATATGCATTGACACTTTGTACATGAAATCCCAAAAAAGGGACAAAAAAAAAAGAGGGGGGATGCACGCGTGTGCACGCTGAACGCGCATGCGTCGATATGTTGAATGTAACCGCAATACATGGGAATTGAGAGTTACGCGCACACTGCGCGTGCAACGTGCTCCTCGCACAAGCTGCGACCCACGCGGACGCGTACAATACGCGTACGCGTCGGCATGCTCCACCTTCATTCATGCTCAAGCGTACAATACGCGTACGCATCGAAGCACACCCTTCTTCTCTATTCTTCAACGTTTTGTCTCTTCTCTCCCTCCATTACCAGCCTCTAAATTCTGCAACACCTATAACCACCACCTTCAACCACCACCAACCGGTGACATCATCGCCGCCGCCGCGCCATCTTCTTCCTTTCCCTCCTTCTCTCTTTCTTCCTCTCGTTCTCACTCTCACATCACTGTCTCTCTCTCTGCTCTCCGTTTGTCCGCCTCTATTGCCGTCGGTGAGCACTCAGCCACCATCACCACCTCCACTAACTCACTCCCCTGCATACCTTTCCCTCTGCTTCATACGCACACCACTCCTCGCTCTCCTCTCTGCCCTGCTTCTCTGTCCGTGCCACGTTCCAGTGCCACCGCGAGTTCCATCGAACCGCTGCCACCGCTGCCACCGCTGCCACCGCTGGATGATGACAAGTCATCTTATGCTAGTTCTACGAGCATTTTTCACTTGTTTCATTAGGTTTTATGCACTTTCTTGCACAATAAGTAAGTGATTGGAGTGGAATTTCATGATCTTTTTGAATCAATCAAACATCATTCATTTTACACAAAATCATAAGATTTATACTAGAATTAATTGATTTTATGAATGATGCAAAGATCTTGTGATTTTGGCGAGACTTTGATTACTTATTTGGTTGCTTGTAGGTGAAGAAATGAAGAAAAAAGGGGACAAAACAGTAAAGCGTTGCATTCACAAAGAGAACGCCACGCTCGGCAACATTTTGGAGTAGTATTCAATTCCGAAGTGAGCGCCACGCTCACTAAGTTAACTTTTTTGGGTTCTTCAAGTTGGGAGGCCATCCTACGCACTAAGCAGCGCTTGAATAGCTAACTGGGCGCTCATTAAGGAAGCGCCAGTTGAAGAAAATACGCACCAAATGGTGCAGCGCTTGAAGAATGAGCCTAACGCTCAATAAAGGAGCGCCAGTGAGGAGAAGCACACCAAAGGGTAGCGCTCAAATAGCTAGCGCAACGCTCATAAAGAGAGCGCTAAGGGAGGCAATTGGCGCACCAAAGGAGAAAGGAACGTAGCGCTCATTGACTCAACGGAGCGCTCCACTGGGAGCATCAACAAGTACCCCTGACCCACTTCAAACAATTGCCACTCGGATCCACTTCTTCGAGGCCAAATCAAAAAGCCCACTCCAAGTGCTTAAGGATTGGAAATAGAAAGTGTATAAATAGGAGCAAATTTGATTTGAGAAGGACTTTTTTTTGACCTTTTGCTTTATTTTAATTTTCTTTTGAGAATTTAAGAATATGGGGAATTGAGATCAGATCTAAGTTTTCTTTCTGTTTGTTCTTTCTTCTGCAACTTATATTTTCTATTTTGGGTTTTGAACTCAGATTGAAGAACTCCACTGAAATTCTTCATCTGAGAATCATCTTTTACTTTTCCTTTTTATAGTTCTAAGAATTGGAAATTGGATCTCAATCTTTTTTTCTATTTTCATTTTATTTCTTCTGCAATTTCTTCTTTACTTTTTGGTCAAGAGAGTAATTGATATCTAGATTTGCTTGCTGTTCTTGTTACTCTCCTGCAATTATAAAATTTCTCTTTTAGGATTTCATAATTGAGCTAAGCTTGCTGTTTTGATTCTTCTGCAATTTCTCTTCATCTCATACTTCTTTAATCCACTGCACTGCTATTTTCTAGTTCAATTTGAATCCCAATACCCAAATCCTTTTACTCTTGATGCAATTTAAGTTTCCTGTCAATTTAGATTCAGTAATTTAAATTTCTTGCACTTTAAGTTTCAGTTATCTACTTTTCTTGCAATTTAATTTTCAGCTCTTTTACTTTCTTGCACTTTAGTTTCTGTAATTTACTTCTTCTGCACTTTAAGATTTTGTCAATTTACCTTCTCCCTTTTATTTTCATGCAATTTTACTTCTGTTAATCAAGTTTCCCTCAAACTATCAAATATTCACTTAACTAAATTCATCACCATACTAAAGTTGCTCAATCCATCAATCCCTGTAGGATCGACCTCACTCTTGTGAGTTATTACTACTTGATGCGACCCGATACACTTGCCGGTGAGTTTGTGTGGAATCGTTTTTCCCTCATCAAGTTTTTGGCGCCATTGCCAGGGATTGATATAGATTGACAATGATTAAGTAGGGTGATAATCTAGATTAAGCATTTTTCTTTATTTTTGTCAAGCACACTAACTGTTTGAGTTTTTGTTTAAGTTAACATTAACCTCACTCTAGCAGTAGAGTGAATTGCTTTTGGTTTCTGGTTTTGTGTGTGTTGTATGTCAGGAGGAAGAAGAGGTGAATCCACATCTTTTGATCCTGAGCCAGAGAGAATACTCTTGAGATTGAGAAGAGAAGCAAGAGAGAAGGGAATTGTTGGAGAAGATGAATCAGAGGAAGAAAATCAAGAAATGGAAGGGAATGCCCCTAGTCCACTAGAAGAGGTGGCTAATAACAATGGCCAGCCTCAAAGGAGAGTTCTAGCTTCCTATTCCTTCCCCAATGCAAGAAACTGTGGGAGTAGCATACTCACTCCAAATGTTCATGCAAACAACTTTGAGTTGAAGCCTTTACTCATCACTCTGGTATAGAACAACTGTTCTTATGGAGGAGATCCCTTAGAAGATCCAAACCAGCACCTATCCACCTTTCTGAGGATATATGACACAGTGAAGACAAATGGTGTACATCCAGACATCTATAAGTTGCTGCTATTCCCATTTTTATTAAGGGACAAAGTTGCCCAATGGTTAGAGGCATTTCCAAAAGAAAGCATCTACAATTGGGAGGATCTAGTGAGCAAATTTCTAGCTAAATTCTACCCACTTCAGAAGATCATAAGATTGAAGACAGAGGTACAAACCTTCACCCAAATGGATGGAGAGTCACTTTATGAGGCCTGGGAAAGATACAAAGCCTTGATCAGGAAGTGCCCCCTAGAGATGTTCAATGAATGGGTGGTGCACGAATTGTGAATCACACTTTTCACAACTCGTACCACTAACCAGCAAGTGCACTGGGTCGTCCAAGTAATACCTTACGTGAGTAAGGGTCGAATCCCACGGAGATTGTTGGCTTGAAGCAATCTATGGTTATCTTGCAATTCTTAGTCAGGAAGTCAATTGTATTTATCAGTTGAATTGCAAATGAACAAGAGAGCATGGGTTAAAAGTTACTTGTTATGCAGTAATGGAGAATATGTTGGAGTTTTGGAGATGCTTTGTCTTCTGAATCTCTGCTTTCCTTTGTCCTCTGATTCATGCATGCACGTCCTTCTATGGCAAGCTGTGTGTTGGGGCATCACCGTTGTCAATGGTTACATCCCCTTCTCTTGTGAAAATAATCCAAATGCTCTGTCACAGCACGGCTAATCATCTGAGGTTCCCGATCATGCTGGAATAGGATTCACCCTCCTTTTGCGTCTGTCACTACGCCCAGCACTCGCGAGTTTGAAGCTCGTCACAGTCATTCAATCCCTGAATCCTACTCGGAATACCACACACAAGGTTTAGCCTTTCCAGATTCTCATGAATGCCGCCATCAATCTAGCTTATACCACGAAGATTTTGATTAAGGAATCTAAGAGATATTCATTCAATCTGATGTAGAACGGAGGTGATTGTTAGACACACGTTCATGGATTGAAGAAGGTGATGAGTGTCACTGATCATCACCTTCTCCATAGTTAGGCGCGAATGGATATCTTAGATAGGAACACACATGTTTGAATGGAAAACAGAATTACTTGCATTAATTCATCGAGACACAGCAGAGCTCCTCACCCCCAACAATGGAGTTTAGAGACTCATGCCGTCAAAGAATACAAAGTTTTGATCTAAAATGTCACGAGATACAAAATAAATCTCTAAAAGTTGTTTTAAATACTAAACTAGTAGCCCAGGTTTACAAAAATTGAGTAGACTATGACAGATGGTACAGAGATCCAATTCTGGGGCCCACTTGGTGTGTGCTGGGGCTGAGATTTAAACAATTCACGTGCATAAGGCTGTTTTGGGCGTTCAACGCCAGGTTTGGATCCATTTCTGTTGTTGAACTCCAACTTTTAATCCTTTTCTGGCGCTGGACGCCAGAATTGGGCAGAGAACTGGCGTTAAACGCCGGTTTACATTGTCTATCCTTGAGCAAAGTATGGATTATTATATATTGATGGAAAGACCTGGATGTCTACTTTCCAACGCAATTGAAAGTGCGCCATTTCGAGTTCTGTAGCTCCAGAAAATCCACTTTGAGTGCAGGGAGGTCAGAATCCAACAGCATCAGCAGTCCTTTTTCAGCATGAATCAGATTTTTGCTCAGCTCCCTCAATTTCAGCCAGAAAAATGCCTGAAATTACAGAAAAACACATAACTCATAGTAAAGTCCATAAATATGAATTTTTCCTAAAAACTAATGAAAATAAACTAAAAACTAACTAAAACATACTAAAAACTATATGAAATTAACCCCAAAAAGCGTATAAAATATCCGCTCATCACAACACCAAACTTAAACTGTTGCTTGTCCTCAAGTAACTAGACAAATAAAATAGAACACTAATAGGTTGAGAAGCAATAATATCTCAGAGTTTTTGAGTGAAGCTCAGATTCTAATCAGATGAGCGGGACTAGTAGCTTTTTGCTTCCGAACAGTTTTGGCATCTCACTTTATCCATTGAAGCCCAGAGTGATTGGCATCTATAAGAACTTAGAATTCAGATAGTGTTATTGATTCTCCTATTTTAGTATGATGATTCTTGAACACAGCTATTTCATGAGTCTTGGCGGTGGCCCTAAGCACTTTGTTTTCCAGTATTACTACCGGATACATAAATGCCACAGACACATAATTGGGTGAACCCTTTGGATTGTGACTCAGCTTTGCTAAAGTCCCCAATTAGAGGTGTCCAGAGTTCTTAAGCACACTCTTCTTTCTGCTTTGGACCTTGACTTTAACCGCTCAGTCTCAAGTTTTCACTTGACACCTTCACGCCACAAGCACATGGTTAGGGATAGCTTGATTTAGCCGCTTAGGCCAGGATTTTATTCCCTTAGGCCCTCCTATCCACTGATGCTCAAAGCCTTGGGATCTTTTTTATTACCCTTGCCTTTTGATTTTAAGGGCTATTGGCTTTTTCTGCTTTTCTTCTTTTTTTTTTTTTTGCTGCTTTTTCTTGCTTCAAGAATCATTTTTATGATTTTTCAGATTATCAATAACATGTCT
>NC_029785.2:100447079-100450334 GCF_000816755.2 Arachis ipaensis | reverse complement strand
TCTTTTTTTTTGCTGCTTTTTCTTGCTTCAAGAATCATTTTTTATGATTTTTCAGATTATCAATAACATGTCTCATGTTCACCATTCTTTCAAGAGCCAACATATTTAACAGTCTGAAACAACAAATTCAAAAGACATATGCACTGTTCAAGCATTCATTCAGAAGACAGAAAGTATTGCCACCACATGTAACTAATTAGAATTTCTCTTATTAAAACTCGATATTTTATTGCCTCTTATTCAAAAGATCTACTATTTTATTCATGTTTGCTGATGATGAGAAAAATAGACTATGGCTTAATTGGAGATAAAATCAAAATAGATACTAATTACTACTATATGACTCCTAAGGTGAACTTCTCTAATGACACTATCACAGAGTTAAAGCAGAAATTGGAATTTAACAACCTTTGTTCTGAGAAATGGGTGTTCCTCTGATCCGTGGGGTGCTTGATTCTTCAAGAGATAACTTCTGGCGCTTCAATTCCCTTAAGTCACGCCCTTGCTCCTCTTGTTCTTTAAACATATAGGTCAGCATTTGACTGTGTTCCTTCTATTCTTTTATTATTTGCTCCATAGCTTCCCGTATCTTGGTGATAGACGTCTCAAGATACTCCCAGTATTCAGATTGAGGGATTTCTGGGAGAAATTCCTGTATTTTCTTCTTGGTGGGATCATCTTGTGCTTGTTGTTTTTCCATTGATGCTTTGGTGATTGGTTTCTCAACTGAGATATACTCAGTTATTCCCATCCGTACCCCAGCGTCCTTGCAGAGCAGAGAAACCATGTTTGGATAAGCCAACCTGGCTTCTTTAGAATTTTTGTTAGCAATTTTGTAGAGTTCAGCTGAGATCAGCTGATGAACTTCCACTTCTTTTCCCATCATGATGCAATGGATCATCACTGCTCTTTTAACTGTGACTTCAGAATGGTTACTAGTAGGCAACAGAGAATGCCCAATGAAGTCCAGCCATCCTCTGGCGACTGGTTTGAGATCTTCTCTCTTGAGTTGATTTGGGACACCCTTTGTGTTGGTGGTCCACCTGGCTCCAAGGATACATATGTCCTCTAGAATTTTATCCAGGCCCTTGTCTGTTCTCATCATTCTCTTGTTGAAGGAGTCTGGATCATCTTTCAGCTGAGGTAGCTTTAAGATCTCTCTGATCTTGTCAGGGGTGGTATGAACAATCTTTCCTCTGACCATGGTCCGATATTCATAGAAAGCAGTTCCAGATAGTTTTTGCTTGTCAGTCTGCCACATATTAGCATAGAACTCCTGGATCATATTCCTTCCCACTTTCGTTTCAGGATTAGCTAGGACTTCCCAGTTCCTGATTCGAATTTGCTCCTGGATCTTCGGATATTCATCTTCTTTCAGATCGAATCTAACTTCCGGGATCACTGATCTTAGACCCATTATTTTATTATAATGGTCTGAATGTTCTTTAGATAAGAACTTCCCTTGATTCCAAAGTGGTTTTGGAACGCTCTCTTTCTTGCCTCTTGGAGTGGGTTGTTTTCCTTTAGGAGCCATGATCTTAGTGATCGCGGATAAACACACCAAACTTAGAGGTTTTGCTTGTCCTCAAGCAAAAGAAAAGAAAGGAGAGGGAAAGAAGGAGAGCTAGGTGCAATTGTTGATGGGAGGGGAGGGAGGCCGAACCATGAGTACTCTAGGGACACCAAACCTGCTAAAGATATATTTCTGGAGGAACTTCAGCACTGTTTTAGTATCATTGGTGGGTGTGGCAATGGCCTCAACCCATTTTGATACATAGTCAACTGCCTCCAGAATATAAGTGTTTGAGTATGATGGTGGGAAAGGTCCCATGAAGTCAATTCCCCATACGTCAAACAACTCAATTTCCAAGATTCCTTTTTGAGGCATGGCGTAACCATGAGGCAGATTACTAGCTCTTTGGCAACTGTCACAGTTACGTACAAACTCTCTGGAATCTTTATAGAGTGTGGGCCAATAGAAGCCACATTGGAGGACCTTGGTGGCTGTTCGCTCACCTCCGAAATGGCCTCCATATTGAGATCCATGGCAATGCCACAGGATCCTCTGTGCTTCTTCTCTAGGCACACACCTACGGATTATTCCGTTTGCACATCTCTTAAAGAGATAAGGTTCATCCCACAAGTAGTACTTTGCATCAGTAATTAATTTCTTCTTTTGTATCCTGTTGTACTCCTTGGGTATGAACCTTGCAGCTTTATAGTTTGCAATATCGGCAAACCATGGTGTTTCCTGAATGGCAAATAAATGCTCATCCGGAAAGGTCTCAAAGATCTCAAGAGAGGGGGGGCGTCCCTTCTACTGGATCTATCCGGGACAGATGATCAGCCACTTGGTTTTCTGTCCCTTTTCTGTCTCTTATTTCTATATCAAACTCTTGCAGAAGCAACACCCATCTGATGAGCCTGGGTTTCGAATCCTGCTTTGTGAGTAGATATTTAAGAGCAGCATGATCAGTATACACAATCACTTTTGATCCTACTAAGTATGATATGAATCTAGCTGGGCTTATGCCCTTAAGGTCACCTATGGACCACCCAAGAGCTGTCTTGTGTGTCCTTAGCACTTGAATAAGTGCTTCCTCTTCCTGTGAATTTAAGGCAGAGCTTATGATCACTGGAAAAGTGTCACCTTCTCCCAAAAATGCATATTTCAAGGATGGTGGTAATGGCTTGAACTCGGGTTTAGGAGGTTTTTCTTCTTCCAGAAGAATTTTCAGAGGCTCTTTCATGTCCTCTGACTCTTCTAAATCAGGCTGAGCATCTTTAAAGATGTTTTCCAACTCTGATACGAGGCTTTCAGCCATGTTGATCTCTTCTACCAAAGAGTCAATAAGATCAACTTTCATGCAGTCTGTTGATGTGTCTGGATGCTGCATGGCTTTGACAGCGTTCAACTTAAACTCATCATCATTGACTCTCAGGGTTATTTCCCCCTGTTGGACGTCAATGAGGGATCGTCCAGTTGCTAGGAAGGGTCTTCCTAGAATGAGAGTAGCACTCTTGTGCTCCTCCATTTCCAGCACAACGAAGTCAGTGGGAAAGGTGAATGGCCCAACCCTGACAATCATGTCTTCAATCACGCCTGATGGGTATTTAGTGGAGCCATCAGCAAGTTGAAGACATATCCAGGTTAGTTTAACTTCTTCAGTTAAACCAAGCTTTCTGATAGTGGATGCAGGTATTAAGTTGATGCTTGCCCCGAGATCGCATAAAGCTGTCTTGGTGCAATTACCT
>NC_029785.2:100445527-100446654 GCF_000816755.2 Arachis ipaensis | reverse complement strand
TATTGATTCAGGAATTTTTCTGTCAGCTGTTTCCATGTCCTTATGCTGGCCTTAGGTTGGTTATTCAACCACCTCTTAGCTTGATCTTTTACAGCAAATGGAAACAGTAATAGTCTGTAGACATCCTGATCTATTTCTTTATCATGTACTGTGTCAGCAATCTGTAGAAACTGTGCCAGAAACTCTGTAGGTTCTTCCTGTGGAAGGCCGGAATACTGGCAACTTTGCTGCACCATGATAATGAGTTGAGGATTCAACTCAAAGCTACTGACTCCAATGGAGGGTATGCAGATGCTACTCCCATATGAAGCAGTAGAGGGGTTAGAATATGACCCCAGAGTCCTCCTGGACTGTTCATTTCCTCTTAGGTCCATGATGGAGAAAGGGAGATGATGTAAAATAGAGAAAATATTTTTATTTATTTATTTTTTTTTTTTTTTGAAAATAAAATAAAGATAAATAAAAATGGTGAAGATTTTCGAAAAATTGAGGAGAGAGGAATTGGTTAGGAAATATTATTTTGAAAAAGATATGATTTGGAAAAGATTTTAAATTTTGAAAAAAAAATCTGAATTTTAGAAATAAATTTCAAAAATTTGTTTTAGAAATAGAGAGAAAAGATATTTTTGAATTTAGTGAGGAAAGAGAAAAACAATAAAATAGCACAAGATTTAAAATTTTTAGATCTAATGCTCCTAGTTTTCGAAAATTTTGGAGGGAAAACACAAAGGAACACCAAACTTAAAAATTTTAAGATCAAGACACAAGGAAAACTCAAGAACACTTCGAAGACTCACAAGAACACAAGAACATGAAGGAAGAACACCAAACTTAAAATTTTTAGAAAACCAAACTAAAATTTTCGAAAAACACAGAAAAATCAACAAGAAAACACCAAACTTAAAGTTTGGCACATGATTTAATAGAAAAATTATTTTTGAAAAAGATTTTTAAAAAAGAAAATAAGGATTCTAAAATTTTAACACGACAATAATAAGAGACTCTAAACTAAAAAGGGAAATTTTTCCTAATCTAAGCAACAAAATAACCGTTAGTTGTCCAAACACGAACAATCCCCGGCAACGGCGCCAAAAACTTGGTGCACGAATTGTGAATCACACTTTTCA
>NC_029785.2:100440745-100445349 GCF_000816755.2 Arachis ipaensis | reverse complement strand
TGTTTGAATGGAAAACAGAAATACTTGCATTAATTCATCGAGACACAGCAGAGCTCCTCACCCCCAACAATGGAGTTTAGAGACTCATGCCGTCAAAGAATACAAAGTTTTGATCTAAAATGTCATGAGATACAAAATAAGTCTCTAAAAGTTGTTTTAAATACTAAACTAGTAGCCCAGGTTTACAAAAAGTGAGTAGACTATGACAGATGGTGCAGAGATCCACTTCTGGGGCCCACTTGGTGTGTGCTGGGGCTGAGATTTAAACAGTTCACGTGCATAAGGCTGTTTTGGGTGTTCAACGCCAGGTTTGGATCCATTTCTGGCATTGAACTCCAACTTTTAATCCTTTTCTGGCGCTGGACGCTAGAATTGGGCAGAGAACTGGCGTTGAACGCCAGTTTACGTCATCTATCCTTGAGCAAAGTATGGACTATTATATATTGCGGGAAAGCCCTGGATGTCTACTTTCAAACGCAATTGGAAGCGCGCCATTTCGAGTTCTGTATCTCCAGAAAATCCACTTTGAGTGCAGGGAGGTCAGAATCCAATAGCATCAGCAGTCCTTTTTCAGCCTGAATCAGATTTTTGCTCAGCTACCTCAATTTCAGCCAGAAAAATGCCTGAAATTTCAACCACCAGCTAGGTAGGGACAAAATGAGGAAAACTATGAAGAGCAGCAGCAAGAGCAAGTTAACTATATGCACAATCAAGGTGCTGGTCAGAATGAATTTCATGGAGATACCTACAACTCATCCTGGAGGAACCACCCCAATTTGAGGTGGGAAGACAACCAAAACCAGTAGCCTTGGCAGAGAAACTCAAACCAGAATTATTTTAGAAACATAAACCATCAAAACCATCAAAACACTAACCAAAACCAATACAGAAAACCACAAAACAATCAACCCCAACCCAACTACTATCCACCCAATAACCCATCCACTAACCAAAATAACTATCATCCACCCTCAATATCCCATAATCAACCACAACCACCCCAAGAATCTCAAAGGATCTCCAACTTGGAGATAATGATGGAAAAGATGATCAAGCATCAAGAATTGGCCCATAAGAACCATGAAGTTTCACTGCAGAATCTAGAGAGGCAAGTTGGCCAATTGTCCAAGCAAACAGTAGCTGAAAGAGCACCCAATGTATTACCAAGTGACAACATTCCAAACCCCAAAGAAGAATGCAAAGCAACACAATTAAGGAGTGGAAGAACCTTGGAGAACGACAAAGAAGCCAACAAGAAGCCTGTGGAGAATGATATTCGCAGCAAGAAGCAAGTAGGAGAAAAAGACAAGCAAGACCAAGAGAATCTCAAGGAGAAAGAGGAACAACCACTAGTTTCAAAGAAGGGAAAGCAGGCTATTGAGGAACATTCACAAGAACAGAAGAAAGAAGTGAAGCTTTACACTCCTCCTCTGCCATAGCCTCAAATATTACAGAAGGAGCTCAAGGACCAATAATTTTCCAAGTTCCTAGAGGTTTTCAAGAAGCTGGAAATTAATATTCCTCTTGTTGAAGCATTGGAACAAATGCCCTTGTATGCAAAGTTCTTAAAAGAACTTATCAACAAGAAGAGGAGCTGGAATGAAAAAGAGACAGTGATCTTGACACAAGAATGCAGTGCAGTGATTCGAGAAGGCCTTTGATGGGAAGCAGAAGCTGGTGAATTAAAAATTTATTAAAATGGTTACATTGCAAGTATAGTTCTTAACTCACCAAAAATCTGCCTATCAATTTAGAAATGTGTCACAGAAAGTTTAAATTAAAATTACTGGGAGTTTTAAGTCCCAGGTCGTCTCCCAACGAGTTGCAGAAAAATGTGCTGTTTTATTAATCAGATGTTCCAAGAAGTTGAGCTAGGTAAATTGGGAATTAAATTGAGGAATTTTAAATAATATAAATAAAAGCCTTGACTGGAAGTTGATTGGTTAGAATCTCTATCATTGATGGTGTGATTGTAAGATTAATTTGTAATTACTGGTTGTTCTGTTTGGTTATCCTTTACTAGGTAAGGGAAAGTCAAACAAGTGGGAATGCCAGATCTGTTCACAAGTTGCAACCCACTTAGTTCAAAGGGATCGGCGTCGGTGACAGGATAGCAATCCAACAATTAACCCAATTACAAATTTTCCTTCAATCCTTCCAACTCAAGAGTTCCTTTTAATCAACTCCTCATCAAGTAAGGAAACTACTCACGCATTGTAAATAAAGAATCCATAGCATATGAAAGGGAATTAAAAGAAGACATGATTATTGGAATATAAATTAAATTAAAAAGAAATAATCCTTGCATTAATTAATCATAAAAGTATCTAAATGACAAAATTGAACATAACAAAGAACATGGAAGATTAAATCCAAGTTAAGAGAACAAACTAGAATGATGAAGTCTTGATGAGGAAATAACTCTTCTCAATGTTCCAATGCTAAGATCAATTGAAAATTAAAATCCTAAAAACTAGAGAGAAAAACCTAAGAGAGTGAAAAACTAGATCTCCAACTACTCTGAATGAATGTGTCTCTTGTTTCTGCATATTCTCTGACTCTACTCTGCTGTTCCGGGCCGAAAACTGGGCCGAAATAAGGTCCAAAATCGCCCCCAGCGGATTCTGCAGATTATGCAGATCGCACATGTCACGCGATCGCGTCGTCCATGCGGACGCGTCGCTTGCGCTTTTTTTCTCTCCACGCGTTCGCATCGTCTACGCTACCGCGTCACTAGCGCTTTCCAATCCACGCGGCCGCGCAAGCTATGCGGCCGCGTCGCTGCGATTTGCGCTCCTTCGCGCGGTCGCGTGAGCCATGTGACCGCGTCACTTCTCGCTGGTTATCTCCTCAAATTCTTGTGTTCCTTCCATTTTTGCTAGCTTCCTCTCCAATCTCCATCTCATTCATGCCCTATAAGGCCTGAAACATTTGACACACAGATCACGGCATCGAATGGAATAAAGGAGAATTAAAAGTAAATAATTAAAGTCTCTAGGAAGCAATTTTCAAACATGTACTGAATTTAGGAAGGAAATCTAAATGCATGCTAAATTGATGAATAAGTGGGCAAGGATCATGACAAAACCACACAATTAAACACAATATAAACCATAAAATAGTGGTTTATCAACCTCCCCACACTTAAACATTAGCATGTCTTCATGATAAATTGAAGGTGACAAGGAAATAAGTATGAACATGCAGAAACTCATAAAATGCAATGCAATCCCACATATATAAACAAATGCAACTATATGATTATTGTCCACTTGATCAAAAGTAAATAAGCCTTTCAAAACAGTTACAAATCAAATTCTACTAATTCTATCATTATACAATAAAACTGATAAAAGTGCAAGAAGATAGCTTATGAAGGCAGGAAACACAAAAATTCAAGCATTGAACCCTCACTGATAATGTATGTACGCTCTAATCTCTAGTGTATAGGGTAATCACTCAATTCTTTTCTAGTCTAAATAATGGCCTCAATCATGTGCAAGCATGTAAATATAATAAATACTGGACATATAAGATAAAACAAAATATAGATTACAATCATGGAGAAGTAAACACACAAGAATAAAATAATTATGGTTAAATGATGTAACCATACATAAAGGTTCAAATCTTTCACAGGTTGTGTGTTCTTTAGCTCAAACATCATGTTCCAAATACAACTCAAGCAGATTTATCATAAAAATTTTGAAAAATTAGTGAAATTTTGTTCCAAAGATAGATTTTTAAAAGAAAATTATTGTCTTTTTAATCAACTAGAACATGCATGCAACTATCCTAACCTATGCAATTTATTCTATTCTATAAAAGAAAGAAAATCTAACTAAAATATTCTAATTATTGGTGCTAGAGAAGAGAATTTACCTCCGGAAGTCAGGTACTGACCGACCTCCCCACACTTAAGGCTTTGCACCGTCTTCGGTGCCATCTGTCAGGAACAGGGGTGGGCTGGTGGCAGTATCTCCACAGTCGGGACCGTCATGGCTCCCGGTGCTGGTAAAAAAAGTGGAGTCCGGGGTGTCTGAGTCTCTGAAGCGTCCCTTGAGTAGCTCCTTGAGGTGTTTGAATCGGCGCTCGTTATGGCGCTCTCTCAGCTTTGCTTTCTGTTCTTGCCGATCTAACCGTTCGATTATCTGCTGGAGCAATTTCTCAGTTGTAGATGTTTGTGGTGTTGAAGAAGGATTATTGTCAACTGGCTCAGTAGGCTGGTTTGTAGTGGCTGCTGAAAGTCTGAGGTATTTCCCGTTAGGGACATATTGATCATCCCGTGGAAGCATGGCTTTGGTGTCCCCAACTCTGTAGGAGACTCCAGCTGCTGAGACAAGATCTGAGACCTAGGCAGGAAAAGGTAAGTTGCCCGCAATTTGTACGTGTTCCATAGCATTCCGGATATGTCTTGAGAGATTCAGAGGTTGGTCTGTAAGGATGCACCATAGTAGAACAGCCATGTCTGCAGTGAAAGAGGACTCATGAGTGCTCGGAAAGACATAATGGGACATGATCTGTGCCCATACGCGAGCCTCCAAGGTAAGTGCGGAAGCCAAGATTTCCTTAGGGCGGGTACGGTGGTATCCGTAGATCCAACG
>NC_029785.2:100436300-100440735 GCF_000816755.2 Arachis ipaensis | reverse complement strand
TCCACTAATGCTCTTTTAGTTTCTCTTCTTGCTGGTGGTTTGGAAGTAGCTTTCTCTTTTCCTTTCTTGGTGGCCATCCTGAAAGAAGGGAAGAGAAAGGAATTTAAATTCAAAGAGATAGAGCAAGGAAGAGGGTATTGTAAGTGATAGTCAATGCATAATAAAGATAAATGGCATTAACACATGGTCCGGATTACATGTGAAAAGCTCATTACTGGCAATATAGCAAGTGCATGTAGGACAATGGAATGCAAGAGGTTTATTGGCATGCAGGCAAAGGCATGAGTAGCGTAGACCAAGCATTACTTTGTAACAAACCATCACGTTTGTATTGACAATTGAATTGAATTAATAAAATAATAAGGGAAAGTTGTGAAAAGCAAGCATTGAATAGTATAGTAACATAGAGAAGTGCATAATGCTATATGGACAAACACATGGCGTGCATGTTAAACCAGATATAAAAAGTATGAAATTGAACATGCAAGCAATCCCTTAAAAGTAATAATCGTCAATTAAATTATAACAAGTCACAAGCATATAATGAGGGATAATGACTCAAAAAATGTCTAACACCATGTAAAAAGGGAAAAGAAGAATAAATCAAAATAAAAGTTTGAAAAGAAAAAGAAAAGAAAAAGAAAATAATAATAATATATATATATAGTATAATAAGAATGATAGAAAAGAGAGGAAGGAAGAAGAAGGTAAAACCTTGTTAATGGTGGTGAGAGAGATAAAAGGGGAAGGGAGAAAGAAGAAAGAAGGAGGGAAAAGAAAAATTAGGATTTGGAGGAAAGAAAGATAAGATAATTTGGCAATAGAGGTTTAGCAGTGCGGAGCATGCGACGCGGCCGCGGAAGGCACGCGTTCGCGTGGGTGTGCATCAGGTAAGATGACGCGATCGCGTCAGTCACGCGATCGCGTCAGTCACGCGGTCGCGTGACCCGTGTTGCGCTACTGGCGCGAGTGCAGCCTCGCTCCAGCACAACTCTCTGTTCGATTCATTTTAATTGCCAAAATTGGGTGACGCGATCGCGTGGGTCACGCGATCGCGTGAGTGTGCGTCAGAGAATAATCGACGCGGCCGCGTCGGCGACGCGGTCGCGTGACAAGGATTGTGCTTCCAGCACCACTCTCACACAATATAGCATTGTGCACCCTTTTACGTCGAAAATGCAGGGCACGCGGCCGCGGTCGCGTGGGAGGCCATGATGTCCAAGCGACGCGGTCGCGTCCGCGACGCGGTTGCGTGGAATAAATTGTGCCATTGGCACGACTCCAGCGCTCCTCCTGCGCAACTTTCTGTTCATTTTCTATTTTTCATTACTCCCCCTGCCACGCGGACGCGTCGCTGGTGCGATCGCGTCGCGCGGCAAAAAATTTTTTTTTTAAAAAAAAGAAATATAAAGACATGCATGAGAAAGAGCACGGAAGTACTAATAAAGAGAAGAGTTATTAAAGAAGAAAAACTAAAAGTGAAGAAAAGAACGATCATACCGCAGTGGGTTGTCTCCCACCAAGCACTTTGCTTTAACGTCCGTAAGTTGGACGCTCCACTAGCTCAATCTGTTGCTATGTGGGGATCTTCCAAGCGGAAGATCTCAAGCTCCTTATTTTTCTGCACCTTCTCACCATGGTATAGCTTCGGGCGTTGTCCATTAACCTTAATAAGTTCAGAGCTTGAAGGATGGCTTAGGTGATAAAATCCGTACGGTTCAGCCTTCTCTATTCTGTATGGACCTTCCCATTTTGATCTCAACTTACCGGGCATGAGCCTCAGTCGAGATTTGTAAAGGAGAACAAAATCTCCAGGTTGGAACTCTCTCTTCTTGATGTTTTGATCATGCACAACTTTCATCTTTTCCTTGTATATTTTGGAGTTCTCATAAGCTTTCAGGCGAAGGTTCTCCAGTTCCTGTAGTTGTAACTTTCTTTCAGCTCCAGCATTCTCAATTCCCATGTTGCACTCCTTAACTGCCCAGAAAGCTCTGTGTTCTATTTCAACTGGGAGATGGCAAGCTTTTCCATAAGCCAAGCGGAAGGGACTCATCCCAATGGGTGTCTTGTATGCTGTTCTATATGCCCACAGTGCATCTTGTAGTCTGGTGCTCCAGTCTTTTCTATGAGGCTTTACTATCTTATGCAAGATACGCTTAATTTCTTTGTTTGACACCTCGGCTTGCCCGTTGGTTTGGGGATGGTAAGCTGTTGCAACTTTATGGACTATCCCATGCTTCTTCATCAATCTTGTTAGTCTCCTGTTACAAAAATGGGTGCCTTGATCGCTCACGATCGCTCGTGGTGATCCAAAGCGGCATATAATATGGTTTCTCACAAAGAAAACAACAGTGTTAGCATCATTAGTGTGGGTAGGAATTGCTTCTACCCATTTGGAAACATAATCCACAGCTAACAATATATAAAAATATCCACTAGAATTTGGAAATGGACCCATAAAGTCAATGCCCCATACATCAAAAATTTCACAGAAAAGCATATATTGTTGAGGCATCTCATCCCTCTTGGATATGTTACCAAATTTCTGGCATGGGTAACAAGATTTACAAAACTCAGCAGCATCTCTAAAAAGAGTAGGCCACTAGAATCCACAGTCTAAGATCTTTCTAGCTGTTCTTTGAGGGCCAAAGTGTCCTCCACTCTCAGATGAGTGACAGGCCTCTAAAATGGACTGGAATTCTGATTGAGGTACACAACGTCTAATTATCTGATCAGCGCCAGATATTCATAAATATGGGTCATCCCATATATAATATTTAGACTCGCTTTTCAGCTTGTCTCTTTGATGTTTAGAGAAATGTGGAGGAAATGTGCGGCTAACTAAATAATTAGCAACAGGTGCGTACCAAGGGACTACCTCGGATACTGCTTGCAGGTTGTCAAAAGGAAAATTATCATCTATAGGAGTAGAATCATCCTTAATATGTTCAAGGCGACTCAAGTGGTCCGCTACTAAATTTTGATTACCACTCCTATCCTTTATTTCTAAATAAAATTCTTGTAACAACAGTATCCAACGTATAAGTCTTGGTTTGGATTCCTTTTTTGCTAATAGATACTTTAGAGCTGCATGGTCCGAATACACTACTACTCTAGTGCCAAGTAAATAGGCTCGGAATTTATCCAGAGCAAAAACAATAGCAAGTAGCTCTTTCTCAGTAGTAGTATAATTGGACTGGGCAGTGTCTAAAGTCTTAGATGCATAGGCAATAACAAAAGGGTCCTTACCTTCACGCTGAGCAAGCGCTGCTCCTACTGCATGGTTGGAAGCATCGCACATGATTTCAAACGGCTGGCTCCAGTCGGGTCCTCTTACAATTGGGGCTTGAGTTAGAGCAGTCTTCAGCTTATCAAATGCTTGTTTGCAACCTTCACTGAACTCGAACTCAAGGTCCTTCTGCAGTAATATGGATAAGGGAAGTGCCACCTTACTAAAGTCCTTAATAAATCTCCTGTAGAAACCTGCATGGCCAAGGAACGAACGGACTTCCCTCACAGAAGAGGGGTAAGGTAAACTAGAAATAACATTCACCTTTGCTGGGTCTACAGAAATGCCATTATTAGATACCACATGTCCTAATACAATCCCTTGCTTTACCATAAAGTGGCATTTTTTGAAATTCAATACAAGGTTTGTATTAACACATCTATCTAATACTCTAGATAATCCATCTAAGAAAAGGTTAAAAGAATCACCATAAACGCTAAAATCGTCCATAAAAACTTCCATACAATCCTCAATAAGATCAGAGAAAAGGCTCATCATGCACCTTTGGAAAGTAGCTGGTGCATTGCACAAGCCAAAGGGCATTCTTTTATAAGCATAAGTCCCAAAAGGACATGTAAAAGTAGTATTTTCCTGATCTTCGGGAGCTATATGAATCTGGAAATAACCTGTGTAACCATCTAAAAAGCAATAATATGATTTACCTGACAAGCGATCCAGCATTTGATCAATGAATGGAAGTGGGTAGTAATCCTTACCGGTAGCTTGGTTGAGACGCCTGTAATCAATGCAGACTCTCCAAGCATTCTGAACTCTAGTTGCTATGAGCTCTCCATGCTCATTCTTCACTGTAGTGACTCTGGACTTCTTGGGCACCACTTGTACTGGGCTTACCCATTCACTGTCTGAAATGGGATATATGATACCGGCTTCCAATAGTCTGGTCACTTCCTTTTTGACAACTTCCAAGATGGTGGGATTCAATCTTCTTTGTGGTTGATGGACAGGTCTTGCTTCCTCTTCTAAAAATATTCTGTGCTCGCATACTTGAGGGTTAATTCCCACTATGTCTGCCAAACTCCACCCAATTGCCTTCTTATGCTTCCTCAGCACATCAAGTAACTGCTCTTCTTGTTGAGAAGTCAGTTCCCTTGCAATAATAACCGGAAGCTTCTGCTCATCCTCAAG
>NC_029785.2:100429176-100436255 GCF_000816755.2 Arachis ipaensis | reverse complement strand
AGTGGTGCTTGAAGGTTAGTTACTGGAATTTTGTGCTGAACCAAGTTGTGTTAATAAAGCTTGTAGAGTAGAGGTGAAACCATTCAGACTGGCGTTAATATTGTTTACGATGGTATTTTCCATGGCCAGTTGTCTTTTCTCAAAAGCTTGTAATAAATCTTCATTAGAAGATACAGAAGAATGAGTAAACTGAGAGGTTTGCTGCTGATTGTTCGGTGGTCCTTGGTTTTGCCTCAGGTGAGGTGCTCGGTAAGGTTGATTTTGCTGCCTGTTGTTGTTATTATTCCACCTCTGATTTTCCTGATTATCTCTGCCTCCCCTATTATTGTTGTCTCTCCAATTCTGGTTTGAATTGTCCTGCCATCCATGGTTATTATTTCCACTTTGATTGTACCCTTGGTTGGGGCGGTCATAGAAGTTGTGAGTGGATGCCACCATGTTGTCTTCTTGTTGGAGCTGCGGGCATTCATCAGTGTAATGACTGTAATCAGCACAAATTCTGCAAATTCTTTGTGGGACTAATTGTTGGTTTTGCTGCGGTTGAGTTTGCTGAGCTTGTTGATTTAACTGCATTTGCTTCAGTAGGTTGGTCATTTCACAGATGCTTCGATTTAGAGCAGCAGTCTCTATGCCAGAAGATACTTCTGCAACGGCCCTTGAACGGCCTTGCTTTTATCTGTGGTTCCGAGTAGATTCAGCTAAATCACTGATCAATTGCCAAGCTTCATCAGTAGTCTTGTACTTCTTCATAGACCCATTGCTGACACTTTCCAATATGGTCTTGTCTTGGGGTCTCATTCCTTGTGTGACATAGCTGAGTAGCACGATCTTGTCGATCATGTGGTGGGGGCATGCTTCCAGAAGATTATTGAAGCGCTCCCAGTATTCAAAGAGAGTCTCATTGTCGTCCTGAACAATTGTAGAGATATCCTTCCTCAGTTTATCAGTAACTTCAGATGGGAAGAATTTCTCCAGAAACTCTTTTCTGAGTGTATCCCAGTTGGATACATTTGCTATAGGTTGAGTGTAGTACCACTCTCTCGCTTTCCCCTCAAGAGAGAACGGGAAAGCTTTCAGCAGAATTGAAGTTTCATCAGTGCCATCAAACTTGGGCATCAAATTTAGCAGTGCGGTCTTTATTTCAAAATCCATAGCTACCGCTGGATGATGCGCTTGAAACGGTTGCATTGTAAAATCAGGAGCTCCTTCCTCCTGAATGGTAACTCTTCTAGCTGCCATGTTTTCTGCACGTAAAACAACCGAATCAGTAGAACGGAGGCTGGTTTCTTCCTCAAATTCACTTTTAGATCCGCCCTCAGAGTAGACTAACCTACGCTGTTCTCGCCTTATTCGTGAAAAAGTCCTTTCAATTTCAGGATCGAATATTAGCAAGCGCGGATCAGGAAGTGAACGTGTCATTTGACGGAAGAAACATGCAGCTCATAGTAGCAAAATTAAATAAAATGCAAATAAATAAATTCTAATTAATAAAATTAGCACTCTATTGCAACTCCGCGGCAACGGCGCCAAAAATTGATGGGAAGCAGAAGCTGGTGAATTAAAAATTTATTAAAATGGTTACGTTGCAAGTATAGTTCTTAACTCACCGAAAATCTTCCTATCAATTTAGAAATATGTCACAAAAAGTTTAAATTAAAATTACTGGGAGTTTTAAGTCCCAGGTCGTCTCCCAACGAGTTGCAGAAAAGTGTGCTGTTTTATTAATCAGATGTTCCAAGAAGTTGAGCTAGGTAAATTGGGAATTAAATTGAGGAATTTTAAATAATATAAATAAAAGCCTTGACTGGGAGTTGATTGGTTAGAATCTCTATCATTGATGGTGTGATTGTAAGATTAATTTGTAATTACTGGTTGTTCTGTTTGGTTATCCTTTACTAGGTAAAAAACTATATCTCCAACTACTCTGAATGAATGTCTCTCTTGTTTCTGCATATTCTCTGACTCTAGTCTGCTGTTCCGGGCCGAAAACTGGGCCAAAATAAGGTCCAAAATCGCCCCCAGCGGATTCTGCAGATTATGCAGATCGCACATGTCATGCGATCGCGTCGTCCATGCGGACGCGTCGCTTGCGCTTTTTTTCTCTCCACGCGTTCGCATCGTCCACGCTACCGCGTCACTAGCGCTTTCCAATCCACGCGGCCGCGCAAGCTATGCGGCCGCGTCGCTGCGATTTGCGCTCCTTCGCGCGGTCGCGTGAGCCATGTGACCGCGTCACTTCTCGCTGGTTATCTCCTCAAATTCTTGTGTTCCTTCCATTTTTGCTAGCTTCCTCTCTAATCTCCATCTCATTCATGCCCTATAAGGCCTGAAACATTTGACACACAGATCACGGCATCGAATGGAATAAAGGAGAATTAAAAGTAAATAATTAAAGTCTCTAGGAAGCAATTTTCAAACATGTACTGAATTTAGGAAGGAAATCTAAATGCATGCTAAATTGATGAATAAGTGGGCAAGGATCATGACAAAACCACACAATTAAACACAATATAAACCATAAAATAGTGGTTTATCAGCCTCCCACCAAAACTCAAAGACCCAGGGAGCTTCTTCTTGCTTTGTACCATTAGTAACATAATCATTGACAAGGCACTATGTGATTTAGGATCCAGTATCAACCTGATGCCTTTGTCTATGATGAGAAGGCTGTTTATAGAAGAAGTGAAGCCTACACAGATGTCATTGGAGCTAGTGGATAGATCTCTAGTAATTTCCAAGGGGGTGATTGAAAATCTATTGGTCAGAGTAGGGAAATTCATATTTCCAGCAGATTTTGTAATCCTGGACTTAGGTGAAGAGGGGAATGAGTCTATTATATTGGAAAGACCTTTCCTAGCCACAGCAAGGGCTATCATTGATGTGGAACAAGGAGAAATGACTTTGAGAGTTAATGATCGGATAATTTATACGCTTTTTGGCACTGTTTTTTGGTAGTTTTTAGTATATTTTAGTTACTTTTTATTATATTTTTATTAGTTTTTAAATAAAAATCACATTTCTGGACTTTACTATGAGTTTGTGTGTTTTTCTGTGATTTCAGGTATTTTCTAGCTGAAATTGAGGGACCTGAGCAAAAATCTGATTCAGAGGTTGAAAAAGGACTGCAGATGCTGTTGGATTCTGACCTCCCTGCACTCGAAGTGGATTTTCTGGAGCTACAGAAGCCCAATTGGCACGTGGTGCACGAAATTGTGATCATCAATGGCGCCAACAACTTGGTACGCACAATTGTAATCTCAACTCTTTATCACAACTCCGTACAACTAACCAACAAGTGCACTGGGTCGTCCAAGTAATAAACCTTATGTGAGTAAGGGTCGATCCCATGGAGATTGTCGGCTTGAAGTAAGCTATGGTCATCTTGTAAATCTCAGTCAGGCGGATTCAAATGGTTATGGAGAATTGATAATTAAAAGATGAATAAAATATAAAATAAAGATAGAGATACTTATGTAATTCATTGGTAGGAATTTCAGATAAGCGTATGAAGATGCTTTGTTCCTCCAATCTTAGATTAGAAACCCAAGAGATACACATTCAAGCTCGAATGGATATCTTAGAACAGAAATAGGCTTGAGTTGAATAGAAAAACAATAGTACTTTGCATTAATTCATGAGGAACAGCAGAGCTCCACACCTTAATCTATGGTGTGTAGAAACTCCACCGTTGAAAATACATAAGTGAAAATAGTCTAAACATGGCCGAATGGCCAGCCTCAAAGGTCTAAGGACTAAACGTCCAAAGATTCTCTAAATACAATAGTAAAAGGTCCTATTTGTAGAAAACTAGTAACCTAGGGTTTACAGAAATGAGTAAATGATGCAGAATTCACTTCCGGGCCCACTTGGTGTGTGCTTGGGCTGAGTATTGAAGCTTTCACGTGTAGAAACTTTTCTTGGAGTTAAACGCCAGCTTTTGTGCCAGTTTGGGCATTTAACTCCAGCTTTTATGCCAGTTCTGGCGTTTTGACGCTAGAATTTCTATGCTGACTTGGAACACCGGTTTGGGCCATCAAATCTCGGGAAAAGTATAGACTATTATATATTTTGAGAAAATCTACTTCGAGTGCAGGGAGGTCAGAATCCAACAGCATCTGCAGTCCTTTTTCAGCCTCTGAATCAGATTTTTGCTCAGGTCCCTCAATTTCAGCCAGAAAATACCTGAAATCACAAAAAAACACACAAACTCATAGTAAAGTCCAGAAATGTGATTTTTATTTAAAAACTAATAAAAACATAATAAAAACTAACTAAAACATACTAAAAACATACTAAAAACAATGCCAAAAAGCGTATAAATTAGCCGCTCATCACAACACCAAACTTAAATTGTTGCTTGTCCCCAAGCAACTGAAAATCAAATAGGATAAAAAGAATAGAATATATAATGAATTCCAAAAACATCTATGAAGATCAGTCTTAATTAGATTAGTGGGGCTATTAGCTTTTTGCTTCTGAACAGTTTTGCCATCTCACTTTATCCTTTGAAGTTCAGAATGATTGGCGTCTATAGGAACTCAGAATTCAGATAGTGTTATTGATTCTCCTAGTTCAGTATGTTGATTCTTGAACACAGCTACTTTATGAGTCTTGGCCGTGACCCTAAGCATTTTGTTTTCCAGTATTACCACCGGATACATAAATGCCACAGACACATAACTGGGTGAACCTTTTCAGATTGTGACTCAGCTTTGCTAGAGTCCCTGATGAGCGGATAATTTATACGCTTTTTGGCATTGTTTTTACTTAGTTTTTAGTATGAGTTAGTTGGTTTTTAGTATATTTTTATTAGTTTTTAATTAAAATCCACATTTCTGGACTTTACTATGAGTTTGTGTGTTTTTCTGTGATTTCAGGTATTTTCTGGCTGAAATTGAGGGAGCTGAGCAAAAATCTGATTCAGGCTGAAAAAGGACTGCTGATGCTGTTGGATTCTGACCTCCCTACACTCAAAGTGGATTTTCTGGAGCTACAGAACTTCAAATGGCACGCTTCCAATTGCGTTGGAAAGTAGACATCCAGGGCTTTCCAACAATATATAATAGTCCATACTTTGCTCAAGGATAGACGACGTAAACTGGCGTTCAACGCCAGCTCTCTGCCCAATTCTGGCGTCCAGCGCCAAAAACAAGTTGCAAGTTGGAGTTCAACGCCAGAAAAAAATCCAAAGCTGGCGTTGAACGCCCAAAACAGCCCCAGGCACGTGAAAGCTTTAGTCTCAGCCCCAGCACACACCAAGTGGGCCCCAAAAGTGGATTTCTGCACTATCTGTTATAGTTTACTCATCTTCTGTAAACCTAGGTTACTAGTTTAGTATTTAAACAACTTTTAGGGATTTATTTTGCACCTCATGACATTTTTAGATCTGAACTTTGTACTCATTGATGGCATGAGTCTCTAAACTCCATTGTTGGGGGTGAGGAGCTCTGCAGCGTCTTGATGAATTAATGCAATTATCTCTGTTTTCCATTCAAACACGCTTGTTCCTATCTAAGATGTTCATTCACGCTTCACTATGAAGAAGGTGATGATCCGTGACACTCATCACCTTCCTCAATCCATGAACGTGTGCTTGACAACCACCTCCGTTCTACATCAGATTGAATGAATATCTCTTAGATTTCTTAATCAGAATCTTCGTGGTATAAGCTAGAATTGATGGCGGCATTCATGAGAATCTGGAAATTCTAAACCTTGTCTGTGGTATTCCGAGAAGGATTCAAGGATTGAATGGCTGTGACGAGCTTCAAACTCGCGATTGTTGGGCGTAGTGACAGACGCAAAAGAATCAAGGGATTCTATTCCGACATGATCGAGAACCAACAGATGATTAGCCGTGCTGTGACAGAGCATTTGGACCATTTTCACTGAGAGGACGGAAGTAGCCATTGACAACGGTGACACCTTACATACAGCTTGCCATGGAAGGAGCCTTGCGTGTGTGAAGAGGAGTACAAGAGAAAAACTGAAATAAAGAAGACAAAGCATCTCCAAAACCCCAACATATTCTCCTTTATTGAGTAACAAGTATTTGTTTTATGCCCTTTGACTTTTTACAATTAAAACTAAGAATTATTATTGATATTATATCCTGACTAAGAGTTACAAGATAACCATAGCTTGTTTCAAACCAACAATCTCCGTGGGATTCGACCCTTACTCACGTAAGGTATTACTTGGACGACCCAGTGCACTTGCTGGTTAGTGGTACGATTTGTGAAACGTGTGATTCACAATTCGTGCACCAAGTTTTTGCCGCCGTTGCCGGGGATTGTTCGTGTTTGAACAACTGACGGTTTATTTTGTTGCTTAGATTAGGAAAAATTTTTCTTTTTGGTTTAGAGTCTCTTTTTATTGTTTTTGGTTAAAATTTTAGAATCCTTATTTTCTCTTTCAAAAAAAAATATTTCTTTCATTCTTAGTTATATAAAAAAAAAATACTGCTTCAAAACAAGTGTTACATTTACTGCCCAATTGGCTAGAGCATTGGTCTAAGTTCGTGGCAATTTGGTATACTCTTTTCAAAATCTTCTTTTTTTTAAAAAATAATTTCTCTATTAAATTTTGTGCCAAACTTTAAGTTTGGTGTTTTCTTGTTGATTTCCCTTTGGTTTTCGAAAATTTTAGTTTAGTTTTCTAAAAAAATTTTAAGTTTGGTGTTCTTTCTTCATGTTCTTGTGTTCTTGTGAGTCTTCAAAGTGTTCTTGAGTTTTCCTTGTGTCTTGATCTTAAAATTTTTAAGTTTGGTGTTCCTTGGTGTTTTCCCTCCAAAATTTTCAAAAACATGGAGCATTAGATCTAAAAATTTTAAATCTTGTGCTATCTTATTGTTTTTCTCTCTCCTCTTTAAATTCAAAAATATCTTTTCTCTCTATTTTAAAGCAAATTTTCGAAATTTACCTTTAAAATTCAGATTTTTATTTCAAAATTTAAAACATTTTTCAAAAATCATCATATCCTTTTCAAAACTTCCTAACCACTTTCTCTCTCCTCATTTTTTTCGAAAATTTTCAACCATTTTTATTTATTTTATTTTAATTTATTTCATTTTCGAAATA
>NC_029785.2:100406176-100412626 GCF_000816755.2 Arachis ipaensis | reverse complement strand
CTTTAAAATTCAGATTTTTATTTCAAAATTTAAAACATTTTTCAAAAATCATCATATCCTTTTCAAAACTTCCTAACCACTTTCTCTCTCCTCATTTTTTTCGAAAATTTTCAACCATTTTTTTTTATTTTATTTTAATTTATTTCATTTTCGAAATAAATAAATAAAAATAATTTTTTTTATTGTACATCATCTTCCTTTCTCCGTCATGGATCTAAGTGGAACTGAACAGTCCAGAAGGACTCTGGGGTCATACGCCAACCCCTCTACTGCTTCATATGGGAGTAGTATCTGCATACCCTCCATTGGAGTCAGTAGCTTTGAGTTGAATCCTCAGCTCATTATCATGGTGCAGCAAAGCTGCCAGTATTCCGGTCTTCCACAGGAAGAACCTACAGAGTTTCTGGCACAGTTTTTACAAATTGCTGACACAGTACATGATAAGGAAGTAGATCAGGATGTCTACAGATTATTACTGTTTCCATTTGCTGTAAAAGACCAAGCCAAGAGGTGGTGCCAAGAGACCAACCTAGTTTTAAACTGGGAAAAATGTCACTTTATGGTGACTGCAGGGATTGTCCTTGGGCATAAAATTTCAAACAAGTGAATAGAGGTGGATCAAGCTAAAGTTGAAGTAATTGAAAAATTACCACCACCTGCCAATGTTAAGGCAATTAGAAGCTTTCTGGGGCATGCAGGATTCTATAGGAGGTTTATAAAGGATTTTTCAAAAATTGCAAAACCTCTGAGCAATCTGCTAGCTGCTGACACGCCATTTGTGTTTGACACAAAGTGTCTGCAGGCGTTTGAGACCCTAAAAGCTAAGCTGGTCACAGCACCAGTTATTTCTGCACCATACTGGACATTACCATTCGAACTAATGTGTGATGCCAGTGACCATACCATTGGTGCAGTATTGGGACAGAGGCATAACAAGCTTCTGCATGTCATTTATTATGCTAGCAGTGTTTTAAATGATGCCCAGAAAAATTACACAACCATAGAAAAAGAATTACTTGCAGTGGTTTATGCTATTGACAAGTTTAGATCCTACTTAGTAGGATCAAAAGTGATTGTGTACACTGACCATGCTGCTCTTAAATATCTACTCACAAAGCAGGATTCAAAGCCCAGGCTCATAAGATGGGTGTTGCTTCTGCAAGAGTTTGATATAGAAATAAAAGACAGAAAAGGGATAGAGAATCAAGTAGCTGATCACCTGTCCCGGATAGAACCAGTAGCAGGAGCGTCCCTCCCTCCTACTGAGATCTCTGAAACCTTTCCGGATGAGCAATTGTTTGCTATTCAGGAAGCTCTGTGGTTTGAAGACATTGCAAACTATAAGACACAAGGTTCTCCTTCTATAACCATGGAGAGGAAGCATGAAAAGCTTCTCTCACTGCAGAGTCAATCAAAGCCCCCACAGTCAAACTCTAAGTTTGGTGTTGGGAGGCCACAACCAAACTCTAAGTCTGGTGTTGGGAGGTCCCAACCTTGCTCTGATTATTTGTGAGGCTCCATGAGAGCTTATTGTCAAGCTATTAACATTAAAGAAGCGCTTGTTGGGAGGTAACCCAATGTTATTTAATTATATCTATTTATTTTCCATTGCTATTTTATGTTTTCTTTAGGTTGATGATCATGTGAAGTCACAAAAACAAATGGAAAATCAAAAATAGAATGAAAAACAGCATGAAAAATAGCATACCCTGGAGGAAGATCATTCTGGCGTTTAAACGCCAGAAAGAAGCATCTGTCTGGCGTTTAACGCCAGAAACAAGCACCAAGCTGGCGTTTAACGCCAGAAACAAGCATCAGTCTGGCGTTAAACGCCAGAAACAGGCTACATTTGGGCGTTTAACGCCAGAAACAGGTAGCAGTCTGGCGTTAAACGCCAGGATTGCACAGTAAGGACATTTTGTACGACTAATTGGAGCAGGGATGCTAAATCCTTGACCCCACTGGATCTGTGGACCCCACAGGATCCCCACCTACCTCACCATTCAAATTCAAACCATTTCTCTCCCAAACCCACCCATTCACACACTTCCATCTCCTCCATCTTCTCCACTTCTTTCTTCTTTTGCTCGAGGACGAGCAAACCTTTTAAGTTTGGTGTGGTAAAAGCATTGCTTTTTTTCCATAATTCAGTGGTAGAGCAATTGACTGCAGATCAAAGAGCTATGAGGAAAGAGCAACAAAGGCAAGGAAGAGACATAGAGGAGCTCAAGAGCACCATTGGTTCTTCAAGAAGAGGAAGACGCCACCCTCATTAAGGTGGACCCATTCCTTAATCTCCTTGTTCTTATTTTCCTGTTTTTCGCTTACTATGCTTCATGCTTAATTATGTTTGTGTCTTTACTATATGATCACTAGTATCTAAGTGTCTATGTCTTAAAGATATGAATGTCCTATGAATCCATCACCTTTCTTAAATGAAAATTGTTTTCTGAAAAAAGAAAAAGAAGTACATGAATTTCAAATTTTAAAATAGTTTAATTATTTTGATGTGGTGGCAATACTCTTTGTTTTCTGAATGAATGCTTGAACAGTGCATATGTCTTTTGAATTTGTTGCTTATGAATGTTAAAATTGTTGGCTCTTGAAAGAATGATGAAAAAGGAGAAATGTTATTTGTTAATCTGAAAAATCATAAAAATGATTCTTGAAGCAAGAAAAAGCAGTGAAGAACAAAGCTTGCAGAAAAAAAAAAACATAGCGAAAAAAAAAAAAGAGAAAAAGCAAGCAGAAAAAGCCAAAAGCTCTTAAAACCAAAAGGCAAGAGCAAAAAGGCAGTAGCCCTTAAAACCAAAAGGCAAGGGTAAATAAAAAGGATCCCAAGGCTTTGAGCATCAGTGGATAGGAGGGCCCAAAGGAATAAAATCCTGGCCTAAGCGGCTAAACCAAGCTGTCCCTAACCATGTGCTTGTGGCGTGAAGGTGTCAAGTGAAAACTTGAGACTGAGCGGTTAAAGTCAAGGTCCAAAGCAAAAGAAGAGTGTGCTTAAGAACCCTGGACACCTCTAATTGGGGACTCTAGCAAAGCTGAGTCACAATCTGAAAAGGTTCACCCAGTTATGTGTCTGTGGCATGTATGTATCCGGTGGTAATACTGGAAAACAGAGTGCTTAGGGCCACGGCCAAGACTCATAAAGTAGCTGTGTTCAAGAATCAACAGACTGAACTAGGAGAATCAATAACACTATCTAGATTCTGAGTTTCTATAGATGCCAATCATTCTGAACTTCAAAGGATAAAGTGAGATGTCAAAACCGTTCAGAAGCAAAAAGCTAATAGCCCCGCTCATCTAATTAACACTGATCTTCATAGATGTTTTTGGAATTCATTGTATATTCTCTTCTTTTTATCCTACTTTGTTTTTAGTTGCTTGGGGACAAGCAACAATTTAAGTTTGGTGTTGTGATGAGTGGATAATTTATACGCTTTTTGGCATTGTTTTTACTTAGTTTTTAGTATGAGTTAGTTGGTTTTTAGTATATTTTTATTAGTTTTTAATTAAAATCCACATTTCTGGACTTTACTATGAGTTTGTGTGTTTTTCTGTGATTTCAGGTATTTTCTGGCTGAAATTGAGGGAGCTGAGCAAAAATCTGATTCAGGCTGAGAAAGGACTGCTGATGTTGTTGGATTCTGACATCCCTGCACTCAAAGTGGATTTTCTAGAGCTAAAGAACTCCAAATGGCACGCTTCCAATTGCGTTGGAAAGTAGACATCCAGGGATTTCCAGCAATATATAATAGTCCATACTATGCTCAAGGATAGATGACGTAAACTGGCGTTCAACGCCAGCTCTCTGCCCAATTCTGGCGTCCAGCGCCAGAAACAAGTTGCAAGTTGGAGTTCAACGCCAGAAAAGGATCCAAAGCTGGCGTTGAACACCTAAAACAGCCCCAGGCACGTGAAAGCTTTAGTCTCAGCCCCAGCACACACCAAGTGGGCCCCAGAAGTGGATTTCTGCACTATCTGTTATAGTTTACTCATCTTCTGTAAACCTAGGTTACTAGTTTAGTATTTAAACAACTTTTAGGGATTTATTTTGCACCTCATGACATTTTTAGGTCTGAACTTTGTAATCTTTGACGGCATGAGTCTCTAAACTCCATTGTTGGGGGTGAGGAGCTCTGCAGCGTCTTGATGAATTAATGCAATTATCTCTGTTTTCCATTCAAACACGCTTGTTCCTATCTAAGATGTTCATTCGCGCTTCACTATGAAGAAGGTGATGATCCGTGACACTCATCACCTTCCTCAATCCATGAACGTGTGCCTGACAACCACCTCCGTTCTACATCAGATTGAATGAATATCTCTTAGATTTCTTAATCAGAATCTTCATGGTATAAGCTAGAATTGATGGCGGCATTCATGAGAATCCGGAAAGTCTAAACCTTGTCTGTGGTATTCCGAGTAGGATTCAAGGATTGAATGGCTGTGACGAGCTTCAAACTCGCGATTGTTGGGCGTAGTCACAGACGCAAAAGAATCAAGGGATTCTATTCCGACATGATCAAGAACCAACAGATGATTAGCCGTGCAGTGACAGAGCATTTGGACCATTTTCACTGAGAAGACGAGAAGTAGCCATTGACAACGGTGACACCCTACATACAGCTTGCCATGGAAGGAGCATTGCATGTGTGAAGAGGAGTACAAGAGAAAAACTGAAATAAAGAAAACAAAGCATCTCCAAAACCCCAACATATTCTCCATTATTGAGTAACAAGTATTTGTTTTATGCCCTTTGACTTTTTACAATTAAAACTAAGAATTATTATTGATATTATATCCTGACTAAGAGTTACAAGATAACCATGGCTTGTTTCAAACCAACAATCTCCGTGGGATTCGACCCTTACTCACGTAAGGTATTACTTGGACGACCCAGTGCACTTGCTGGTTAGTGGTACGAGTTGTGAAACGTGTGATTCACAATTCGTGCACCAGTCCCCAATTAGAGGTGTCCAGAGCTTTTAAGCACACTCTTTTTGCTTTGGACCACAACTTTAACCGCTCAGTCTCAAGTTTTCACTTGACACCTTCACGCCACAAGCACATGGTTAGGGACAGCTTGGTTTAGCCACTTAGGCAAGGATTTTATTCCTGTGGGCCCTCCTATCCACTGATGCTTAAAGCCTTGGATCCTTTTTATTTTACCCTTGCCTTTTGGTTTAAAGGGCTATTGGCTTTCTCTGCTTGCTTTTTTTTTTCTTTTTTTTTCCTTTTTTTTCACTGCTTTTTCTTGCTTCAAGAATCATTTTTATGATTTTTCAGATCATCAATAACATTTTTCCTTTTCCATCATTCTTTCAAGAGCCAACAATTTTAACATTCATAAACAACAAATTAAAAAATATGCACTGTTCAAGCATTCATTCATAAGAACAAAAAGTATTGCCACCACATCAAAATAATTAAACTATTTTAAAATTTGAAATTAATGTACTTTTTCTTTTTGCAATTAAAAACACTTTTTTATTTAAGAAAGGTGATGGATTCATAGAACATTCATAGCTTTAAGGCATAGACACTTAGACACTAATGATCATGTAATAAAGACACTAACCTAGATAGAACATAAAGCATAATTTTCGAAAAACAGAAAAATAAGAACAAGGAAATTAAAGAACGGGTCCACCTTAGTGATGGCGACTAGTTCTTCCTCTTGAGGATCTTATGGAGTGCTTGAGCTCCTCAATGTCTCTTCCTTGCCTTTGTTGCTCCTTTCTCATGACTCTTTGATCTTCTCTAATTTCATGAAGGAGGATGGAATACTCTTGGTGCTCCACCGTTAGTTGTCCCATATTATAACTTAATTCTCCTAGGGAGGTGTTAATTTGCTCCTAATAGTTTTGTGGAGGAAAATGCATCCCTTGAGGCATATCAGGGATTTCATGATGAAGAATTTCCTCATGTTCTTGTCCATGAGTGATATCTCTTGTTTGCTCCATCCTTTTCTTAGTAATGGGCTTGTCCTCATTAATGAGGATGTCTTCCTCTATGTCAATTCCAGCTGAATTGCAGAGATGACAAATGAGATGAGGGAAGGCTAACCTTGCCAAAGTAGAAGACTTGTCCGCCACTTTGTAGAGTTCTAGGGATATAACCTCATGAACTTCTACTTCCTCTCCAATCATGATGCTATGGATCATGATAGCCCGGTCTATAGTAACTTCAGACCGGTTGCTAGTGGAAATAATTGAGCGTTGGTGGAACTCCAACCATCCCCTAGCCACGGGCTTGAGGTCATGCCTTCTTAGTTGGACCGGCTTCTTTCTTGAATATCTTTTCCATTGAGCGCCCTCTTCACAAATGTCTATGAGGACTTGGTCCAACCTTTGATCAAAGTTAACCCTTCTAGTGTAGGGGTGTGCATCTCCTTGCATCATTGGCAAGTTGAATGCCAACCTTACATTTTCTGGACTGAAATCT
>NC_029785.2:100354487-100406151 GCF_000816755.2 Arachis ipaensis | reverse complement strand
TGGGTGGGTATGTACCGGCTTTGTGATATGGGGGAGGTAGAGGAGATAAAGAGGAAGGAGATGAGAGAAGAAAGAAGAAAAAGAGCCCCTGCTCATTTGGAAGATTCAAACTACACCATTTTCGATTTCGAAAAACAAAAAGGTATTGGTAAATAACATGGATTCCGGCCTCTTTGGAGATCTTTCTCCTTTCCCTTCCGTTTTCGAAGGCGGAGACTCAGTACCCTCTACCTTTCTAAGTAGAGTTTCCACGTAGTTCTGGTGAAGATACTTCAACACCGGTTCTTCTTTCACTAAGGGCTCCAGGGAAAGTTTGAGTTTTTCCCACTTATAGGTCTCTAGGCTGTACTCTAAGCTTCTTCTCCAACCCTTCAAGAGTGGTTGGGGTAAGTTGTTCAGTCTTAGAATTACCAAGTTCTGATTGGGAGGGAAAGTGGTTTGAATTTGAATGGTGAGGTAGGTGGGGTTTTATGATGGATGGATGTGGATTGTTGAAGAGTTTATGGAGAAGAGGGTAGGATTTGATAGGTGAGGGGTTTTTGGGGAAGAGGTATTGAGGTTATTGGTGAAGGGTATTTGGGGAAGAGTATTATGAAAAGGTGTGAAGAAGAGAGAGAGTGAGTTGAGGTTGGTTGGGATCCTGTGGGGTCCACAAATCCTGAGGTGTCAAAGATTTCTCATTCCTGCACCAAATAGGCTTGCAAAACGCCCTTTGTTGCCAATCCTGGCGTTAAACGCCAGGTTGCTGCCCATTTCTGGCGTTAAACGCCCAGAATAGTGCCAGACTGGGCATTTAACGCCCATTCTGCTGCCCTTACTGGCGTTTAAATGCCAGTAGGCTTCTCCTCCAGGGTGTGCTGTTTTTCATTCTGTTTTTCAGTTTGTTTTTGCTTTTTCAATTATTTTTGTGACTTCACATGATCATCAAACTATAGAAAACATAAAATAACAATGGAAAATTGAAATTTAACATAGATAAGTAAAATTGGGTTGCTTCCCAACAAGTGCTTCTTTAATGTCAATAGCTTGACAGTAGGCTCTCATGGAGCCTCACAGATACTCAGAGCATGATGATGGCCTCTCAACAACAAACTTAGAGTTTGGTTGTAGCCTCCCAACACTAAACTTAGAGTTTGAATGTGGGAATTTTGTTTGACTCTGCATTGAGAGAAGCTTTTCATGCTTTCTCTCCATGGTTACAGAGGGAGATCCTTGAGCTTTAAACACAAGGGAGTCCTCATTCACTTGAAGGACCAATTCTCCTCTGTCAACATCAATCACAACTCTTGCTGTGGCTAGGAAGGGTCTGCCAAGGATGATGGATTCATCCATACACTTCCCAGTGTCTAGGATTATGAAATCAGCAGCGATGTAGTGGCCTTCAACCTTTACCAAGACATCCTCTACAAGTCTATAAGTCTGTTTTCTTGAATTGTCTGCCATCTCTAGTGAGATTTTTGCAGCTTGTACCTCAAGGATTCCTAGCTTCTCCATTACAGAGAGAGGCATGAGGTTTATGCTTGACCCTAGGTCACACAGAGCCTTCTCAAGGGTCATGGTGCCTATGGTACAAGGTATTGAGAACTTTCCAGGATCCTGTCTCTTCAGAGGTAATTTCTGCCTAGTCAGGTCATCCAGTTCTTTGGGGAGCAAGGGGGGTTCATCCTCCCAAGTTTCATTACCAAATAGCTTAGTATTTAGCTTTATGATTGCTCCAAGGTACTTAGCAACTTGTTCTTCAGTAACATCTTCATCCTCTTCAGAGGAAGAATACTCATCAGAGCTCATGAATGGCAAAAGTAAATTCAATGGAATCTCTATGGTTTCAGTGTGAGCCTCAGATTCCTATGGTTCCTCATTATGGAACTCCTTAGAGGCCAGTGGACGTCCATTAAGGTCTTCCTCAGTGGAGATCACTGCCTCTTCATCCTCTCCAGGTTCGGCAGTGTGGGTTATGGCCTTGCACTCTCCTTTTGGATCTCTTCTGTATTGCTTGGAAGAGTACTAGGAGGGAGTTCAGTAACTTTCTTGCTCAGCTGACCCACTTGTGCCTCCAAATTTCTAATGGAGGATCTTGTTTCAGTCATGAAACTTTGAGTGGTTTTAATTAGATCAGAGACTACAGTTGCTAAGTCAGAGTGGCTCTGCTTAGAATTCTCTGTCTGTTGCTGAGAAGATGATGGAAAAGGCTTGCTATTGCTAAACCTATTTCTTCCACTATTATTGTTGTTGAAGCCTTATTGAGGCCTCTGTTGATCCTTCCATGAGAGGTTTGGATGATTTCTCCATGAAGGATTATAGGTGTTTCCATAGGATTCTCCCATGTAATTCACCTCTTCCATTGTTGGGTTCTCAGGATCATAAACTTCTTCTTCAGATAAAGCTTCTTTGGTACTGACTGTTGCTGCTTGCATTCCAGACAGACTCTGAGAAATCGTATTGACTTGTTGAGTCAATATTTTGTTCTGAGCCAATATGGCATTCAGAGTATCAATCTCAAGAACTCCTTTCTTCTGACTTGTCCCATCATTCACAGGATTCCTTTCAGAGATGTACATGAATTGGTTATTCGCAACCATTTCAATGAGTTCCTAAGCTTCTGCAGGCGTCTTCTTCAGATGAAGATATCCTCCAGTAGAGCTGTCCAATGACATCTTGGACAGTTCAGACAAACCATCATAGAAGATACCTATGATGCTCCATTCTGAAAGCATGTCAGAAGGACACCTTCTGATCAATTGCTTGTATCTTTCCTAAACTTCATAGAGGGATTCACCTTCCTTCTGTCTGAAGGTTTGGACTTCCACTCTAAGTTTGCTCAATTTTTGAGGTGGAAAGAATTTCGCCAAGAAGGCATTGACTAGCTTTTCCCAAGAGTTCAGGGTTTCTTTAGGTTGTGAATCCAACCAGTTCTAGATCTGTCTTTTATAGCAAAGGGAAAAAGCATAAGTCTATAGACCTCGGGATCAACCCCATTAGTCTTGACAGTGTCACAGATTTGTAAGAATTTAGCTAAGAATTGATGAGGATCTTCTAATGGAAGTCCATGAAACTTGCAATTCTGTTGTATCAGAGAAACTAATTGAGGCTTAAGCTCAAAGTTGTTTGCTCCAATGGAAGGGATTGAGATGCTTCTCCCATAGAAGTCAGGAGTAGGTGCAGTAAAGTCACCAAGCACCTTCCTTGCATTGTTGGCATTGTTGTTGTTTTCGGCTGCCATGTCTTCTTCTTGTTTAAAAAGTTCTGTTAGATCCTCTACAGAGAGTTGTACTTTAGCTTCTCTGAGATTTCTCTTCAAGGTTCTTTCAGGTTCAGGATCAGCTTCAACAAGAATGCCCTTGTCCTTGCTCCTGCTCATATGAAAAGAGAGGAGAAGAAAATATGAAATCCTCTATGTCACAATATAGAGATTCCTTGAGGTGTCAGAGGTAAAGAAGAATAGAAGGAGAAGGTAGAGAAGAAAGAATTCGAACTTATCAAGAGGGATAGAGTTCAAATTGTACATTGAGGAGGAGTGTTAGTCCATAAATAGAAGGATGTGGGAAGAGGGGAAGAATTTTCGAAAATAAAGTAAAAAGATTTTGAAATAATTAAGAGCAATTTTGAAAATTTGGTAAATGATTTTTGAAAACTAAGATTGGGAAAGAAATTAAGTGATTTTTGAAAAAGATTTTGAAATTAGAAATCAAAAAGATATGTTTGAAACTTAATTTTGAAAAAGATGTGATTGAAAAGACATGATTGAGAAGATATGATTGAGAATCAAATTTAAAAGAAGAAAGTTTTTTTAAAATTAAAGTTGATTACTTGACCAACAAGAAATTAAAAGATATGATTCTAGAATTAAAACTTTTGATCCTTTCTTAATAGGCAAGTAATAACTTGGAAATTTTGAATTAAATCACTAATTGGAAAGCCCAGGATGTCTACTTTCCAACGTAATTGAGAGCGTGCCAATTGGGCTTCTGTAGCTCCAGAAAATCCACTTCGAGTGCAGGGAGGTCAGAATCCAACAGCAACTGCAGTCCTTTTTCAGCATCTGAATCAGATTTTTGCTCAGGTCCCTCAATTTCAGCCAGAAAATACCTGAAATTACAGAAAACACACAAACTCATAGTAAAGTCCAGAAATGTGATTTTTATTTAAAAACTAATAAAAACATAATAAAAACTAACTAAAACATACTAAAAACATACTAAAAATAATGCCAAAAAGCATATAAATTATCCGCTCATCAGTGCACTCTCAATTGCGTTGGAAAGTAGACATCCTGGGCTCTCCAGCAATATATAATAGTCCATACTTTGCCCGAGTTTTGATAACGCAAACTGGCATTTAAACGCTAACTTTCTACCCTATTCTGGCGTTAAACGCCAGAACTGGCATAAAAGCTGGAGTTAAACGCCCAAACTGGCACCAAAGTTGGCGTTTAACTCCAAGAAAAGCCTCTACATGTGAAAGCTTCAATGCTCAGCCCAAGCACACACCAAGTGGGCCCGGAAGTGGATTTCTGCCTCATTTACTTATTTCTGTAAACCCTAGGCTACTAATTCATTATAAATAGGACCTTTTACTATTGTATTTTTATCTCTGAAACACATTATGTAACTTTTACGTTCTGAGACCTCCATGGGAGGCTGGCCACTCGGCCATGTCTACCCTATTTTCACTTATGTATTTTCAACGGTGGAGTTTCTACACTCCATAGATTAAGGTGTGGAGCTCTGCTGTTCTTCATGAATTAATACAATTACTACAGTTTTCAATTCAATTCAAGCTTATTCTTATTCTAAGATATACATTCTCACTTCAACTTGATGAATGTGATGATTATGTGACACTCATCACCATTCTCACTTATGAACGCGTGCCTGACAACCACTTCCGTTCTACATGAAAACGAGCTTGAATGCATATCTCTTAGCCTCCTGGTTCACGACGCATGGTTGCCTCTCCTGAAAACAGAGCCTTCCATTCCGTGAGATCAGAGTCTTTGTGGTATAAGCTAGAATCAATTGGCAGCATTGTTGAGATCCGGAAAGTCTAAACCTTGTCTGTGGTATTCTGAGTAGGATCTGGGATGGAATGACTGTGACAAGCTTCAAACTCGCGAGTGTTGGGCGTAGTGACAGATGCAAAAGGATTAATGGATCCTATTCCAACATGAGTGAGAACCGACAGATGATTAGCCGTGTGGTGACAGCGTATTTGGACCATTTTCACTGAGAGGACGGACGGTAGCCATTGACAACGGTGATCCCCCAACATACAGCTTGCCATGGAAAGGAGTATGAATGATTCGATGAAGGCAGTAGAAAAGCAGAGGTTCAGAAGGAATAAAGCATCTTCATATGCTTATCTGAAATCCCACCAATGAATTACATAAGTATTTCTATCTTATTTTCTATTTTAATTATATTTTAATTATTAAAACCTCATGAACATTTGAATTCGCCTGCCTGAGATCTACAAGGATGACCATAGCTTGCTTCAAGCCGACAATCTCTGTGGGATCGACCCTTACTCACGTAAGGTATTAATTGGACGGCCTAGTGCACTTGCTGGTCAGCTGCATGGAGTTGTGTAAAAAGTGTGCGATCACAATTTCGTGTACCAAGGGAAAATGATGAGAAGATCACTCTAAATTTCTTCCAGAAAATACAGCATACTGTTGAAGAGAAAAGCTGCATGAGGGTTGAAGAAGAAGATTTACATTGGAAAGAAAAACCCAATAAAGCACTTATCAACTCACCTCCGAAGCAAAAGACAAACAATGGAGAAGAACAAAAAGGAAAGGAAGATGTAAAGAATAAGAAGAAGGTAGGAAGAAAGTGAGGAGTTGATCATAAGGAAGACAGACCCTGATATAAAGACTACTATAAAGACAGAAGAGCCACCAAAGAAAGAAAAGAAGAGCAAGAAAAGGGTTCCAAAAGGGTGGAGAAACAAAAGAATCCCAACTGAAGGGTTCTCAAAAAGAGACAAAGTGCAACTGATATACCAACAGTTGGAGACAGGCCCACACACTGATGATTATTACACTGTCAATAAGATACTCTCATTAGAGCATATAGAGATTGATCATCAAGGCACAGGAAGAAGGCTCATAGTGAGAGGGGACAAGCTGAGGCACCATAATCATCAGCCACCCTAACAAGGACCCAATGTCAAGCTAGTGACAATAAAAGAGCGCTCCATGGGAGGCAGCCCATGATTTAATATTCTTGCTTTTGTTTTAATTTTAATAATTAATGGTTCTTCTAGCATAAATTTGAGCTCTCATGAGCAGATTTGATAATTGCACACATCATTTTGAAGCATATGTTTGATTCCTAAGTTTGGTGTGCTTAAAGGCGCTTTAAAATAGCTTTTCAAGCATGCTGATCATATAACCATTTTAGGATATATACTCATTCATTCCATTGAAGTATATAGCCAAACATTAAGTTTGGTGTCTACATATGCTATGAATTTCAAGAAAATCACTTGTGCTCAAAGCCTCAAATTCATGAATAGATAAACCATATATTGCATCATTTTATAAGTTTATTGTATTAAGGTAGAAAATAAAATGTTTCTTATAATGAATATACTAATTATAATAGACATTCATTAAGGTAGAAAATAAAAACATTGCAAGATTCCTGGAATTCTCATTAAGAATTTTGAATTCCTTATTTTTCTTTTCCAAATAATTTTCGAAAAATACAGAAATTAATAAAATCATAAAAACCAAAAATTTTGTGTTTCGTGTTTGAGTCTAGTGTCTACTTTTAAGTTTGTTGTCTTGCATATTTTTTATTTTCTTGCATTTTTCGAATATATGCATTATGTTCTTCATTGATCTTCAAGTTGTTCTTGATGATTCTCTTCGGTCTGATCTTTAAATTCTCTTGTTTTGTGTCTTTTGTTGTTTCTCATGTGCATTCACAATTCGTTAGTGTCTCTAATATAAAAATTTCTAAGTTTGGTGTCCTGCATGCATTATTTATTTGATCTTAGTTTTTCATGATTAGTTTTATTTTGTTGTTGTTCTCTCTCATCATTAAAAATTCAAAATTTTTTTTCAAAATTATGTCTTTTCAAGTCAATAATACAGAGAATTGAAGATTCAGAACATTCAGCAGAGGAATTATAGAGAAAAAGCTGGGCGTTCAAAATGCCCAGTGAGGAAGGAAAACTGGCATTTAAATGTCAGCCAGGGTACCTGGCTGGGCATTAAACGCCCAAAAGGGTAGTATTTTGGGCGTTAAACGCCAGAATGGATACCATTCTGGGCGTTTAACGCCAGGATAGC
Source organism: Arachis ipaensis (assembly GCF_000816755.2). NCBI lineage: Eukaryota > Viridiplantae > Streptophyta > Magnoliopsida > Fabales > Fabaceae > Arachis > Arachis ipaensis. The sequence goes on along the minus strand of NC_029785.2, from coordinate 100,398,854 downwards.
ATCAAGGAGGTAATTTTGTTTTCAATTCAAATCTTTTTCAATTTATCAAGTTTTAAAACTAATTTTTCAAAATCTTATCTTTTTCATATCCTCTCTCATCAATCATATTTTTTTCAAAATAAAATCTTTTTCCATTTTTCTCTCACTATTTTCAAAAATCCTGGCTACCAATTAATGATTTGATTAAAAAATTTCAAGTTTGTTACTTCCTTGTTAAGAAAGGTTCAATATTTGAGTTTTAAAATCAGATCTTTTAAATTTCTTGTTAGCCAAGTCATTAATCTCTAATCATATCTTCTCAATCATATCATTAGTTTAAAAATTTCTTTTTAAATTATTTTTCAATCATATCTTCTCAATCATATCTTCTCAACTACATCTTTTTCAAAATAATTTTCAATCATATCTTTTTTATTACTGATTTCAAAATATTTTTCAAAATCACCTAACAAATTTCTCACTTTTAATTTTCGAAAAACCATTAAGCATTTTTCAAAATTTTTTTGACTGATTGTTTTAAATTTTAATTTTATTTTAAAAAATTTTCGAAAATTTCCTCTCTCACTCTCTTCTATTTAAGGACTAACACTTCTCCTCTATTAGCAATTCGGACTCTCTCCTTCTCTATAAGTTCAAATTCTCCTCTCTACCTCATCCTTCCATTCTTCTTTTCCTCTAACAACTCAAGGAATCTCTATACTGTGACATAGAGGATTCCATACTTTCTTGTTCTCTTCTCTTTCATATGAGCAGGAACAAGGACAAAGACATTCTTGTTGAAGCTGATCCTAAACCTGAATGGACCTTGAAGAGAAAGCTAAGAGAAGCTAAAGCACAACTCTCTGAAGAGGACCTAACAGAAATTTTCGAAAGAGAAGAAGACATGGCAGCCGAAAATAACGACAATGCCAACAATGCAAGGAAGATGCTTGGTGACTTCGTTGCACCTTCTTCTGACTTCTGTGGAAGGAGCATCTCAATTCCTGCAATTGGAGCAAACAACTTTGAGCTTAAGCCTCAATTGGTTTCTCTAATAAAGCAGAATTGCAAGTATCATGGACTTTCATTGGAAGATCCTCATCAGTTTTTAGCTGAATTCTTGCAAATCTGTGACACTGTTAAGACCCATGGGGTTGACCCTGAGGTCTACAGACTTATGCTCTTCCCTTTTGCTGTAAGAGACAGAGCTAGGACATGGTTGGACTCACAACCTAAAGAAAGCCTGAACTCTTGGAAAAAGCTGGTCAATGCCTTCTTGGCAAAGTTCTTTCCACCTCAAAAATTGAGTAAGCTTAGAGTGGAAGTCCAGACCTTCAGAAAGAAGGAAGGCGAATCCCTCTATAAAGTTTGGGAAAGATACAAGCAACTGATCAGAAGGTGTCCTTCTGGCATGCTTTCAGAATGGAGCATCATATGCATATTCTATGATGGTCTGTCTGAACTGTCCAAGATGTCATTGGAAAACTCTGTTGGTGGATCTCTTCATTTGAATAAGACCCCTGAAGAAACCCAGGAACTCATTGAAATGGTTGCAAATAACCAATTCATGTACAATTCTGAAAGGAATCCTGTGAATAATGGGACAACTCAGAAGAAAGGAGTTCTTGAGATTGATACTCTAAATGCCATATTGGCTCAGAATAAAATATTGACTCAACAAGTCAACATAATTTCTCAGAGTCTGTTTGGAATGCAAGCAGCATCAGGCAGTACTAAGGAAGCTTCCTCTGAAGAAGAAGCCTATGATCCTGAGAATCCTGCAATGGAAGAGGTGAATTACATGGGAGAACCCTATGGAAACACCTATAATACTTCATGGAGAAATCATCCAAATCTCTCATGGATGGACCAACAGAAACCTCAACAAGGTTTCAATAATAATAATGGTAGACGAAATAGGTTTAGCAATAGCAGGCCCTTTCCATCATCTTCTCAGTAGCAGACAGAGAATTCTAAGCAGAGCCACTCTGACTTAGCAACTGTAGTCTCTGATCTATCCAAGACCACTCTCAGTTTCATGACTGAAGCAAGGTCCTCCATTAGAAATTTGGAGTCACAAGTGGGTCAGCTGAGTAAGAAAGTTACTGAATTCCCTCCTAGTACTCTCCCAAGCAATACAGAAGAGAATCCAAAGAGAGAGTGCAAGGCCATAAACATAACCCACATGGCCGAACCTGGAGAGGAGGAAGAGACAGTGATTTCCACTGAGGAAGACCTCAATGGACATCCACTGGCCTCTAAGGAGTTTCCTAATGAGGAACCAGAGGAATCTGAGGCTCAGATAGAGACCATAGAGATTCCACTGAACCTACTTCTGCCATTCATGAGCTCTGATGAGTATTCTTCCTCTGAAGAGGATGAAGATATTATTGAAGAGCAAGTTGCTGAGTACCTTGGAGCAATCATGAAGCTGAATGCCAAGTTATTTGGTAATGAGACTTGGAAGGATGAACTACCCTTGCTCACCAATGAACTGAATACCTTGGATAGGCAGAAATTACCTCATAAGAAACTAGATCCCGGAAAATTCTTAATACCCTGTACCATAGGCACCATGACCTTTGAGAAGGCTCTGTATGACCTGGGGTCAAGTATAAACCTCATGCCCTTCTCTGTAATGGAGAAGCTAGGGATCCTTGAGGTGCAAGTTGCAAGAATCTCACTAGAGATGGCAGACAATTCAAGGAAACAGGCTTATGGACTTGTAGAGGATATCTTGGTAAAGGTTAAAGGCCTTTACATCCCTACTGACTTCATAATCATGGACACTGAGAAGAGTATGGATGAATCTATCATCCTTGGCAGACCCTTCCTAGCCACAGCAAAAGCTGTGATTGATGTTGACAGAGGAGAGTTGGTCCTTCAAGTGAATGAGGACTACCTTGTGTTTAAGGCTCAAGGATTGATAAAACCCATTTGTAGGGTTTATCTTGTGCTTGATTTAGGGGATTTTATGACCTTTCACTCATATTTATTCAATGAAATAGCATGGTTTCATTATTGTCTCCTAATTTGTGCTTAAGTGTGAAAACATGCTTTCTAGGTCTTAAAATAGCTAAATTCAATTTATCTTGATTCCATTAGATGTCTTGATATGTTTGTCAAGTGATTTCAGATTTAGGAGGCAAAGATTGGATCAAGGGAATGAAGGAAAAGCATGTAAAAATGGAGAACTCATGAAGAAATGAAGGAATAGCAAAAGCTGTCAAGCCGACCTCTTCGCGCTTAATCGGCCATAACTTGAGCTACAGAGGTCCAAATGATGCGGTTCTAGTTGTGTTGGAAAGCTAACATCTAGAGCTTCGAAAAAATATAAGATTTGCCATAGTTGCATTGCGGATAGGGGCACGCACGTGCATGGTATGCGTACGCGCCAATGGGTGCACATGTCACTTAGTCAAACACGTGGCCAGCGATTTTAGAAGCCTTGTGGGCCCAATCCAACTCATTTTTGATGCTATTTAAGCTAAGGATTGAAGGGGAATTAACATACTTTTGATCATTAGTTTAGTTTAGATTAGTTTTGGAGGGAAAGTTAGTTTTAGAGAGAGAAGCTCTCACTTCTCTCTAGGATTATAATTAGGATTAGGTTTAGTTCAATATTCTAGATCTAGGTTTCAATTCATGCTTTCTTCTTCTTCTACCTCTCAATTCTATGTTGTTACATTCATGATTCCTCTATTCTTTTGTTATAATTTCCTTTATGTTGCTTCTATATTTTGTTGTAGATATACTCTTGTTCCTTCCATTTTCTTTCAATTCAATATGAGGTAATTCATAATAATTGTGTTTCCTTTGATTATTGTTGTTGATTTCTTACATTCTATTGTTGTTAGATTCTATTTTTGTTATCAATTTACTATGCTTCTTTTTTTGCCTTCCAAGTGTTTGATGAAATGCTTGGTTGGATTTTATCATAGAATTTTCTCCTCTTGGCTTTGGTAGAGTAATTTGTGACGCTTGAGTTATCTAATTCCTTTATAGATTGATAATTAGACGTTGCTAATTGATTTCGATACCACTAAAGCTAGTCTTTCCCTTGGGAGTTGGCTAGGACTTGTGGAATTAATTTGATTCATCCACTTGACTTTCCTCCATGATTAGAGGTTAACTAAGTGGTAGCAATGGACAATTGTGGTCACAATTGAGGAGGATAACTAGGATAGGACTTCTAGTTCTCATATCTTGCCAAGAGCTTTCTTAGTTGTTAGTTTATTTCTTTTGCAATTTACATTCCTTGTTCCTTAACTCAAAACCTCCAAACATACCTTATAACAAATAACAAGATACTTTGTTGCAATTCCTAGGGAGAACGACCCGAGGTTTGAATACTTCGGTTTATAGATTTTAGGGGTTTGTACTTGTGACAAACAATCTTTTGTATGAAAGGATTATTGATTGGTTTAGAAACTATACTTGCAACGAGAATCAATTGTGAATTCTAAACCACACAAAAGTCCAATCATCAAAATAGCACCGTTGCTGGGGAGTTGCAATGGTGTTATGTTATTGGTTATTGTATATATGTGAATATTGTGAATAGCTTGTCTTTTACTTGTTTACTAGTTTTTGTTAGTTTTATTTTTTTCTTCCACTATGAACTCTCACTTTAGCTACGAGTTTATTTCTCATTATGTTGTAGGAAATGTGGAATTTAATGACAACATGTACCAAGGATGGAACACTTCAAGATGGAAGGATCCTCAAGGAATTGATCACTCCTATGGGCAACAACCTCCGGATACTTATAGGTATAACCACCATCCTAATGCATGTCAATTTGATAGCTATCGTGAAACTTTATGTGAAAATCAACTACCACCATCATATGCCTATGACCCTTATCCTCAACATGAACCTCAACCATACTCACAAGCCTTTCCATACCAAGCACCTTCCTATGATCCATATCCATCACATGACCAATCACCCATACCATATTCTTATGACCATTATGAGCAAGAACTTTTAGAACCACCACAACCCTATCAAGATTACCACCAAGAACCACCTCAATGCACACCATCTCCATACCCTTACCAAGAAGAACCACCTTCCTACTATGAACCCTCTCTCCAAAATAATAAACCCTCTTATCCATCCCAAGCCCCAATAGATGATTCTCTCACCTTGCTACTTCAAGGACAAGCAGATATGCAAAGGAACACCCTAGAGTTTGTGACTAACTTGACCAAGGTAGTGCATACTTTAGCCTACCAATGCTTGAACACTCAAGGTACTTCCATAGCCACATGTGAAGAATTAATTGAAGAGCATAGCATGAAGGAGAGATTGAAAATTTCGGTGAAAAATGAGGGATGCCACTTTGTGTTGGAACAATTGGAGAAGCCTATGGTTATTGAAGAAAAGGAAGAAGTGGTTGAAGATTTAGGAGATGTTGAAAGTCCATGGGAATGTAGCATTATGGAGCACTCTTCCAAGAAGCTTGATATTGATGTTGATGAGGGTGCGCAACCTCCAAGGCATACCATCGTTGGAGACTTGGAAGAGGCTTATCAAGAGATGGATTCAATCATGGATGAATTTCTCTCTACAATAGAATCTTCTCCCATTGGATATGGAGTTGAAACTATAGAAGAATGTGCACAACCTCCCATACCCTTGGTGAGCAATGAGAAAGAGAGCGAATCGGAAGAAAGCTACCAAAGGGAAAAAGTTGAATTGTTGCATATCGAAATTGAAGAATATGAAGAGGTTGATCAAGAGATGAATTCATTCATCAATGAATTCCTATCCAAAATTGAATCACCTCCCATTGGGCAAGAAATCGAAGTTCTTGAAGACAACACCAAACCAAGTGATAAAAGGGAAAAGGTTGAAATTGAGGAAGCTCGCAAATAGGTGGAAATACACAAAGAAGAGCACAAGGAAGTAGACCTTGCATTGTCTAAGTGTGGGGAGGTCTCCCTTCCCAAGTCACCATCCAACACAACATTCAAAAGGGTAACATTCTTATCCCTAAGCTTTACTTTCTCACTTGAATATGGATTGATTGAAAATGATGGTCAACTTAGAGCTCTTTGTGGAGTTAAAAGTAGAAGAGAGTTGTGTAGTGGTTGGAAACATCATTCTAAGCTCATGACGGTTGCAAGCTCAAAATTCAAGAGTAATGGTTGATGTGGAACCAAATTGCATGGGTCTAGGAAGTTGTTTGGAAGCTTCTTTGAGAATTCTAAAGTCATGCCACCCGGATGGACTAATAATGATCAACTTCAGGACGGGTGTGAAAATAAAGTGTGGGATCCCGGATGACACAAAGAAAATCAAATTTGGGAGCTCATAGCTTGTGCGGAACTCCATCAAAGCTTGAAGATGTTAACTTTGAAGAATGGAGCTTATTGGAGATTCAAGCATTGGTGGATGTTCAAAGATAGCTTCAAGCACAAGCCTCCTTGATAAGAAGCTCCCCATAAGTCCAACTTAAGGACAATAAATAAAAGTGCTAGGTGGGAGACACCCCACCATGGTAAACTCTTTCTATTCTCTTGTAGTTTTGATTAATAAGTGATTTGAGTTACCATTATAGATAGTTTTCTTTCCATATATTTGTTTCAATAAATTGGGTGTGGGTTGCTTGTGGAGCAAACTCTTTTGCTTGTATTTGAATATTTTCAAAAAGCCAAAAAGATTTTTGTTATTTTTTATTTTTTGAGTTAATTTTGAGCTGTAGGTAGTGTTAGAAGGGTTTTAAGCTATTTTCGCCTTTTCTAAAAAAAAAAAAAAGAAAGTCAAGGACACATACGTACGCTGTGCGCGTGCGCGTCCATACGCATATTCAGGCGCATACTTTTTCCAGAAAGTTGGGCCAATCTCGCGCAAAAGCTGGGCCAATTGCACAATTGTGTGTACGCGTGCGTGCACTGCGCGCTTATGCGTCGATGTCCTTATTTTGCATATGCGCGCGCCTGCGCACATGCCGCGTGCGCGCCAATTCGCTAAAGTGGTTCCCAGGCCAATGACCCGAGAGTTATGCCAGATCTGGGCCAGCATTAAGCGTTTGGCCCAACCTCACCCACGCGTGCGCGCACCTGGCACGTACACACCCTTCGGCCAAAATGCACATCGGCGCGTAAGCGTGGATGACGCGTCTGCGCCGGTAAAAAAAAGAGTTTTTTTTCCTCATCTTCCATTTTCTTTTGTTTATCGCATTCGCATACTTCCCTTCTTTGCATTTTCATTTTATTTTTATAGCCTATTTTTACTTTATTTTTTTTCCGAGTTTCTTATTTTAGTAATGGTATTGTATTCTCTTACTCAATTATTGAGAATTTCTTGCATTATTTTGGTGCTTCGTGACCTGTTTGATATTGATGGGTGATGACAACTTTTAAATCAATGCTTCATCTTTTATGTCCTTCATGAGCCACTTTTTCTTATTTGAACTTGATGCTCAATATGTTCTTTATGCTTTCATTTTACTCTTGGATCAAGTATTAGTTGATATGCCCTTAGCCTATATTATTTTCTCACTCACATGTTGTAGCTACCATGTAGTGAGAACATTACCCTTATTTGGCATTAGACCCCGCCTATGTTCTCTTTGCTTTGATATCTTTGTTATAGGCTTAATTTTCTTTCTTTTTCTCTTCCTTTAGGTTGGCCACCAAGAAAGGAGGAAAAGAAAAAGCTTCGAAATGGAGAAACGAACAAGTTATCCGCACAACCTTTCGAAGAAGCTCATCAATTGTAGCAACCCATCCACCTTGCTCTTCTTTGCATGCACCGCAGACGGTGCAATCTTCAAGTGTGGGGAGGTCGTCCGACCGATCTCCGTGGGTAACAATTTTCCAACACCAATTCTTAGTTTTCTTTATTAGATTTGCATTGCATGTTAGGTTGCATGTTAGTTAGAATTTATACATACTTTTCCACTTCTTTTTATGATTAGGACTACTTGGTTATGGTGATGATTTCTTTTTCAAGAAGATTGTTTTAGGGCACCCTACCAAATTGAAAAAATTTTGTGTTGAACTTGCTTGAAAAAATTTATTTTGGAACATGGTTTTTGAGCTAAGAACACAAGCTTGTGAGTTTTGAGCCTAATTGTGTGGTTACATCTTATAACCACTTATTTTTTCCTTCTTGTGTGCAATTGTTCTCTTTCTATGATTGCAATATTTGATTTTTTTGATTCTTTATGTCCATTATTTTGTGTATTCATGCATTTATATGATTGAGGCCATCATTTCATTTAGCTCACTTACCCTAATAGCCTTACCTTTTACCTTCCATTGTTAGCCAATTTGAGCCTACGATTAACCCACTTGTTCATAATTTTAGCACATTACAAGCCTTAAAGTAGAAAATAATAAAAGTCCTTAATTTGGATCTTTGATTAGCTTAGGCTAGTGTGTGTGTGTGTCATTTAAGCGTGGGAAATCTTGGGAATTGGGTACATGCTCATGTGTAATGAATGTAAAACCTTATGCATTGATGATCTTGTATATAAAAAGAAAAATGAGAAAAAGGAAAAGGAAAAGAAAAAAAAAACAATATGGAAAAGAAAAGAAAAAATACAAAAAGAAAGAAATAAAAGGGGACAAAATGCCCCAAAGCAAAGCTCAATAAGGGTCAATGCATAAGTGTTGTGAAATGAAAAGGAATACATGAGTATGTGAAAAAGTGAGAAAAATGGGTAGTTAGGTTAGCTTTGAAATTGTATAGGATGTCATAAGTTAGGTGGGAAGTTTAAGCTCATCAAAGATTCAAATTTCAAGCTCACTTGACCAAATATGCATCCTTACCTTGACCCTAGCCCCATTACAACCTAAAGAAAAGACCTCATGATACTTGTATGGATGCATGAAATATACGTTGATTGTTAGAAGAAAAACAAATCTTAGAAAGCATGATTAGGGGAGAATTGAGAGAATCGACCCTACACACTTGAGCGACTAGAGTGCAAACACTTCCGGTGAGGGTTCGATGCTCAATTCCTTGATTCCCGGCTTTCATGAGCGTTCTTCTTGTAAGTCTTCTTGAACTTCATTTTGATATTTAAATTGGTAGGATTCATGAGTCTTCATGGGACATTAGCCCTACTTGTGCATGTATGTCTTGGAGATTGATTTATTTTTAACTAAGTAGGTAGAATCATTTTGCATTTAGTTGCATTCATATAGTTTAGGTTGCATTTAGATTAGTTCACATTGAATAAATGTTGATACCCTTTGCTTTCTCTTGGTTTAAGAATGAGGACATGCTTGGTTTAAGTGTGGGGAGGTTGATAAATCCTATTTGTAGGGTTTATCTTGTGCTTTCACCCACATTTATTCAATGAAATAGCATGGTTTCATGATTGTCTCCCAATTTGTGCTTAAGTGTGAAAACATGCTTTCTAGGTCTTAAAATAGCTAAATTCAATTTATCTTGATTCCATTAGATGCCTTGATATGTTTGTCAAGTGATTTCAGATTTAGGAGGCAAAGATTGGATCAAGGGAATGAAGGAAAAGCATGTAAAAATGGAGAACTCATGAAGAAATGAAGGAATAGCAAAAGCTGTCAAGCCGACCTCTTCGCACTTAATCGGTCATAACTTGAGCTACAGAGGTCCAAATGATGCGGTTCTAGTTGTGTTGAGAAGCTAACATCTAGGGCTTCGAAACGATATAAGATTTGCCATAGTTGCATTGCGGATAGGGGCGCGCACGTGTATGGTATGCGTCCGCGCCAATGGGTGCACATGTCACTTAGTCAAACACATGGCCAGCGATTTTAGAAGCCTTGTGGGCCCAATCCAACTCATTTCTGATGCTATTTAAGCTAAGGATTGAAGGGGAATTAACATACTTTTGATCATTAGTTTAGCTTAGATTAGTTTTAGAGGGAAAGTTAGTTTTAGAGAGAGAAGCTCTCATTTCTCTCTAGGATTAGAATTAGGATTAGGTTTAGTTCAATAATCTAGATCTAGGTTTCAATTCATGCTTTCTTCTTCTTCTACCTCTCAATTCTATGTTGTTACATTCATGATTCCTCTATTTTTTTGTTGCAATTTCCTTTATGTTGCTTCTATATTTTGTTGTTGATCTACTCTTGTTCCTTCCATTTTCTTTCAATTCAAAATGAGGTAATTCATAATAATTGTGTTTCCTTTGATTGTTGTTGTTGATTTCTTACATTCTATTGTTGTTAGATTCTATTTTTGTTATCAATTTACTATGCTTCCTTTTTTGCCTTCCAAGTGTTTGATGAAATGCTTGGTTGGATTTTAGCATAGAATTTTCTCCTCTTGGCTTTGGTAGAGTAATTAGTGACGCTTGAGTTATCTAATTCCTTTGTAGATTGATAATTAGACGTTGCTAATTGATTTAGATACCACTAAAGCTAGTCTTTCCCTTGGGAGTTGGCTAGGACTTGTGGAATCAATTTGATTCATCCACTTGACTTTCCTCCATGATTAGAGGTTAACTAAGTGGTAGCAATGGACAATTGTGCTCACAATTGAGGAGGATAAATAGGATAGGACTTCTAGTTCTCATATCTTGCCAAGAGCTTTCTAGTTGTTAGTTTATTTCTTTTGCAATTTACATTCCTTGTTCCTTAACTCAAAACCCCCCAAACATTCCTTATAACCGATAACAAGACACTTTGTTGTAATTCCTAGGGAGAACGACCCAAGGTTTGAATACTTTGGTTTATAGATTTTAGGGGTTTGTACTTGTGACAAATAATCTTTTGTAAGAAAGGATTATTGATTGGTTTAGAAACTATACTTGCAACGAGAATCAATTGTGAATTCTAAACCACACAAAAGTCCAATCATCAAGGATCTCCCTCGTAACCATGGAGATGAAGCATGAAAAGCTTCTCTCAATGCAGAGTCAAACAGAGCTCCCACATTCAAACTCTAAGTTTGGTGTTGAGAGGCCATCATCATGCTCTGAGTATCTATGAGGCTCCATGAGAGCCCACTGTCAAGCTATTGACATTAAAGATGCACTTGTTGGGAGGCAACCCAATCTTTACTTATCTATGTTAAATTTCTATTTTCTATTGTTATTTTATGTTTTCTTTAGGTTGATGATCATGAGAAGTCAAAAAAACAACTAAAAAAAATCAAAAATAGAATGAAAAATAGCACACCCTGGAGGATGATCTTACTGGCGTTTAAACGCCAGTAAAGGTAGCAGAATGGGCGTTAAACACCCAGTCTGGCACCATTCTGCGCATTTAACACCAGAAAAGGGCACCAGACTGGCGTTTAATGCCAGAAAAGGGCCCCAGACTAGCGTTTAACGCCAGAAAAGGGCACAAAGCTGGCATTTAAACACCAGAAAGGGAAGAAAAGCTGGCGTTAAACGCCAGAATTGGGCAGCAACCTGGTGTTTAACGCTAGGATTGGCACTCCAAGGGGTGTTTACACGCCAACATGGTGTAGGGATGAGAAATCCTTGACACCTCAAGATCTGTGGACCCCACAGGATCCCCACCTACCTTAATTCTCTCTCTCTCTTCTTCACACCTTTCCATAACAGCCTTTTCCAAATACCCCTCACCAATCACCTCCATTCCTCTTCCCTATCACCTCTTCACCAATCACCTTCACCCACCCTTCCCCAAAAACCCCACTCACCTCACAATTCAAATTCAAATACTTTCCCTCCAAAATCCAACCCCTAATACGCGAACCCTACCCCTCTCTCCACTCCTATATAAACCCCTCATCCCTCCTTCATTTTCACACATCATAAACACTTCTTTCCCCCCTTGGCCGAACCACTCACACCTCTCCATCTCCTCCATTTTCCTCTTCATCTACTCTCTTCTTTCTTCTTTTGCTCGAGGACGAGCAAACCTTCTAAGTTTGGTGTGGTAAAAGCGTTTCTTTTTGTTTTTCCATAACCATTTATGGCACCTAAGGCCAGAGAAACCTCTAGAAAGAGGAAAGGGAAGGCAATTGCTTCCACCTCCGAGTCATGGGAGATGGAGAGATTTATCTCAAAGGTCCATCAAGACCACTTCTATAAAAAGTTGTGGCCAAGAAGAAGGTGATCCCTGAGGTCCCTTTCAAGCTCAAAAAGAGTGAATATCCGGAGATCCGACATGAGATTCGAAGAAAAGGTTGGGAAATTCTCACCAACCCCATTCAACAAGTCGAGATCTTAATGGTTCAAGAGTTCTATGCTAATGCATGGATCACCAAAAACCATGATCAAAGTGTGAACCCGGACCCAAAGAATTGGCTTACAATGGTCCGGGAAAAATACTTAGATTTCAATCCGAAAAATGTAAGGTTGGCATTAAACTTGCTAATGATGCAAGGAGATGCACGCCCCTACACTAGAAGGGTCAATTTTGATCAAAGGTTGGACCAAGTCCTTATGGACATTTGTGTGGAAGGCGGTCAATGGAAGAGAGATTCAAGAGGGAAGCCGGTTCAATTAAGAAGGCTTGACCTCAAGCCAGTGGCTAGGGAATGGTTGGAGTTCATTCAATGCTCAATTATTCCTACTAGTAACCGGTCTGAAGTTATTATAGACCGGGCTATCATGATCCATAGCATCATGAATGGAGAGAAAGTAGAAGTTCATGAGGTTATATCCCTAGAACTCTACAAGGTGGCGGACAAGTCCTCTACTTTGGCAAGGTTAGCCTTCCCTCATCTCATTTGTCACCTCTGCAATTCAGCTGGAATTGACATAGAGGAAGACATCCTCATTGATGAGGAGAAGCCCATCACTAAGAAAAGGATGGAGCAAGCAAGAGAGCCCACTCATGGACCTCAACAAGAGCATGAGGAAATTCCTCATCATGAAATCCCTGAGATGCCTCAAGGGATGCACTTTCCTCCATAAAACTATTGGGAGCAAATTAACACCTCCCTAGGAGAATTAAGTTCCAACATAGGACAACTAAGGGTGGAGCACCAAGAGCATTCCATCCTCCTTCATGAAATTAGAGAAGACCAAAGAGTCATGAGGGAGGAGCAACAAAGGCAAGGAAGAGACATTGAGGAGCTCAAGCACTCCATAAGATCTTCAAGAGGAAGAACAAGCCGCCATCAGTAAGGTGGACCCGTTCTTTAACTTCTTTGTTCTTATTTTTCTGTTTTTCGAAAATTATGCTTTATGTTTTATCTATGTTTGTGTCTTTATTACATGATCATTAGTGTCTAAGTGTCTATGCCTTAAAGCTATGAATGTCCTATGAATCCATCACCTTTCTTGAATGAAAAATGTTTTTAATTGCAAAAGAACAAGAAGTACATGAATTTCGAATTTTAAAATAGTTTAATTATTTTGATGTGGTGGCAATACTTTTTGTTTTCTGAATGAATGCATGAACAATGCATATTTTTGATAGTGAAGTTTATGAATGTTAAATTTGTTGGCTCTTGAAATAATGATGAAAAAGGAGAAATGTTATTGATAATCTGAAAAATCATAAAATTGATTCTTGAAGCAAGAAAAAGCAGTGAATACAAAGCTTGCGAAAAAAATTAAAAAAAATTGGAAAAAAATAAAAGAAAAAGAAAGAAAAAGACAAAGCAAGCAAAAAAAGCTAGAAACCCTTTAAACTAAAAGGCAAGGGTAAAAAGGATCCAAGGCTTTGCGCATTAATGGATAGGAGGGCCCAAAGGAATAACATCCTGGCCTAAGCGGCTAAACTAAGTTGTCCCTAACCATGTGCTTGTGGCGTGAAGGTGTCAAGTGAAAAGCTTGAGACTGAGTGGTTAAAATCATGGTCCAAAGCAAAAAGAGTGTGCTTAAGAGCTCTGGACACCTTTAAGTGGGGACTCTAGCAAAGCTGAGTCACAATCTGAAAAGGTTCACCCAGTTATGTGTCTGTGGCATTTATGTATCCGGTGGTAATATTGGAAAACAAAATGCTTAGGGTCACGGCCAAGACTCATAAAGTAGCTGTGTTCAAGAATCAATATACTGAACTAGGAGAATCAATAACACTATCTGAATTCTGAGTTCTTATAGATGCCAATCATTCTGAACTTCAAAGGATAAAGTGAGATGCCAAAACTGTTTAGAAGGAAAAAGCTAAGAGCCCCGCTCATCTAATTAAGACTGATCTTCATAGATATTTTTGGAATTTATTGTATATTCTCTTCTTTTTATCCTACTTTGTTTTTAGTTGCTTGGGGACAAGCAACAATTTAACTTTGGTGTTGTGATGAGCGGATAATTTATACGCTTTTTGGCACTATTTTTTGGTAGTTTTTAGTATGTTTTAGTTACTTTTTATTATATTTTTATTATTTTTTAAATAAAAATCACATTTCTGGACTTTACTATGAGTTTGTATGTTTTTCTGTGATTTCAGATATTTTTTAGCTGAAATTGAGGGACCTGAGCAAAAATCTGATTCAGAGGTTGAAAAAGGACTGCAGATGCTGTTGAATTCTGACCTCCCTGCATTCGAAGTAGATTTTCTAGAGCTACAAAAGCCCAATTGGCGTGCTCTCAATTGCGTTGAAAAGTAGACATCCTGGTCTCTCCAGCAATATATAATAGTCCATACTTTGCCCGAGTTTTGATAACGCAAACTGGAGTTTAAACGCCAACTTTCTACCCTATTCTGGCGTAAACGCCAGAACTGGCATAAAAGCTGGAGTTAATCGCCCAAACTGGCACCAAAGCTGGTGTTTAACTCCAAGAAAAGCCTCTACATGTGAAAGCTTCAATGCTCAGCCCAAGCACACACCAAGTGGGCCCGGAAGTGGATTTCTGCCTCATTTACTTATTTCTGTAAACGCTAGGCTACTAGTTCATTATAAATAGAACTTTTTACTATTGTATTTTCATCTCTGGAACACATTATGTAACTTTTATGTTCTGAGACCTCCATGGGAGGTTGGCCACTCGGCCATGTCTACCCTATTTTCACTTATGTATTTTCAACGGCGAAGTTTCTACACTCCAAAGATTAAGGTGTGGAGCTCTACTGTTCTTCATGAATTAATGCAATTACTATAGTTTTCTATTCAATTCAAGCTTATTCTTATTCTAAGATATCCATTCGCACTTCAACTTGATGAATGTGATGATTATGTGACACTCATCACCATTCTCACTTATGAACGCGTGCCTGACAACCACTTCTGTTCTACATGAAAATGAGCTTGAATGCATATCTTTTAGCCTCCTGGTTCACGATGCATGGTTGCGTCTCCTGACAATAGAGCCTTCCATTTCATGAGATCAGAGTCTTCGTGGTATAAGCTAGAATCAATTGGCAGCATTCTTGAGATTCGGAAAGTCTAAACCTTGTCTGTGGTATTTCGAGTAGGATCTGGGATGGAATGACTGTGACGAGCTTCAAACTCGTGAGTGTTAGGCGTAGTGACAGACGTAAAAAGATCAATGGATCCTATTCTAACATGAGTGAGAACCGACAGATGATTAGCCATGCGGTGGCAGCGCATTTGGACCATTTTCACTGAGAAGACGGACGGTAGCCATTGACAACGGTGATCCCCCAACATACAGCTTGCCATGGAAAGGAGTATGAATGATTGGATGAAGGCAGTAGGAAAGCGGAGGTTTAGAAGGAATAAAGCATCTTCATACGCTTATCTGAAATCCCACCAATGAATTACATAAGTATTTCTATCTTATTTTCTATTTTAATTATATTTTAATTATTAAAACCTCATGAACATTTGAATTCGCCTGACTGAGATCTACAAGGATGACCATAGCTTGCTTCAAGCCGACAATCTCTGTGGGATCGACCCTTACTCACGTAAGGTATTACTTGGACGACCCAGTACACTTGCTGGTCAGCTGCACGGAGTTGTGTAAAAAGTGTGCGATCACGATTTCGTGTACCAAGGGTAAATGATGAGAAGATCACTCTAAATGTCTTCCAAGAAATACAGCATACTGTTGAAGAGAAAAGCTGCATGAGGGTTGAAGAAGAAGATTTACATTGGAAAGAAAAACCCAATAAAGCACTTATCAGCTCACCTCCGAAGCAAAAGACAAACAATGGAGAAGAACAAAAAGGAAAGGAAGATGTAAAGAATGAGAAGAGAAGGTAGGAAGAAAGTGAGGAGTTGATCATAAGGAAGACAGACCCTGATATAAAGCCTGCTATAAAGACAGAAGAACCACCAAAGAAAGGAAAGAAGAGCAAGAAAAGGGTTCCAAAAAGGGTGGAGAAACAAAAGAATCCCAACTGAAGGGTTCTCAAAAGGAGACAAAGTGCAACTGATATACCAACAGTTGGAGACAAGCCCACACACTGATGATTATTACACTGTCAATAAGATACTCTCATTGGAGCATATAGAGATTGATCATCAAGGCACAGGAAGAAGGCTCATAGTGAGAGGAGACAAGCTGAGGCACCATAATCATCAGCTACCCTAACAAGGACCCAATGTCAAGCTAGTGACAATAAAAGAGCGCTCCATGGGAGGCAGCCCATGATTTAATATTCTTGCTTTTGTTTTAATTTTAATAATTAATGGTTCTTCTAGCATAAACTTGAGCTCTCATGAGCAGATTTGATAAATGCACACATCATTTTGAAGCATATGTTTGATTCCTAAGTTTGGTGTGCCTAAAGGCGCTTTAAAATAGCTTTTCAAGCATACTGATCATATAACCATTTTAGGATATATACTCATTTATTCCATTGAAGTATATAGCCAAACATTAAGTTTGGTGTCTACATATGCTATGAATTTCAAAAAAATCACTTTTGCTTAAAGCCTCAAATTCATGAATAGATAAACCATATATTGCATCATTTTATAAGTTTATTGCATTAAGGTAGAAAATAAAATGTTTCTTATAATGAATATACTAATTATGATAGACATTCATTAGGTTTCACATGAATCACTTAGCAGAAAATAAGTTTGGTGTTCACCAAAATTTTGTTCAATTCCTAAGGGGCATTGTTGGTTTTTCATATATAGGAGGGCTTGTTGCTTGGAACACTTCTTCCAATTCTTCATCCACAATACGCCTCAGAGGTTGCACATCCTCCTCAACATTGCTTTCTAATCCAATGGAAGAAGGCTCAACAAGATCATCAAGGGGATTGATCAATGTGGACAAAAAATCACTAATGATGGAATCCACTTCTTGATCAATATCTCTCAACTCTCTATTCACTTCCTTAACATTACTCTCCTCCATAACCTTCTTTCCAAACTCCTTGGAAGAAGGCTCTTCAACTTGAGATTCCTCTATGTACTCAACATATCCTAAGTACCCAACCACTACTTCCTTTTGTTCGATAATCTCTACCTCCTCCTCTTGTTGTACTTCTTGCTCTAACTCCTTTTCTTCACCTTGGAGCTTCAAATCCACTCCCTCACTAAGCTCCTTGGTTGTTTCTCCACATTCAACAATGGGAGTACTTGGGATGTATGAGCATAGGTGGGAGGTTATGTGGCTCACGGCTTCTACCATGATAACCATCTTGGCTTCCATCTTCTTAAACTCCTTTTCTGTCCCTTCTTGTTACCTTAGGATATGAGATTCAAGATCTCTTAGTTCTTACGTGAGGGCTTCATTGGGGGGCGGTGGTGGAAGAAAAAGTTCATCAATCGAGGGAAAGGTGTTGTTGTTGGAAGGTGGTTCATATTGGTGAGAGTCTTGAGGTGATGTACATGGAATTTGTGGCTCTTGGAAGTATCGGTGTTGGAATGGTGGTGGTTCTAATGATGGTTCATATGGTGGTTGGTATGATGGGTATGGGTTGGGGTTATATGGAGGTGAACGGTGGTATGAGGCTTGTGAGTATAGTTGTTAAGGACTATGTTGGGGAGGAGGTTCATATGTATGTGGTGGTTCTGGTTGACAATCACAATAGGGGTCATCACATACATTAGATTGGTATACATTAGGATTAGGAGTATACCCATAAGAATCCGAAGAGTGGTTATGTCGGGGTGGTGCTTGAATGGGTCGGATGGAATGAAATGCCTTTTGGTCCTTGCGCATCTCCGTGAGGAGAGTAGTCATATCCCCAAGCACTCTTGTCAAACTTTGATTTCCAAGTCCTTGATGCATGCTATCATTAAAGCTTCCATCTCCTACAACATAGTTTGAACTAAACTCATGGCCAAAGTGATGAGAGTTCATGGTGATAAGAGAAAATAAAAACAAAAGCTAACTAGAAACAAAGAAACCAAATCCTAAAACTAGCAAAAACTAGCAAACAAACCAAAAATCAAGCTATTCACAATATATACAATAGCCAATAACATAGCACCATTGTAAATCCCCGGAAACGGCGCCATTTTGATGAGTGGATTCTCGTACGGTTTAGAATTTCACAAATGAATTCTCGTTGCAAGTATAGTTCTAAACCAACAAAGAATCCTCTGGGTCGTCTCACAAGGAATTGCAATGAAGTAGTCAATTATTGGCTATGAAGGGACAATGGGTTTGATTGATAAAGGGCAAGAAAATAAATGGACAAGAAAGTAGATGGCAAGAAAAATAAATCAAGTAAGCACTTTAAAGAAAGCAATTAAAAGAGAGACATTCATGGCAAGGATCAAGAATGTAGGCTTTCTATCCTAATCATACAATGATTAATTCATCCTATTTAGTCAACTCTGGCAAATGGAAGAAGGTATCATGTTATCTTCACATAGGGAGAACGTTAAACAAGACTAATCAATCATATCAAAATAATAAACAAGAATTTATCTTATTACGTCATCCCCGGCGATGGAGGAAGGTATCATGTTATCCTCATGCTCGAAGAAAGTCTAATAAGACTAGCTAATCTCAATCCAAAAGTCCTAATAACCTACTACTTAAATTAGCAAGAGATTAGTGTCAATGGAAATAATATTAGCTAACAACTCTAGGTCACTAACATGAGTTGGGTATTCATGACTCAAGATCACCTAATTACTCTTTCCAAGCCAAGAATGCTCAAGATCTACTCTAACATCCTTCCAAACATTTTGTCAAACACTTGGAAGGCATACAAGGAAAGCATAATAAATTGCAAGAAATAGTAAAATCAACAACTCAAATCATCAATAAAAGAACATCAAACATTAAATTGCATTAAAGGAGATTCAAATCCAACATGAGCATTCATAAACATAAAAGAGACATGCAAGTAAAATTGACACTACAAACCATGAGAATGAAAGTGTAGAAGCAAGAATTCATAAGGGAAACAAGATGAAAACATGAAATCAATTCAAGATCTAAGAGAAATTAACCTAACCCTAACCTAATTCTAGAGAGAAGAGGGAGCTTCTCTCTCTAGAAAACTAACTAAAGGCTCATCATGACTAACTAAGTGCTCCTCCTTTGCTCCATCTTCAATTCTGCATGAAATACCCTCAGAAACAAGTTCAAATTGGGCCTGGGTAGCTCAGAAATTGCCCCCAGCGTTTTGCCTTTAAGTGAGTCACGTGCGAGCATCGACGCGTACGCGTGGGTCACACGTGCGCGTCGCTTGGCAAAATTCCTATCCACGCGTACGCGTCATGTGAAACGGTCCAAGATTCATAAAAAGTGGCACCCCAAACTTGGGAGTTCATAGATGGTATAAAGTCCCATGCAAAGGAAGTAAGGCTAGGATTTGGAACTTTCACAAGCAATTGAAGCCTTGGCCAATCAAAGGAGACCATCATTCACAATAAGACAATGGATGGATGAATAGAGTTTGGGACCCGGAATAAACATCAACAATCAACAATTTTGGGGGTTTTACTACTTGTTTGAAATTTCTTGATAGCTTGGTGCACATAAATTGGGATTCTAGAGACTATTCGAAGTCCAAGCATTGGTAGGGATTCAAGGAGGAATTCAAGCATAAGCCACCTTGAAAAGAGCCTCATCAATCGTTGGTGCACGAAATTAAAACTCACACAACTGAACTGGCAAGTGCACTGGGTCGTCCAAGTAATAGCTCAGGTGAGTGAGGGTCGATCCCACAAGGATTGTTGGATTGAGCAATCAGTGTTTATCCTATAGATCTTAGTCAGGCGAATAGAAAGGTAGTTGTTGTTGTTGTAGGCGTATAAACAAAACAATAAAGAAGCAATAAAGAATTGAAGAAGAAACAATAATAAGAAATCGGTTAAGGCCACAGAGATGCTTATTCTTCTGGATTAATATTTCTTACTGACTACTTTAACAATGGATGATTCATTCAATGGCAAGGCTGTAAGTGATTAAAGCTAGGCCATTGGTTATTAATCTCCTCTTATCCAAATTAAATGTCAGGGTTAGTGGCTATTCAATCTGGACAAGGGTGAAGCTCACGCAATTCAATCTCTGGTGATCCTACTCAAAATGCCACAGACAAGGTCGGATCTTCCGGATCGGAGAATGAAGCTCTATGGTTCTAGCCTTAGTGCCACAGAAACCTCAATTACCCATGACTAACAAGATTTTATATCACATATCACAATTAGCCCAGATACTCTATTAGAATCTGTGATGCATTCTCAAGCTGTAGCTCAATACTATCCTGCCATGGACTTGCAAAAACTCATGTAGAATAAAGGGACATACGCCAGTTCCACCCCAGATTCATAAGGATGAAGAACGAAAATGCATCATAGAATAAAATCAAACATATATTAGAGTAGAAAAGTAATGATATTAATCCATAGGAATGAGCAGAGCTCCTATCCTTAACCTAGGAGGTTTAGTAGCTCATAGTTTACAGAAATTCCATGAAAAACGTGTAAAGTGTCTGTGCTTCTTCTCTCTTGGGAGGCATAGTCCACAGGAGGAAGGAAGCCCCTTATTTATAATAAGAACTCCAAGACTAAACCTAAAAGATATTGTTTTAAATTACAAAAAGGAAATAAAATAAGCTAAGAAGTGCTAAAATCCACTTTGGGGCCCACTTGGTGAGTGTTTGGGCGGAGCTTGGCGTCTAACTTAGTTGAGTGGGCATTGAACGCCCACTAGGGAGTATCCATGCTGCTTCCTTACTCGCTTTGTAGCGTTGAACGCCAGTTTGGGCATTCAACTTGGGAGGTTGGTCTTGTTTGGGCGTTGAATGCTAGAAAGGGGGTAATTTAGGTGTTCAATGCCCGTTTTGGGCAGTCCAATCCAGAGAAAGGTATAGACCATTATATATTTCTGGAAAGCCCTGGAAGTTAGTTTTCTAAAATCGTTGAGAGCGAGTTAATTGGACCTCTGTAGCTCTAGAAATACTCATCTAAATGCACGGAGGTCAGGGTCTGACAGTATCTGCTATCCTTTTTGTGTCTCTGAATCAGACTTTGCCAAAACTTGCCAAATTTACCCAAAAATTACCTAAAATCATAAGAAAAACACAAAAGCTCAAAGTAGCATCCAAAAAGTAATTTTTGCACCAAAACCTACAAAAACATAATAAAACTTAACAAAATATACTGAAAACAGTAAGAAAATGACATAAAAAAATGTATAAAATATCTGCTCATCAGAACACTAAACTTAAACTGTTGCTTGTCTTCAAGCAATGATGCCAGGGCATTTTGGCCAGTTTTACTGACCTTTTCCTTACTGTTTTAGGGTAGTTTCATGCATTTTCTTAGTTAATAAGCAAGTCTTGGGTAGATAATCACTTACATCTTGATTTCAAGCAAACATTATGAATTTCATGTGATTTTATGAGAATTATGCATGAATTGAATGACAAATTAGATAATTCATGTCTTATAACTTGGATTAGAGCTTTGATGCACTTTATTTGCTTGATTTTAGGACAAAGGAAGCAAGGAAGAGCCACGTTAGCAACCACGTTAATCTAATTAACGTGACCTCTAACGTGGAATGGGAATAAACTTGCAACGTTAATGAGAAAAGTGATTGCCAATAACGCCTTCGAGACCATCACGGCCCACGTTAATTGTCACGTTAACTACATTAACGTGGTAGTTAACGTGGAGAAAAAGGGAGCTCCAGCATTAGTGGTAAAAGTGAACACCACTAACGCTCCAAATTGGCAATTAGCTACGTTAAGAGTCACGTTAACTTAGTTAACGTGAACTCTAACGTGGAAAGGAAGACCATGCCAACGTTAGTGACACTCACCTTTGTCACTAACGTTGGACTTGGCTATCACCACAACGTTAGTGGCCACATTAAGACAATTAACGTGAGGAACTAATGTGAGAAGGGGCGTTTGGAGCATTAGTGACAAAGGTAAGTGTCACTAACGCTCTCGAGGCTAAGGCATGCCCACGTTAAGAGCCATGTTAGTTATACTAACGTGAGAAAAAGGGGGCTAAGAGCAATGTTATTGGCAAAGGTAAACGTCAATAACGCCTGCGATGGACTAAGAGGCAACGTTAGTGCCACTAACGTTGAAGTTAAGATGAACCATCTTGCGCTAGGAACGTTAGTGAAAAAGGTGATCGTCACTAACGTTCTCGAACCCACATTTTCACTTAACGTTAATGCCACTAACGTCCTAGCTAAAGTCCATGCCTACTTCACACTTTCTCTGCAAGTAAAGCTGAGCCCACTGAAGATTCCAAACTGCTTCAAACTCAAGATCCAAAGGCCCATATCCAAAGACTTGAAGAGCCAACTAGAAGATCAGAAGAGTAGTATATATAGGAGTAGGTTTGAACTAGAGAGAGCTTTTGACATTAGGAGAACTACTCTCTGTATAATTTTACTTTCTCTGCAACTTCTAGTTTTACTTTCAGAATGTATTCTCCATCTTTGCTTTCCATTCCCAGAGCTATGAACAACTAAACCCCTTTCATTGGGTTAGAGAGCTCTGTTGTAATTTGATGGATCAATAATAGTTTTCATTATTCTTCTTCTTTCTTTTCTCTTGATTTTACTAGAAAGCTTTCAATCTTCATCCAATTGGGTAGTTTTCTTAGAAAAGAAGCTATTCATACTTGGATCTCTTCGGAACCTTGGAAGAGGAATGAAGAGATCATGCTAGAAATGCTTTCTCATGTTGGACCAAATTGGGGTTTGGATGGATATAGTGACATATAATCCTACCAACACTTTGATTTGGGAATACATGTGGTATAATCAGTGACCACTCTTCATCTCTTCTCATGAGCAATTAGACCAAGGAATTGGCTATTGATCAGATTTGAGAGATTGAATTACCAAGGAATTGGGATTCAATCACTTAAGATTGCCAAGGAGATCAATGAATGCATTGATTGAGGAAGAGATGAAGATGAACTTGATCCAGAGAATACAACATCTCTTGAACCCAATGAATCCCCCATTTCTGATCTTACACATTCTCTTTACTTTCTGCCATTTACTTTTATGTTCATTTCCCCAAATCCCCATTTAAGATTCTGCAATTTACTTTCCGCCATTTATATTTTGCTCTTTAATTCCATCATTTACACTTTCTGCTATTTACTTTCCCGCCATTTAATTTCCTGCAATTCTCAAATCAAATTCTGCTTAGCTCAACTAGAACATTCCTCCAATTAAAGTTGCTTGACCAATCAATCCCTGTGGGATTCGACCTCATTCTATTGTGAGTTTTTACTTGACAAAAATTCGGTATACTTGCCGAGGGAAAATTGTTGAGAGACAAGTTTCCATGCATCAAGTTTATGGCGCCGTTGTCGGGGATTGATTTTGTATCAACAATGATTAAATTGGTGGATAACTAGATTGGGCAATTTTCTTTTGTTTGATTTAAATTCTGTTTGAGTAATTTACTTTCAGTTTTAGTTATTTCCTTCTCTTTACCCCTACCCGTTAGTGGTTGATGCACAGAAAACTTTTCTCGTGACAAATTTCCTTTCGGCAAGTGTACCGAATTTTCGTCAAGTAATAACTCATAAAAGAGTGAGGTCGAATCCCATAGAGATTAATGGATTAAGCAATCAATAGTTCATTGATTATCCTAGTTAGATGATACAGATTTTGATGATGAGTAACAAGGGAATGTAAATTGCATGAATGTAAAGAAAGCAATAAAGTGCAGAAAAGTAAAATGGCAAGAAAAGTAAATATAAGAACTTAAAATAAAATTCAACATTGGGATCAAGAGATATTGCAATCCTCCGGATCAAGTTCATTCTCATCTCTTCCTCAATCAATGCATTCATTGATCTCCTTGGAAATCTTAAGTGATCGAATTACAATTCCTTGTAATTCAATCTCTCAAATCTTGATCAATAGCCAATTCTTTGGTCAATTGCTCATGAGAAGAGATGAAGTATGGTCACTGATTATACCACATACATTCCCAAATCAAGTGTTGGAGGATTATAGTCACATATCCTTCCAAACCCAATTTGGTACAACATGAGAAAGCATTTCTAGCATGATCTCTTTATTCCTCTTCCAAGGTTCAAAAGAGATCCAAGTATGAATAGCTTCTTTTCCAAGATAACTACCCAATTGGATGAAGATCGAAAGCTCTCTAGTAAAATCAAGAGAAAAGAAAGAAGAAGAAGAATAAGAACTACACTTAATCCATTGAATCACAATAGAGCTCTCTAACCCAATGAAAAGAGTTAGTTGATCATTGCTCTACCCAAAATAGAAAAGAAAGAAAGTGCAGAAAAGTAAAGATGAAGATTAAAACTGAAATTGAAACTTCAAAATTCATAAATGAAAAGTACAAAGAAAAGAAAGAGAAGGAAAAGTGTGTGAGGGGAGGGAGTCCGAAGACCCCTCTTCAATCCCCCATTCCAGAATAATCTTTGAATGTAAAAGCTAAGGCCCTTATATAGGCTCTCCTAAATTACAAAATGAAATTAAAAGCAATTTACAATTAAATGAAAATTCCTATTCTAGATGCTTCTTGTGGCCTTGATTGGTTGACACTTGTGGGCTTGCTTCCTTGAGGTTGGATGGTCCTTGAAAGAGAAGTGAATCAAGTTGAGGTCCAGGTGCTAAAGTTAGTGCTAAAGTTAGCCACACTAACGCTACAAGTGTGGCATTAGTGCTAGAGTTATTGTGGCTAACGTTGCACTTGCTGCCCAGTTGGTATTTTTGGGGCTTAAAAGATTCCTCTTGTTTGTACTCCAATTTCATTCCCACTATAGAGTATTATATATCGTTGGAAAGCTCTGAATGTCAGCTTTTTAACGCAACTAGAATCCCCTCAATTGGATCTCTATAACTCAAGTTATGCTCCTTTGAGTGGATATGGTCGCTGGCATAGTTGCTAGCGTTAATGGAAAACGTGAGTCCCGATAACGCTAGCGACCAGGGGCTTAATATCTCCAGGTTCTGGAGCTCAAAATCAATGTCCCACCCATAGTATTATATATCTTTAGAAAGCTCTGGATGTCTACTTTCCAATGCCTTTGGAAGCGCATCATTTGGAGCTCTACAACTCGAGTTACACTTCTTGGAAGGTGAAGAGGTCAGTTGGCCTTACTACAGGTTGATACCATGTTCATCTTTGCACTTTCGGGGCAGGTTTTCTCCCTTAAATTTAGTTTCAACTATATAGTGCCATATATGCTTGGAAATCTCTGGAATCCTACTTTCCAATGCCACTGGAATCACCTCATTTAGAGCTTTGTGGCTCAAGTTATGCGTGTTTGAAGAAGGCATGGTCAGGCTGCCAGGTGAGACTTTTGCCCACGTTAACTACCATGTTAACTTAGTTAACGTGGGTCTTTTTGCTTCGCCAACGTTAGTGGAGATCACCTTTTCCACTAAGTTTGGCGTCTCCCTTTACTTCCACGTTAGTTCCCACATTAATGTAGTTAACGTGGAAGCTAACGTGGGTCTTTTTGCTTCGAAAACGTTAGTGGCACTCACTTTTTCCACTAACGTTGGCATATACCCCTTTCGCAAGCGTTATTGGGGCTCACCTTCCCCATTAACGTTGCTTGGTGCCTTTTGTCCCTACGTTAGAGTTCACGTTAGTGTAGCTAACGTGACTCTTAACGTGGGTCATGTCCTAGAATACTCACTTGACTGCACCTTATGAGACCTTTATTCATTGATCCTTTTTGTAATTTCAGGGTTTATTTATGTCATTAGGCTAAGTGCTCTGTAAGGGGGCGACTCTTTAAGATAAGCTTTCAGCCAACACTCCTGATCCAGTTGGTTCAAGGTGCTAGGTGTTAAGACACCCCTAAGGACTTACTTCCTCAAGTCTCTTTCCCCCATACATACACACCACAGGCATATGGTTTATTTATTTTCTTTCTTGAGAGCTTGGTGTCCAGCACCTCTTTGGGTTACTAAATGCTCTGTAGCGAGGGTTACTCTTGATAGTGGACTTTCAGCTGATAATCCCGAGTTAGTTAACCCAAGTTACCAAGTGATAAGGCACCCCTAAGAGCTTATTCATCCACGTAAATCCCTCACACAGGAGCACCACAGACACATGCCTCAAGATTAAAACTCTTGGTGCCTAGCCTTATTGCTTACTCTTTTTCTTTTATTTTTTTCCACTTTCATTTTTTTCTTTTCCCTTTTTCTTATTAGGATCTTGTTATTTAGTTAGTCTCATGGGGTGTGTTTCAAGCATATGATTCCGGACAGATAGTTGTCTTCCCACCTTGTGGTTGAACCAACTTAGCTAACTTATGACACACCATAAACTCAGGAACTTACTCCATAGTATGCACTCCACTCTGGTCTTTTATAAAACACTCATTCTCTTTTCATTTGATTCAAGAGGACAAGCATACAAATAAGTAAGGAGATGATGCAGTAATGACATTCAGACTAGCTAACACAGCCCTAATCAACAAAAAGTTTAAAAGACAGAATTTAAAAAGGTTCAAACTAACGAGTAACTATCAATCAAAATTGCATTCGGACTTCCAATTTTCAACATTCTAAGTACATGGAATTAAGTGACAATACAACCTTCGGGTGATGGTTCTGGTTGCCCTCTTTTTGTCATCATCCTGGTCTTTGCTACCTCACTTCCGTGGGTGAAGGTGCACCATTTCCTCATAAGATTCCTACAAAGTTACTGGAAGTTGCTTGTTCCCAAAGCACTTGAGAGATAGTTAGCTTGCATGTATGCTTGTAACTTCTGAACATAATTTGGTGTGTGAACACCAAACTTAGTTCCTTGCCTAGTACAAAACCTTGCATATATGTAGAGAACCTTATATCTTGTTTAACAAAACAATTATTAACTAAAGACTAACTACATCTAAGTGGTTTCCCTTGATTGGTTGGAGCTAGCAATGCGCTTTGGGAGTGTAGTGTGATTCTAACTAGTATCCTTTGGTGGAACACCAAACTTAGAATTACACTTTCACTCTTGGATTGTTTTGGTGTGGAATACCAAACTTAGCTCCTCGCAATACAGGGGAAACAACCTGTGACCTTTATTGAAATAAAGATGAAAAGGAAACTACCTGAGGTTGGGTTGCCTCCCAACAAGCGCTCTTTTAATGTCATTAGCTTGACATGTTGTTCATGAATTTCTTCCTCTTCTTCCAGTTTGTTAAGAGGAATGACCTCAAGAGGGAAGGGGAGCCAGTTAATGCCTCTTGTTTTGAGTGCCTCTCTCTAGCAAGCCTTCTTCTGTTGTTAGCTTGAGTAAACTTGCTTGTTGGGGTAGGGGTGGGATGGCTTTTGGTTGACCTTTTCTTCTTCATGAATATTGTCCTTCTTTTCTTGGTCACCATCATTTTGTTAGTGTTCATGTTGATTGCCTTCACCACCTTGATTTCAGGATTTGGGTATTGTATGATGGGTAGAGCATCCTCTTCATCAAGAACTTCTTGAATTGGTGGTTCAATGAACTCATCCTTTATGCAACTCTCTATTTTATTGGAGTTGTGTGGACTCCCTTAATTGACTTCCTCCCTTTCTTCTGCATGATGTTGCATTGAGCCTTTTGGGAGTGAGTTTGCATGTTCCTTTGTCACCCTTAGTAGCTTCTGTGGGTATAGAGCTTTGGGCTTATATACTCTCACAGCCTCCTCCTTCTTCATATGAATCTCACTTGGTATGACTGCCTCTTTTTCTTGTTCTTCTGATTCCTCCCTTGTTCTTGACCTTTGAATGAACTCCTCTATTTCTGGAGAGAGTGAAGTGGTCTCTCGTTGTAATCTCAGCTCTTCAATGAATTGTTCTTCAGAATAGAGTTGTGCATTCTTTCTCAATCTTTCTTCATGGTCTCTTTTTGCTATTTTCTCCTCTTCGATTATATTTATTATTTCTTCAAGGAGGAGTTCTATCCTAGTGAGTCTCTTCTCTTCTCTACTTTTTCTGAGTTCTTTAATGATGAGTTCCACCCTAGCAAGTTTATCTAAAGGAGGTTGGGTAGGTTGTAATGGTTGGGCGGGGTTGGCTTGTGAATAGAATTGGTTGTTTTGTGGTTGTGTGTTCTGAAAGTGGTATGACTCTTTTGGGTAGTGGATTGAGTTTTGTGGATGGTGAAATGAATTGTATGGATTTGGGATAGACTTTTGTGCTGAGGCATACTCAAATGATGAAGAATTTAGGCATGTAAAACTTGGAGGTGAGGTTGTATAATTGAGAGGTGATGGCTCTTGATGAATGTGGTATGGATGAGTGAAATCTCCTTGATTTTGATCTTCCCAGCCACAACTTGAGTAGTGATCAATTTCACCAAAATATGGACCATTTTGTGGCTCTGGAAAGTATCCCATTTCATGTTCTTGATACTCCCATCCACCATGAGCATAGTAAAGTGAATCATTCTGTGGTGGTGGAGAGGTTCCCATGAAATTTGATTGACTAAAATATGATGGATGCTCCTTTCTTTCCTGCAGAAAGCTCTGTCTCAAACAATAATCACCAAAAGAAATTGGAATCTCCATTGTCACAGATGAGGAAATTCCCAGTGAGGCAATATCACAAACAGTTAGTTAGCAAAAGAAAATAAAGAAACAAAAGAAAAAAATACAAAAGAAAAGTGTCTAATCTAGTAAATCAATCAACCGGTAGTTTGTTAATCACAATTAATCCCCGGCAACAGCGCCATAAACTTGATGCACGGAAAACTTGTCTCGTGACAAATTTCCTTTCGGCAAGTGTACCGAACTGTTGTCAAGTAATAACTCACAAAAGAGTGAGGTCGAAACTCACAGAGATTAATGGATTAAGCAATCAATAGTTCATTGATTATCCTAGTTAGACGATTCAGATTTGTATGATGAGTAACAAGGGAATATAAATTGCATGAATGTAAAGAAAGCAATAAAGTGCAGAAAAGTAAAATGGTAAGCAAAGTAAATATAAGAACTAAAAATAAAATGAACATTGGGATCAAGAGATATTGCAATCCTCCGGATCAAGTTCATTCTCATCTCTTCCTCAATCAATGCATTCATTGATCTCCTTGGCAATCTTAAGTGATCGAATTATAATTCCTTGTAATTCAATCTATCAAATCTTGATCAATAGCCAATTCCTTGGTCAATTGCTCATGAGAAGAGATGAAGTATGGTCACTGATTATACCACATGCATTCCCAAATCAAGTGTTGGAGGATTATAGTCACATATCCTTCCAAACCCAATTTGGTATAACATGAGAAAGCATTTCTAGCATGATCTCTTCATTCCTCTTCCAAGGTTTAGAAGAGATCCAAGTATGAATAGCTTCTTTTCCAAGATAACTACCCAATTGGATGAAGATCGAAAGCTCTCTAGTAAAATCAAGAGAAAAGAAAGAAGAAGAAGAATAAGAATTATACTTAATCCATTGAATCACAATAGAGCTCTCTAACCCAATGAAAAGAGTTAGTTGATCATTGCTCTATCCAAAATAGAAAAGAAAGAAAGTGCAGAAAAGTAAAAATGAAGATTAAAACTGAAATTGAAACTTCAAAATTCATAAATGAAAAGTACAAAGAAAAGAAAGAGAAGGAAAAGTGTGTGAGGGGAGGGAGTCCGAAGACCCCTCTTCAATCCCCATTCTAGAATAATCTTTGAATGTAAAAGCTAAGGCCCTTATATAGGCTCTCCTAAATTACAAAATGAAATTAAAAGCAATTTACAATTAAATGAAAATTCCTATTCTAGATGCTTCATGTGGCCTTGATTGGTTGACACTTGTAGGCTTGCTTCCTTGAGGTTGGGTGGTCCTTGAAAGAGAAGTGAATCAAGTTGAGGTCCAGGTGCTAAAGTTAGTGCTAAAGTTAGCCACACTAACGCTACAAGTGTGGCATTAGTGCTAGAGTTATTGTGGCTAACGTTGCACTTGCTGCCTAGTTGGTATTTTTGGGGCTTAAAAAATTTCTGTTGTTTGTGCTCAAATTTCATGCCCAATATAGAGTATTATATATTGTTGGAAAGCTCTGAATGTCAGCTTTCTAACGCAGCTAGAATCACCTCAATTGGATCTCTATAACTCAAGTTATGCTCCTTTGAAGTGGACATGGTCGCTGGCATAGTTTCTAGCGTTAATGGAAAACGTGAGTCCCGATAACGCTAGCGACCAGGGGCTTAATATCTCCAGGTTCTGGAGCTCAAAATCAATGTCCATCCCATAGTATTATATATCTTTAGAAAGCTCTGGATGTCTACTTTCCAATTCTTTTGGAAACACATCATTTGGAGCTCTACAACTCGAGTTACACTTCTTGGAAGGTGAAGAGGTCAGTTGGCCTTACTACAGGTTGATACCATGTTCATCTTTGCACTTTTGGGGCAGGTTTTTTCCCTTAAATTTAGTGTCAACTATGTAGTGCCATATATGCTTGGAAAGCTCTGGAATCCTACTTTCCAATGCCACTAGAATCACCTCATTTAGAGCTTTGTGGCTCAAGTTATGCGTGTTTGAAGAAGGAATGGTCAGGCAGCTAGGTGGGACTTTTGCCCACGTTAACTACCACGTTAACTTAGTTAACGTGGAAGTTAATGTGGGTCTTTTTGCTTCGCCAACATTAGTGGAGATCACCTTTTCCACTAATTTTGGCGTCTCCCTTTACTTCCACGTTAGTTCCCACGTTAATGTAGTTAACGTGGAAGCTAACGTGGGTCTTTTTGTTTCGAAAACGTTAGTGGCACTCACTTTTTCCACTAACGTTGGCATATACCCCTTTCGCAAGTGTTATTGGGGCTCACCTTCCCCATTAACGTTGCTTGGTGCCTTTTGTCCCTACGTTAGAGTTCACGTTAGTGTAGCTAACGTGACTCTTAACGTGGGTCTTCCTTGCTAACGTTCCATGCTCTCCTTCTTCACAGTTAATGCCACTAACTTTTCCCACTATCGTTGTGGCTTTCCTTCCTTCCACGTTAGTGTAACTAATGTAGCCACTAACGTGGCTCTTCTCTTCTTCTTTTGGCCTGAAATCAATCAAACAAAGTGCATCAAAGTCTTGCTCTTAATCATGGGATCATGCATCATCCAATTTATCATTCAATTTATGCATAATTCTCATGAAGTCATTCAAAATTCACAATGTTTGCTTGAATCATGGTATGATTGCATTTTCAACCAAATACTTGCTTATTTCCTAAGAAAATGCATGAAACTACCTTAAAAATAGTAAAGAAAATGTCAGTGGTGTTCTCGTAGTTGTTACAATTTAGTTCACTAACCCACTAACTGTTTGATATATTGCATCACTCACACTAACATCATTTTTTTTAATAAAGAATACTCTCTATCCTCCTTTTGCTTTGGCCTTGTTGGTTGTATGACAGGTAAAAGAAGTGGGGCTTCAACTTCTTTTGATTTCGAACCTGAGAGGACCTTCCTTAGACTAAGGAGGAAAGTAAGAGGAAAAAGAATTGTTGGTGCTGAGGAAGAGGAAGAGTACTTTGAACTAGACATGGATGAGAATATGGAGAACCATCATGAAGAAGAGGCTCACAACCATGGCAGAGAAGGTCCAGCAAATCATGCTGGGCAAGAGAGAAGAGTTCTGGGCTCTTACATCAATCCAAACCTAGGAAACTGTGGAAGTAGCATTCAAAAGCCAAGCATACATTCCAATAACTTCGAACTAAAGCCACAGCTCATCACCCTTGTTCAGAACAACTGTTCATTCAGAGGAAGTGTCCAAGAAGACCCCGATCAACATCTAACCACATTCCTGAGGATATGTGATATTGTGAAGTCTAATGGTGTTCATCCTGACACCTATAGACTGCTTTTGTTTCCCTTCTCACTCAAGGACAAAGCATCCAAATAGCTGGAATCCTTCCCGAAGGAGAGTTTAACATCCTGGGAAGATGTGGTGAACAAATTCTTGGCGAGATTTTCTCCTCCTCAACAGATCAACAGGTTGAGAGCCGAGGTACAGACCTTCAGGTAACAAGATGGTGAGACTCTATATGAAGCATGGGAGAAGTTTAAGGACTTGACAAGAAGGTGTCCACCAGATATGTTCAACGAATGGGTGCAGTTACACATCTTCTATGAGGGTCTTTCTTACGAATCAAAGAAGGCAGTAGACCACTCATCTGGGGGATCTCTGAACAAGAAGAAGACCATTGAAGAAGCCTTAGATGTCATTGAGACTGTAGCTAAGAATGACTACTTCTATGCTTCTGAAAGAGGCAACACTAGAGGAGTAATGGAGCTAAATAATATGGATGCACTGCTGGCCCAGAACAAGCTGATTACCAAGCCGCTGGCTGACCTTGCCAAGAAGATGGAGAGGAACCAAGTAGCAGCAATTACCACCTCATCAGCAACTCAAGAAGGAGTAAATGCAGAGGCAGATGGTGATCAGGAACAAGCCAACTACATTGGAAACTCACCTAGGCAGACCCATGATCTATATTCCAAAACTTATAATCCTGCTTGGAGGAACCACCCAAACTTTGGGTGGAGAAATCAACAAGATCAAGGCCAAGATCAGAGACGCCACAACCCCAACAACAATGCAGCTCACCAACATTCCACATAGAGATCATATCAGCACCCACCTAACAACATACCTCAACATCCATACCAAAGCCAAAATGGCCCTTCTCATCACTCCAACTCCAACTCCAACTCATCAACATCTGAAGATAGACTCTCAAGGATTGAGACTCTACTTGAACGTATATGCAAGGAAGTTTAAGACAGTAAAATGTTCCGGGAGGAAGTGCGCTCCAATATGCAGAATCAAGATGCTGCCATCAAGAAACTTGAGACACAAATTGGCTACCTATTAAAGCAAATTCCCAGCCATGACCTGTGCAGCAACACCAATCCAAACCCAAGAGAGGAATGTCAGGCTATCACCCTCAGAAGTGGGAAGGAATTGAAGGAAATTCCCAAGGATTCACAAGAGAAGAACTCAAATAAAAAGGAAAAGGAGCGAGATAAAGTCCAAATTCCCATTCCCAGTTCACAAAAAAAAGGAGAAATGCTAAAGCCAGACGTCCCAAAAGCTCCATACCCTCAGCAATTGAAGAAGAAGGGGGACGACAACCAGTTCTTAAGGTTTTTGGAAATCTTCAAGAAACTACAAATCAACATACCCTTTGCTGAAGCAATAGAGCAAATGCCGCTCTATGCCAAGTTCTTGAAGGAATTGATGACCAAAAAGAGAAGCTGGAAGAACAATGAGACTGTGATACTAACCGAAGAATGTAGTGCCATCATTCAGCACAAGCTACCCCAGAAATTAAAGGATCCTGGGAGCTTCCAGATCCCTTGTATTATAGGAGAAATCACAGTGGAGAAGGCTCTATGTGACTTAGGAGCCAGCATAAATCTGATGTCAATAGCTATGATGAGAAAAATGAGGATTGAGGAGGCTAAGCTAACAAAAATGGCCCTACAACTGGCAGACCGATTGTTCAAGTTTCCTCATGGCATAGTCGAGGATTTGCTAGTGAAGGCAGGAGATTTTATCTTTACAGCAGACTTTGTAGTGCTGGACATGAAGGAGGAAGCCAAGGCCTCCATCATCCTGGGAAGACCGTTCTTGGCCGCTGCTGGAGCTATTATTGATGTCCAAAAAGGTGAATTCACCCTGAGATTACACAATGAGAAGATGACATTCAATGTATTCAAGGCCATGAGCTACCTACAAGAACCATTAGGAGAGTGTATGAGGTTAGATTCACTGGAAGATGCAGTACAAGAAATTTTTGAAGAAGAAGAACTTGAAAGGTTAACAGAAGAAGAATTAGCATCTAGCGAAGAGGCTGCAACAGCGGAGATTCATGTTCAGGGTGCACCAAAGGAGGAGAATGAAAGAAAAGAAGCACCCAAACTTGAACTCAAAGCACTGCCACCCACTCTCAAATATGCGTATTTAGGAGAGAATGAAAGTTACCCAGTGATCATAAACTCAGCCCTCAGCTAAGATCAAGAGGATGAACTACTCCAAGTATTGCGAAAGCATAAGGATGCATTTGGATGGACCCTCACTGACCTGAAGGGAATCAGTTCGGCCATATGCATGCACAAGATACTGTTGGAAGAGGATGCCAAACCATCCATTCAACCCCAAAAGAGGCTGAATCCAGTCATGAAGGAAGTGGTACAGAAAGAAGTCATGAAGTTATGGCAGGGAGGGGTAATTTACCCGATCTCAGACAGCCCATGGGTCAGCCCCGTGCAAGTTGTCCTAAAAAAAGGAGAAATCACTGTAGTCCCCAACGAGAAGAACGAACTAATCCCTACAAGGACCGTCACAGGATGGCGGATGTGCATAGCTACAGAAAACTCAATGAAGCTACAAGAAAAGATCATTTCCCCTTCCTTTCATGGATCAGATGCTAGAAGACTTGCAGGACATGCATATTACTATTTTCTCGATGGTTATTCAGGATATAACCAAATAGTGATTGATCCGAGAGACCAAGAGAAAACCTCATTCACTTGCCCATATGGAGTGTTTGCCTACAGGCGCATGCCATCTGGGCTATGTAATGCACCTGCAACCTTCCAATGCTGCATGCTCTCCATTTTCTCAGATATGATAGAAAAATTCATTGAAGTCTTTATGGACGACTTTTCAGTATTCGGAGATTCCTTTCCTAATTGCCTAAATCACCTGGCCCTGGTATTAAAAAGATGTCAAGAGACTAATTTGGTCTTGAACTGGGAAAAATGTCACTTTATGGTGACAGGAGGAATAGTTCTTGGCTATAAGGTTTCTAACCAAGGCATTAAGGTAGACAGAGCTAAGGTGGAACTCATTGAAAAATTACCCCCACCAAGTGATGTCAAGGTAATTAGGAGCTTTCTGGGGCATGCTGGCTTTTACAGAAGGTTTATTAAAGATTTTTCAAAGATAGCCAAGCCCTTAAACAATCTCCTTGTATCTGATACACCATTTGTCTTTGATGAAAAATGCATGCTAGCATTCGAAAATTTAAAGAAGAGGCTGTCTTCTGCCCCTATCATTTCCCCACCTGACTGGAACTTACCATTTGAACTGATGTGTGATGCATCTGATTTTGCAGTTGGGGTAGTGTTAGGGCAGAGGAAAGATAACTTAGTCCATGTAATATACTATGCCAGCAAAGTCCTCAATGACACTCAAAGAAACTATACCACTATTGAAAAGGAGTTGCTGGCAATAGTGTTTGCATTTGACAAGTTTAGATCATACCTCATTGGTGCCAAAGTGATTGTTTTCACAAACCACATAGCACTTAAATATTTGTTTGCAAAGCAGGAATCAAAACCAAGACTGATAAGATGGATCTTATTGTTGCAGGAATTCAATATTGAGATTAGAGACAAGAAAGGAGTGGAGAACAAGGTAGCCGATCACTTATCCAGAATCCCTCACGACAAAGGTGGAACGCATGATACAAGTGTGAATGAATGTTTCCCAGATGAGCAGTTAATGACGTTTCACAAAGCACCCTGGTTTGCAAACATTGCCAATTTCAAGGCAACTGGGGCTTTACCTCCAGAGATCAACAAACATCAAAAAAGAAAGCTCATTAATGATGCAAAATATTTTGTCTGGGATAAGCCGTATCTCTTCAAAAAGTGTTCAGATGGAATCTTGAGAAGATGTGTTTTAGAAGAAGAGGGAAGAGAGGTCCTATGGAACTGCCATGGCTCATGCTATGAAGGCCACTTTGGAGGGGAAAGAACTGTAGCCAAGGTATTACAGAGTGGATTCTTTTGGCCCACCCTTTTCAAGGATGCCAAAGAAGTAGCAAAGAACTACAATGAATGCCAAAGAGCTAGCAACCTACCCAAAAGAAATGAGATGCCGCAGAATTTCATCTTAGAGCTGGAACTGTTTGATGTATGGGGGATCGATTTCATGGGACCATTCCCAACCTCATATTCAAACAAGTATATCTTGGTAGCAGTGGATTACATTTCCAAGTGGGTAGAGGCTATTGCAACCCCAACAAATGATAACAAGGTGGTCATAAACTTCCTCAGAAAGAATATTTTTAGCCGGTTCGGAGTCTCATGAGCACTCATCAGTGATGGAGGAAGCCATTTCTGTAACAGACCATTAGAAGCTCTTCTCTTACGATATGGGGTGAAACACAAGGTTGCCACACCTTACCACCCCTAAACAAGTGGGCAAGCCGAGATATCTAACAGAGAGATAAAAAGGATTCTGGAGAAGACTGTAGGAGCATCAAGAAAAGACTGGGCGAAGAAGCTAGATGATGCTCTTTGGGCATATAGAACGGCATTCAAAACATCTCTTGGGATGTCCCCATATCAACTGGTGTATGGAAAGGCCTGTCATTTACCACTGGAGCTGGAACATAAAGCCCTTTGGGCTCTCAAGCTACCAAATTTTGATAGCATTGCTACTGGTGAAAAAAGAGTCTTGCAGCTACAGGAAATGGAGGAGTTTAGATCTCAAGCCTATGAAAATGCCAAGATCTATAAAGAAAAGGCAAAGAGAAGACATGACCTCAATCTGACACCCAGGAGCTTCGAAAAAGGACAGCAAGTGCTCCTCTACAACTCCAAATTGAGACTCTTCCCTGGGAAACTCAAATCAAGGTGGTCTGGACCCTTTTCTCATCACAAAGGTCTCACCACATGGACACATAGAAATTATGGAGGAAAGTTCAAAGAGGACTTTCACTGTGAACGGACAGAGGCTCAAGCACTACATGGGCAACATGGGGGAAAACCCCAAAATGAAGTATCATCTCAACTGATGGAGAAATCGTCGAGCTAGCGACGTTAAAAGAGCGCTTTGTTGGGAGGCAACCCAACCTAAGGTAGTTTTCTTTTCATGATCTTTTCAATAAAAGTTACAAGTAGTTTTCCCTGTATTGTAAGGAGCTAAGTTTGGTGTTGCACACCAAAATAATCGAAAAGTGAATGCGTAATTCTAAGTTTGGTGTTCCACCAAAGATTTCAGTTAGAATCACACTACACCTCTTCAAGGGGCATATTGCTAGCCCCAACCAATCAGGGAAACTACTTAACAACAATTTAGTTTCTAGTTCATATTCATTTTATTAATAAAAGCACACGAGGTTCTCTGCATGTATTCAATATGTTGCATTAGGTAAGGAACTAAGTTTGGTGTTCACACACCAAATGAAGTTCAGAAATTCATGACTATACATGCATGCTGACTATTTCTCAAGTGCTTGGGGAACAAGCAACTTTCTATAACTCTGCAGGGATTCAAGTAACCTTCTGGAAAAATAGTACACCGTCATCCAGGGAAGATGATGACAACAAAGAGATAGCTAGAAGGCACCACTAAAAGGTTGTATTGTTACTTGATTCTATATGCTTGGAAATGCTCAAAAAGATGGGAAATCTGAATGTATCCCTGAATTATTAGTTACTCTTTAGTTTAAATCACTAGAATTTAATGTTAGTTTTCCCCTGCTTAGGTCTATGCTAGCTGTGCCAAATTATCTGCTGCATTTTCACCTTGCTTACTTGTATGCTTGTCCTTTGAAGTCAAATAAAAAGAGATGTTATAAAAAACCAGAGTGATATTCAATTTGTGGATTAAAGTTCTTAAGCTTGTGGTGTAGTAATTACTTAGCTAAGTTGGTTCACCAACAAGGTAGGAAGGCAACTATCTGTCCTGAATCATATGCTTGAAACACACCCCATGAGACTAGCTACATAACAAGATCCTAATTAGAAAAAGAGAAAGAAAAATAAAAGTTGAGAAATAAAGAAAAAGAATAAGAAATAAGGCTAGGCACCAAGGGTTGAACCTTAAGGCATGTGTCTGTGGTGCTCCTGTGCAAGGGATATACTTGGATGAATAAGCTCTCAGGGGTGCCTTATCACTTGGTAACTTGGGTTAACTAACCCGGGAGTATCAGCTGAAAGTCCACTATCAAGAGTAACCTTTGCTACAGAACACTTAGTAACCCAAAGAGGTACTGGACACCAAGGCCTCAAGTAAGAAAATAACAAACCATGTGCCTGTGGTGTGTATGTATGGGGGAAAGAGACTTGAGGGAGTAAGTTCTTAGGGGTGTCTTAACACCCAGCACCTTGGACCAACTGGTTCGGGAGTGCTGGCTGAAAGCTTATCTTAAAAGAGTCGCCCCCTTACAAAGCACCTAGTCTAAAGAACACAATCAAACCCTGAAAAGAAAAAGGGATCAATAAATAAAAGTCTCATAGGGTGCAATGAAGTGAGTATTCCAGGGCATGGTAAAGGTCTGAAAGCCAATAAAGGAATGAACCTAAGTTGCTATGCATGAAACCCCATAAAACCAAGGACATGACTTCCACAATAATGATTCATTTCTCTTGTCATTTCATTCATCATTCTAATGTTTCAGTACTTGCTTAGGGACAAGCAAGCTTTAAGTTTGGTGTTGTGATGCCAGGGCATTTTGGCCAGTTTTACTGACCTTTTCCTTACTGTTTTAGGGTAGTTTCATGCATTTTCTTAGTTAATAAGCAAGTCTTGGGTAGATAATCACTTACATCTTGATTTCAAGCAAACATTATGAATTTCATGTGATTTTATGAGAATTATGCATGAATTGAATGACAAATTGGATAATTCATGTCTTATAACTTGGATTAGAGCTTTGATGCACTTTATTTGCTTGATTTCAGGACAAAGGAAGCAAGGAAGAGCCACGTTAGCAACCACGTTAATCTAATTAACGTGACCTCTAACGTGGAATGGGAATAAACTTGCAACGTTAATGAGAAAAGTGATTGCCAATAACGCCTTTGAGACCATCATGGCCCACGTTAATTGTCACGTTAACTACATTAACGTGGTAGTTAACGTGGAGAAAAAGGGAGCCCCAGTGTTAGTGGTAAAAGTGAACACCACTAACGCTCCAAATCGGCAATTAGCTACGTTAAGAGTCACGTTAACTTAGTTAACGTGAACTCTAACGTAGAAAGGAAGACCATGCCAATGTTAGTGACACTCACCTTTGTCACTAACGTTGGACTAAGCCCAATTGGCCACGTTAAGAGTCACGTTAACTACATTAACGTGAACTCTAACGTGGGAGGAGCAAGAAATTGCCAACGTTAGTGACACTAACCTTTGTCACTAACGTTGGACCAAGCCACTATGAGCCACGTTGGCTGCCACATTAATTGCATTAATGTGGAAGCTAACGTGGAGGAAGGAATGATGAGCCAATGTTAGTGACACTCACCTTTGTCACTAACGTTGGAGATGGCTATCACCACAACGTTAGTGGCCACGTTAAGACAATTAACGTGAGGCACTAATGTGAGAAGGGGCGTTTGGAGCGTTAGTGACAAAGGTAAGTGTCACTAACGCTCTCGCGGCTAAGGCATGCCCACGTTAAGAGCCACGTTAGTTATACTAACGTGGACTCTAACGTGAGAAAAGGGGGGCTAAGAGCAACGTTATTGGCAAAGGTAAACGCCAATAACGCCTGTGGTGGACTAAGAGGCAACGTTAGTGGTCACGTTAGTGCCACTAACGTTGAAGTTAACGTGAACCATCTTGGGCTAGGAACGTTAGTGAAAAAGGTGATCGTCACTAACGTTCTCGAACCCACATTTTCACTTAACGTTAACGCCACTAATGTCCTAGCTAAAGTTCATGCCTACTTCACACTTTCTCTGTAAGTAAAGCTGAGTCCACTGAAGATTCCAAACTGCTTCAAACTCAAGATCCAAAGGCCCATATCCAAAGACTTGAAGAGCCAACTAGAAGATCAGAAGAGTAGTATATATAGGAGTAGTTTTGAACTAGAGAGAGAGCTTTTGGCATTGGGAGAACTACTCTCTGTATAATTTTACTTTCTCTGCAACTTCTAGTTTTACTTTCAGAATGTATTCTCCATCTTTGCTTTCCATTCCCAGAGCTATGAACAACTAAACCTCTTTCATTGGGTTACGGAGCTCTGTTGTAATTTGATGGATCAATAATAGTTTTCATTATTCTTCTTCTTTCTTTTCTCTTGATTTTACTAGAAAGCTTTCAATCTTCATCCAATTGGGTAGTTGTCTTGGAAAAGAAGCTATTCATACTTGGATCTCTTCGGAACCTTGGAAGAGGAATGAAGAGATCATGCTAGAAATGCTTTCTCATGTTGGACCAAATTGGGGTTTGGATGTATATAGTGACATATAATCCTACCAACACTTTGATTTGGGAATACATGTGGTATAATCAGTGACCACTCTTCATCTCTTCTCATGAGCAATTAGACCAAGGAATTGGCTATTGATCAAGATTTGAGAGATTGAATTACCAAGGAATTGGGATTCAATCACTTAAGATTGCCAAGGAGATCAATGAATGCATTGATTGAGGAAGAGATGAAGATGAACTTGATCTGGAGAATACAACATCTCTTTAACCCAATGAATCCCCCATTTCTGATCTTACTCATTCTCTTTACTTTCTGCCATTTACTTTTATGTTCATTTCCCCAAATCCCCATTTAAGATTCTGCAATTTACTTTCCGCCATTTATATTTTGCTCTTTAATTCCAGCATTTACACTTTCTGCTATTTACTTTCCCGCCATTTAATTTCCTACCATTCTCAAATCAAATTCTGCTTAGCTCAACTAGAACATTCCTCCAATTAAAGTTGCTTGACCAATCAATCCCTGTGGGATTCGACCTCACTCTATTGTGAGTTTTTACTTGACAACAATTCGGTATACTTGCCGAGGGAAAATTGTTGAGAGACAAGTTTCCGTGCATCAAGCAACCAAAAACAAGTAGGACTAAAAAGAATAGAAAAATATAGTAAGTCTCAGAGTTGTCAATAAAGCTTAGTTCCAAATTCTGAATGGGGCTATTAGCTCTTTGCTTCTGAACAGTTTTGGCATCTCACTTTCCTTTGAAGATCAGAAGTATTGGCATCTCTTGAAACTAAAATTTGGATGATATTATTGATTTTATTTTGGTTTTTCTTGATTCTTGAACACAGCTTCTTTTTGGTGCTTTGCACCTTTTAAGCCTAGCCGTGACTCTAAGCGTTTTGTTTTCCCATATTATCACCGGATATATAAATGCCACAGGCACTTAACTGGGGGAACCCTTTGGATTCGAATTTAGCTTTGCTTAAATTCCCAGTCAGTGGTGTCTAGAGTTCTTAAGCGTAGTCTTTTGCTTTTGGGATCACGACTTTAACTACTCAGTCTCAAGCTCTTTACTTGACACCTTCATACCACAAGCATTCAGTTAGGGATAGCAACTCATTTGTTCTTTTTAGGTCAATATATGACCCTCCTAACCATTGATGCTCAAAGCCTTGGATCCTTGCTCTTTTGATTTTTCTTTTGAGCTTTTCTTTTTCTTTTATTTTTTTATTTTTTTATTTTTTTTCTTTTTGCTGCTTTTTCTTGCTTCAAGAATCAATATTTTTTATTTTTTGGAGAATCAATAATACTTCTCCAAATTCACTGTTCTTCAAAAACCAATATACCCAAGTTAAATATCAATTATATATGCAAAGTTAATTCATACTTTCAGAAAGTAAAGGCAAGGCCACTACATCTAAATAATTGGAATAACTTATGATGTAACTCAAAATCTCATGTATTTTACTACTTCTTTTTCAAAAATTTTCTTTTAAGCATGGTGGGGGATACATACGATATCTTATAACCAAAACAAAATAAATAAAATGAACTACTAAAGAAAATAAATCCTAGGAGTGATCATGCAAAAGCTAGAATAGAAAATAGAAAATAGAATGAAATACTGAAAAGTAGAAAGAAAGGGGGAATGAAACTCAACTACCTCAGTACTGATGGTTGCTCAGGCTGTGCTCTTCTGTAAGGATGATTCACCACCCTTTGGTGCCATTGATGATGGTATACACCTAGTGCTTGCTCTACAATAATAAACTTAACAAGTTTGCTTGTCCCCAAGCAATGAAAAGTTGGTCCTTGCTGTTCCCTTATGGGCGTTGAACGCCTAGCTTCCTCCCTTGCTAGCGTTCAACGCCAGTGCATGCTCCTTGATGGGCGTTGAATGCCCAGCTTCCTCCCTTGCTGGCGTTCAATACCGGTGAGGGACTCTCTCAAGAGTGTTCTGTTTTCAATCCTAAACGTCTCTGCCTCTGTTCTAAGTGCTGCACATGATCACAAACATTAAAAAGCGAGGAAAAACTATGGAAATCAATGATAAATAAAAATTTACTAAAAGAAACCCAAACTAAGGAAAATTGATATCAAAACAGAATTAAACTAAGGGATACTTATAGTTGGGTTGCTTCCCAACAAGCACTTCTTTAATGTCATTAGCTTGACACTTGATTGTTGACTTTCTTCCTCTTCTTCCAATTGGTTAACAGTAATGACTCCAAGGGTGAAGAGGACAAGATTAATGCCCTTAGAATTGAATTCCTCCTAACAAGCTTTATGTTATTGTTATCAGCTTGCTTTTCCTTGCTTATTAGGGTAGGGGTTGTATTGTTTCTTGCAGACCTTTTGTTCTTCATGGATATCATCTTTGGTTTCTTGGTTATAATCCCTTTGCTGGGCTTTCCTTGATTGTCTTCACCACCATGAATTCAGGACTTGGTTGTTGTGTGATAGGTGGAGTGTACCTATCATCACGAACTTCTTGAATTGGTGGTTCAAGGAACTCACCCTCTATGCCTTTCTCTTCTTCTTTTTCAGTGGGCAAGCTCTTCACGAATGCAACAGAGAGAGGTATTTGCTCCGAAATCTCATCAAAAGGAATATTAATTTGCAACTTCTTGGAGCATTCCAAGGGTTGTGAGTAATGCTCATTCTTGGTCTCCTTCTGGGGCTTCTGAGGGTGTGGTATTTCAAGCTTTCTTCCCATAAGAGGGGCGTGTAACAATGTGCTTCAAGCCTCTTTTTGAGCCTCTTCTTCATTTAGTTCCTCAATAGTGTGTACCACTTTAGGCTCAGCCTCTTTGGCCTTGATGAGGGCCTTACTCTCTTCTATTAGATGCACCTCTGTGTCTCCGGGGAGAGTGTTAGGAGGCCTTTGAAGTGTCTGAGGGTTTGGCAACTTGGATATGTACTCTAGGGCTTTGGCAGTGCAGGATGAGTATCCAGGGTGAATGGAAAGGGATTGTCAGGATGCCTAGGGAGGATGTCCTTTGAATTGGCATGTGTCCCGTCCATTTTTTGGGCGTTCAATGCCACTGCTGGTCTTTTCCTGGCGTTGAACGCCAGGGTTATCCCCTCCTGGACGTTGGACGCTAGTGCCATCCTTCTCTGGGCGTTTAACGTCCCTGCTGCCCCCTCTTAGGAGTCTAACTTTAGGATCTGTGTTCTGAGTAAGGATCATGTTTACATCCTTCTTTTCTTGAGCTTCCTTCCAAACTGGAGTCCTCTCACATGAGTATAGGTACTGGTTATTGGCAACCCTCTAAATGAGCTCCTGTGCCTCCTTAGGCATCTTCTCCATGTGCAGAGGACCACCTGCAGAGTGATCCAGTGACCTCTTGGCCATCTCACTGAGACCTTCATAAAAGAAGTATACCTCAGCCCAATCTGAGAACATATCAGGGGGGCAATTCCTGATCAACCGCTTGTACCTCTCCCAAGCATCATAGAGGGACTCGTTTTGTTCCTGCCTGAAGGTCTGAACGTCTGTCATAGGATTAGTCAAGATCTGTGTGAGAGAGAACCTATTCAAGAATTTG
The DNA here is from genome assembly GCF_000816755.2 of Arachis ipaensis. NCBI lineage: Eukaryota > Viridiplantae > Streptophyta > Magnoliopsida > Fabales > Fabaceae > Arachis > Arachis ipaensis. The sequence continues at coordinate 100,355,025 of NC_029785.2, read as the reverse complement.
TTAATGAGCTTCTCCCAAGTGATTTCCTCTAGGCTCAGCATACCACCAATCCAGTGCTTGACCCCTTACCGCAAATGGAAATAATAATAGCCTGGAGGCTTTAGGATCTACCCCACTGGTCTCTACAATGTCACAGAACTACAGGAAGTTGGAGATGAATTTCTTGGGGTTTTCCTGTGGGCTTCCATGAAACTGGCAATTTTGCTGCATTAGCCTGATCAAGTCTATGCTGACCTTAAATTCATAGAAGCTAGGAGATGCCGCAGTTCTCTTGGTTTGTGTTTTCCCCTTCGGATCCATAGTGACTTTGGTGTCCCTGTATACACAAATAAGAGACAAAGAAAAATAGGGGGAGCCTCTATGTCAAAGTCTAGAGAGCTCCCAGTGAGGTATCCTGAAGAAACAAGAACGCAAGAATCAAAAGAGAGGAATTTCAAAGTTTTTTTTGTAAATTTTGAAAATAAATAAAAAATAGAAAAGAATTAATTAAAAATTTCAAAAATTAAAAAGAAAAATTTAATTAAAGATTTTGAATTTT